>NC_134709.1:12851969-13170719 GCF_043290135.1 Rhipicephalus microplus | reverse complement strand
TTTAGGCTTACGCGTTTCGAAACCATGCGCTTTGAGCAGCCAAAAAAAAAAAACGAATCTATAGATAATCGTTTAGAACGGCCGAAAGTCGAGATATAGCTGCTAAGAGTTCACTGTGTTCTCTCGTTCTCTTCTCTCGAGTTTGTACGCCGTACGTCTTTATGGTGAGCATATAATCGATTCTGGGCCGAACCTATTATACGCTCAGGCTCGACCTGTGACCCGACTCCGTAAATTCATGAATGCTTACGAGTCCCAGCTGGGCGATGCAACCTATAGAGAGATGACGCGAGCGTCGCTGTTCCCAATTCGGCCAGCGGGTTAATGATCTCTCTATTTGAAGAAGTTTACATGTAAGGCCAGCGGTTTATATAGCCCTGAAAAATAGCCGCGCGTGCGCAAGTCGTCCAGGCTGTGGACACCATTAGGCGAAGGCGCCTGCCACGCAAACAAGCAACGAATGCAAGAGGCATGCGACGACATGTTTATACGTATAAGATGATGTGACGACCGGTCGACATGATTGAAAACGTACAAAAGCGTCCTACTTGTTCTGCATTTTTTGTTCGCGGTCTCTTTCGGAGCACGCAAAAAAATCTTGTTGTTTTTGACAATGACATGGCTGTGGCGACCAGCCCCTCCGCCCCCTCCACCATTATATTCAGAGTTCGGGCATGCGGCCATTTGTGTATATAGCTGCAACCTTTAGAAAAGAAGGAAGGCGTCGTTTTCAGGCTGAGGAAACGACTTGTAATAAGCTATATCTCCCGCACTTCGTCCGCAACCGCAAAAAGCCGGCCTTCCGAAAAGACCCATCGGTCGGCGCGGTCGTATACATTCCTCCCTGCCGTTTCAGAATTCCTTGTGTATGATGTACTGAAAACCGCCCACTGTTTCTTCATCGTAATACACTGGCCTTCGCCAGTTCAACTCTTTATTTATATATCGATGACTCACTCCTGAAGTCTCCACCGTTTCTTAATCTCAATACGCCGGCTTTCAACTCGTCCGTGTATCGGTGACTGCGGCAGTCAAGCCCACGTACACGGCAGAACACGCCGAAGAAGGACCTACAGGAAGGCCTCTCGAAGGAATAACGTAGGCCGCAAATCTGCGCTGTGTGATCCTGCGAGAGATTGAGCTATACAAACGAGGCAGATGAAAGGAGAGAGATAGACGTCGCTGAAAAAGCGGCTATAGGCATAGTTGTAGGCGGGAACGGTTTTTTTTTTTCTTTCTTACAACGGTGCTTCTTGCGCTGCGCGGCATCTCCGTTGAAAGGACTGACCATCGTCTTCCAACGTCGTCTTCCAACGGTCCGTCAGTCGGCGCAGAAGCGGTCAGCGCCGTCCACGTTTACGCCGAACGCACGCATCTCCGCGTGCATACGCGCGCCGACCTTCGACCCCAGGGACGGCGGGTTGATCATTAACTGCGAACTCCGACACGATGCGAAACCGGGCACGTACACGTCCTCGTAGCATTGTGCGCGGCCTCGCGCATAACATACAAGAATGCGTTGAAGGGTGGCCGGTGAGAATAAAGCTCGGGAAAGGAATGCCACGACAGGAGCTTCAGGATACGAACGAACGAATAAGCGGCCCCGCATGGAAGCAAGTACTCAAGCAAGCGTGGACCGAGAAGCACACTAACAGCAGATTGGGACCGTGCATGGAGGAAGGGTTGCACGTTTACGCTGACACGTGTAGTACACGGAGGCGCTGTTGCTGCGCAAGTATGTGTACACACGAACGTGAAAGAGGAGGTGGAAAGAGTCGGGCAAAGTGTTCCCTCACAGAAGGGTACCGTACCTGCAACGAAGTGCAGGCAAAGGCGCGCGGAGTGGCTTCAAATTACGGCTCTTCACCGCTCGCGCGCGCGCAAGGGCTAGCGCAGCAGCGTCGGCCAATAATAACCCCAATCGCGGCTCCCTCTGAGGCAGGCAGGCACATGCCTCGCAGTTGGCGGCGGATAAATGTCAAGGGGAGAGCACCGTGACACAGATAGAGTGGGCCGGCCGAGTTTGCGAAAATGCCACGCGCGCGCTGTATACCAGGGCCTGTGTGAGCGACGTCCGCTGTGGGCTTGAAGATGCGCGGCGCATATGCGTTACACGAGAACAAGGCGTTTCGAGAGATCACCCCCTCTTTCCCACTCCCTCCCCCGCTGGTTTGATGTGACTGAACAACGTGTGTCTCGCCGTGAGCGAATGTACATTGTGGATAGGAATGCATATACGGAAGACACAGAGACATCTGACAACTTGACACGCCAGTATACCTGAGAACAGCTTTTGGGATAACATGTTCTGAACACACACGAAGTGATTCGCAGTTACAGGATGAACCCCCCCCCAAAAAAAAAAACGACACAATGTGCACGTGCACATTAACTCTCGTACCTCATTTTCTAAACTAATAGATATATTTAGTCAAAAAGTAAAAATTACCGTTGCTATGCATGAGGGTGATTATAGTGGTGGCGGCGGTGAGTATAGGTTGGCGAAAAAAAGTGGAACTCACACAGACTCGCTCAAGAAATATATCGCTGCACTGTGTACCAAAATTTTACTCTCCAAAATTTTCCTGGGCCGAAGTAACTCGGACTCACACTCACGGAAATTCTTTTCAGCTAGACTGACTCAGACTAAGACTCACTGCTTGATCTGAGTCTTAGTGAGTACGAGTGAGTCGACCTATCAACTGGTGACCGCAGGCGTAGTAAGAAGAGAGGGGGGGGGGAGGGGGGCTAGAGGATCTGAAAGTTTTCAGTTTTGCATCTGTGCATAGTATACGGGCACATAAAAACACACGCACGTACATACATAAAAGATGGATGAAATCATCAACCTCCCCAGCCTCATATCATAAATGATATTTCTGGCTAAGCCACTGGGAATCATGCTGCAACTGCTTCTGCTCCCACTGACGATGATGATGATCATGATGAAAAAGAGGCGGAAGAGGAGGAAGCCACACAGGCTCCGACAAAGACCGAGTGACCTAAGTGGACCAGGAACGTTGTGCGGCTGAAAGAGCGTCACAAAACGCATCGCGCCACATGCAGGTTGACTTCCATGTGTCACATGCAAGGCGAAGTGCTAATTAAGTAATTCATTATTCGTTGGTAACTTACGTCCCAAAACCACCATATGATTATGACAGACATACCCCCGTATTCTAGAACGCCACTTCACTCAACGCTCAACCCTCACTTGAGAAAGCCGATGATGGGAGCGCCATCTCTAGGCAGGGCAAGTCACTGCACATCAGTGATAATCTGCTGGATTCTGGAGCTGGAGCGCAGCGTAATTTTCAGCCGAGCAGCGGCGCAGTGCTCAACTCTGTCAAGTGAAGAGTGAAAGTAGAGTCGAGGAGCGTTTGTGAATACGGGGCGTAGAGTTTCATACAATAATACATACAGAGAAATCTGGCTCTGCAATCGTGTACCGCCATTAAAATAGGTGGATGGCAAAATCGGGGCTCAAGCAAAGAATTGTGGGTTACGGCGCCCGTCTGCATCGACTTCCGGTTCGAGATGCAGTGCCGCCATACGGGCGTTCTTGCCAGTGCCGTCGCTTTCTGCGTGTTGCACCCAGCACTAGCGGTGCCCTTTTCTCACAAATCGCTGCACAATACATTGGAGAGCTGTGCAGTTTGGTTTAATAACCCATGCAGTCACTACGAGATAGTTATAATCAGGCGAGGAGTCATTTCTTCACTCAAGTGGCGTGCCCCTCCGGACACAAGCATGTTGTTTTGCTGCGGATGGTGTTATACGCATCTTTTTGTCACATGCAATGATTTTCTGGACAGCATAGCGTCACGAAATATCTGTCCTTTTTTTATGCTGCTTACGCGTAAAACTATTTATTTGCTTTTGTGTTACAAAGACACTATCCCAGGTTCTATATAGTCAACTATTTCTTACTCTGAAACAACAATGCGCTTTTTTTGTTTTTTGGCTTTTCTCTACAACTTTCCATATTCCTATACGTTAGATATCGTTCTATCACGCACTCGAACGTTAGGTTTCAACATTTGCGAAATTCTCTGCTCGCAACACATAACACAGCCCATCGGCACTTTACGCTTGCAAGTCTGACACAATAAAGGCAGCATATCATGCTACTCGTTGCTTCAAAAGCTACTGCGATCGTTTCACGTCCCGCGATACCATTAACAGAGCGGTCGTTTTGTCCAGTGGACCTTTTGTGCGCTCAGCGGTTTCCAATCTGACAGAGTGACACGTATCTATGTTATCATCTGACGTATGTTGACATTCGGCAGCATGTGCCCAAATTTACGTGCGAGTGATTTTGAAGTGGTCACCAATTGAGCTCGACAATATTAAATCGAGGTGGTTCCGGAAAAGATTGCCCCGCCGCGGTGGTCTAGTGGTTATAAGGTGCACGGCTGCTGACCCGCAGGTCGAGGGATCGAATCCCGGCTGCGGCGGCTGCATTTCCGATGGGGGCGGAAATGTTGCAGGCCCGTGTGCTCGGATTTGGGTGCACGTTAAAGAACCCCAGGCGGTCGAAATTTCCGGAGCCCTCCACTACGGCGTCTCTCATAATCACATGGTGGTTTTGGGAAGTTATACCCTACATATCAATCAATATTTAAAGTACCTAAAATGCCCCAATGAAGGGGTTTTACATGAGGGGGTGGGATATTACAATGGATTAAAGAGGTTCGATCGCTGCATTGAAGTTGATGATACTGGAGTGCTGTACAACGTGAGGAGGAAGGCCATTCCGGTCTTGTGCGGTCTTGACAAAAAAGGATGGAAGGTGCGCAGTGGTGTGAGCACTTGGCAGGTAAACAGCTTTCCCGTGATTTATGCGGTCTGAATGACGATGGGCTGGCTTCATGGTGGGAGTACGAGGTGATCCATGATAGAAATTGAAGAACAGGCACAGACGAGCAACACAGCGGCGTGACGAAAGGGTGGCGAGGTTAGCTGGAGATTTAAGTTCGGTTACGCTTGACTGATATGAATAATCTGAAAAGATGAATCTTGCCGCCCGGTTTTGCACCGTTTCAAGTGTTTTAGTATTGTTACTTTGAAGAGGATCCCAAACAGCGCATCAAGTTTTTATGGTAATTGGCCAAGTGAGCTGCTACGGCCTCTCTGATAGGCTTGAAATTCCGCCATTACGAAACTTGAAAATACGGCGGAATTGGACAACGTTTAGAATAGCACCCCTTGTCACAAAAAAATTTTGCGATAAAATTTGCATACAAACAACTGAAGCACTGTTCAAATAAATTCAAGTTCCCATCACTTGGTTTTGCACTCCGAAAAGTAGCGTCGCGAATCTCAAGAGGGTTAATCCATCCGAAGCGGATCCGAAGCCTGTACTTCCCATAATTCCCATGGGGGTACAAGCGCCCCTGAAGGCGCCCGTGTAGACACTATAGCGCCAGATTCCCTTCTAGGTATTATTGTATGAAACTCTATGATGAGAGACGCCGTAGTGGAGGACTCCGGAAACTTTAGCCTGCGCCTAAGGTGGACGTAGTGGAGGACTCCGGAAACTTTATCCTGCGCCTTTAGCCTGCGCCGAGGTCTTTTTAGCCTGCGCCTAAATCTCGGCACGCGGGCCTCAAGCATTTTTGCCTCTCCATCGAAAATGCGGCCGCCATGGTAAAGTTCTAATGCGTGATATGGGTCGTTTTCGTAAATCACAACTTATAGCACTGTGTCACAACAGGCTTGCATGCACAACCAATAATTTCCAGTACTACAGTACTTACATGTGACTAAATAGCTGTATAACCAGGAATATCAATGGATTTTCGTTCTCTCTCTTCTCTATAATGCCCTCGGGTCTTGATGGTGTTTATTTATTTATTTTATTTGGGCATTCTTTAAAAAATGACCACGAGGGGGGCAAAAGGAGAGAGCATCTCCTGCCTAGGCCCACTCTTCGTGAGGCACCTCGGGCAAGTACAGCAAAACAGTACATATAAAATTCAAGATTATGCATACAAAATATTAAGAAAAGAATTATCATTACAACAAGCGCAGAAAATATCGGTTAGATTCAAACAACGCTGTTTCTTCGCAATAGATACAAAGACAACAACGACAACAAATACAATATACAACAAACGACCAGACAAACAAACAAACAAACAAGTAAATAAATAAGTAAATAAATAAATAGCCTGTAGTGTTGCAAGTACACCTTCGTACGTTTTGAGAGCACGAGTTTCGATTGCACACGAATCAGGGCTGCTTGGGAAGGTGATAGATGTTCCCCCGAAATTAGCGGGTCGTTAGCGTGGAGAAAGAAAATTGAAAAAAAAAAAGATACGGAGCGGGCTGTCCTAGGTCTGGCTCTAATCGGGCGATCACGTGATAATCGAAGCGTGACCCGATCGTTGCACTGGCGGCGGTGCGCGCGAGAAGCCGAGATAAGAAGTGGCGCACGAGCTCAAGAAGGAGAGGAGAGATGTTGGGAGCTGTGGGTGATAAGGAGGAAAGGCGTACCCCATCGTGCGCGTACTCACTCCTCCCTCTAGTAGCGGCACTGCGCCGTGCTCCCGACCGGGCTGCAGAAATTAGGTGCCTTTCTCCTCTTCTAACCCACTACCACCACCACCACCCTCTAGTACTTAAGCGACGAAGAAGCGACGAGAAAAGCCCGACCGACAGTAAACCAAAGGCGAGCTACTAGGCGTCTTCGGTAGCACGTTGCAGGCGCGAGTTGTTGCACTGAATAGCGGCGCCTCGCCTCGATGATCGATAGCGCCATCTCCCTTCCCTCATTGTCGACGGGGACGCGCCGCGATCGACTGTCGTTCTCTGGTAACGCTAAAAGCGTGCAGTACTGGAAGAACCGCCGACGCGCATGTCACTTAGCATTTATAGTTGGAACTAAACAAATCATGGCATATCCACGAGGCGAATGATCCCGAGTGGGGTGAAGCGGACGGACGGACGTACGGACGGACGCTTCACCTCACTCATCATCATTCCCTGCGTCAATACGCATATGTGTTCACACGACATTGAGGAACTAGATATTTTCTCAGGTGGTCACTTCGTAGGCTCCGCACTTGACGGGGAATTAGGTACTGCTCTGCATCAAAGTTAAATGTATTTTGGAAAAGCAGGAACAAGAATTTAAGTCTGGCTATGCGACGGCGGTCCTCGAGGGGCTGTAAATTTGATTCTTGCAGCATCTGTGTTACAGAATCTTTACGAGAATATTTTGAAAGAATAAATCTAGCCGCCCTTCTTTGTACCCGCTCGATGTTTTTAATTAATACTTTTTGATAAGGGTCCCATATGATGCTTGCGTATTGCAGTGTAGGCCTTACTATTGTTAAGTACGCTGTTAACTTTACGGGTGCTGGAGCCAGTTTTAATTAACACCGTTTGCTGTGACACCGTTTTTATTGACATGCAATGTAATGCAACTGGCTACTACGACGACTACGACGACATGGGGCATGCATACGACTCACAGCAATGCGGCGAACTTACGCAACATTTCTCGTTCACGTCCCGTATAATAATAATTGTTGGGGTTCTATGGTATGCGTGACTATTAGGGACGCCGTAGTATAGGGCCGCGGAATTTTAGACCGGCTGTATGGTTCTTTCACGTGCATCTAAATCAAAGCACACGGGCCTCAAGCATTCAGTTCGCCTCCATCAAAAATGCGGCCGCCGAAGCCGGGATTCGATCCCACGACCTACGAGTCAGCAGTTGAGCACCTTAGCCACTAAACCATCGTGGCGTGTACCGCGAGACCCGCTGCTTCTGCAGGCATGCACCTTCAAATTTCAACTTCCCCGGCCTGTATGAAAATCGCGCTAACAATGATTGATATGTATGTTTTAACATCCCCGAAAAAAAAAAGCGCGATAACAACGTGTGCTGTGAAGGTCGAGCGAATGAATTCTCGCTTCTGCGACGCTTGTAGCAGTCTCTCAACTTTTGATGCCCACTGTACGTGCATACTCATAACCTTACTTGCGCATCCCTCGAAGCGAAGATCTTCGTTCAAGCGCTTATAAGCGGCAACGCTACAGTCCGGGTTCGAGAACGCCTTCATCTCAAGAGTACAGGTCAGGGCTGCGAATACAAGTGCATCGAAGTGTAAATTCTACCGCTCGCTTCGCAGACAGAGTCACTGCACGCTTATAACGAGCCACTACCAGATAAGCCCTATTGAAAAACCACGGCTATTATTTCTTCTTCTTCTTTTCCTCCCGCGGTGTTAGGGGGAAAACGAAAGTGGCGCTTAAGCATTTGACGCCCGGGATTCTCATAAAGCACAGTACACACCCGCCATACATCGCCTCCGAAGAAGGCGCGCCAGCATAGAGTAACACAGGCCTCTCCGCCGCCTTCATTAATCCAGTAATCGCCGCTGCGGCTACCGAGGCTTGTATACCGTCGATGCCGCTCATCAAGCCGTTATCACCAATGCACGCCGCTTGCAGCTTTTTACGTCTTCGTTTTCACGTAAGTCATCCATAAGAAGAAAGGCGAAGCGCGTACCTCTTAGGTGCAGTTCTACCGAAAGATCTATAGTGGACGTACAAAAGGCTGAGCCTAGAAAGGTAGATGCGAGTTCGGTGATGGCGTAAGTGGAAGAACAGGCGACTGTAGATGCTCGTTCGGTAGTGAAAATGAGGGCCGGGAAGTCCATTTTCTTTGTCTATAAATACAAGATTGCTTTCGGGTGGTGTCGCTTGTTTATGGTATACGCCGCCTCTTCTGCAAGCCTCGTGCACCTTGCCGCGAAGCCTTTATTTGGCTTGCCGATACTATAAGCCCAAGACAGTATAAGAAACAAAACTGGCTGCATGCACAAACGTGGTGAGCTGAAACATTTACTATACCGAGCGATCGGCCGCAGAATCTGCGTCCACTCGAGGCATCTTACACGGCTCAACTCTGGTTTGACGAGGTTCCGTGTGCGTAGCCGTTGCGCCTTGAATCACCGCCTTTATGTGTGCGCGCGTTTGGACGTGCCAATAAGTGGGAGGCACATGCTTGTGCGTGTGAAGTGAGGTGTGATAGAGAAATCAGCTCTCTCGCGGGAGGTATACTTACGCGAGACAACTTCCTCGGGCCGTAAATACCATCTGTACTGTTCTTCAAACAAGTCGTCCAGCGAGGTGCGCCACGTACTTCCCACCTATATATCTCGCCGTGTATACACGGATGTGTGCACAGCGGTTGTATAGTATAAAGATGCGGGGAGAAAAGAACTTGTATCTCCATATCGATGGTTTTGTCCATAAGCGGCTATAGGTTGATGCCGACAACTTGTTTAAGCTCAGTGTGTGGCTTTACGAAAAGGAAAATCGTGTAACACGGTGATTTAGAGCTTTTGTATGTAGTTACAATGCGGAGGCGAACTTGAGCGCGGAATAGCCGCCAATAAAAACGCATATTTCAGAAGGGGACCTCGTTAGATTGACGCCTTCCCGATGGCAAATCCATGCGTGCGAAGGAAGGTGAGCCTTTAGCGCAGCAATGTCCCGTTTCCTTTGTTCGCAATGTTCTCCGCAACTGAGTTTACGATGAAGGTGCTAGCAACAGAAATAAATGATTTAAGAAGACACTAAAATAAAACGCCATCCTGTTAGTGCACGGCAATTCAATAATAATAAAGCCAATTTTAGCGTGAGCAGAGACATCGAAAGACAAAAAGGAAGGGGCAACAAATGTTGTTAAGAAATGCAATCACCGTACTCAGACAGTGTTTGTTATAACAAAAATGTTGGACCGACAGAGAACACGGGGTATATGTTCGGGTTCAACGTGTACCATTTCGCTCAGCCCTAGAAGTGTGATTCATCGGGATAGTTGTTCGCGCATAAGTAAAGAACATGCTCGTCGTGTGAGTTACTTCGCTTGTAACCACTTCCTTTCGCGCCTATTTTTCTCATTCTCTGAACCGGTTGACGAACGTTTTCGATATATTGAAATCTATTTTCGACAGGCTGCGTAGTGCCGTCGATTTAGATATTCTATCCAAAACGCTCCAGGCAGCACTGCTCAAAAAGGCTGCACACGTAAGTTTAAAATATTACCATCTGGAATTTTAACTGCCAAAACCTCGATATGATAATGGCGCACTCCGTATTCGAAGGACGCGATAATCAGGTGTTTTTTAATATGCACTGATATAACACAGTACGGAGGGCCTCTATCACATCGCCTCTATCAAAATGAGACCACTGCGGTGGATATCAAACAAGTGACTTTCGAGTAAGCATGCGAGCAGCTTAACCCTCGCACCCCCGAGGCGGACTGCACTCGTGTAAGTTTACTGAGACAAGAGAGTCGTGACACAGACTTTCTGTTAGCGAGTTGCACGTTGGATATGCACAATTCTTGCATAGCTTAGGCTTTTCCAGGCACGAATGCAGTCGCGAGCGCACTGCTTGTATGAAGGTTCTTCTCGCGCCTCGTCGCTTTGCGTTAGCACTTGACTATTTGGTCAGACGATTAGCCCGCTCGTCAGTATTTACCTTGGCTATATAGTTCACGTTGACAGCAAAGGGAAACCAAGCGAGACTTCTGTGAACCCCAGTGGCAAGAACAGCGCGCTCTGGCCATAATCGCTTCATCTGTCATCGTTTCCATCTGGGATGTCACGCTGTGTATAGGCGTGCTCTCAGGCACACCTTCTCAGCTTCAGTGGAAGAGCATCTCTCTCTTTCCTCACTCACCCCATCTTCCACTCTCTCTCTCTCTTGCTGTCCAGCAAAAGAGAGAAAGAGAGAGAGAGAGAGAAAGAGAGAGAGTACACCTCTGGGCCACATCTTGCCTTACACGACCCTGACTACGCTGCACAGGCTTAGTGGCGATTTAGCGTGGTGCAAGAACTGCAATAGGAACGCCGCCACCCTCATGCCAGAAGCAGAGTGGACCGCGTCAACAGCAAAGCGAGAACGGTACAAAAATGGTTCAGAGTTTCGCGCGTGGCACTTGCTTAAGCGCGACGCCATCGAGCCAGCACCCAGCAAGAGTCATGTGTCGATCGGCGATGGAGATAGTTGGCACCCGCCGCCAAAGAGAGCCGCGCCCGCAGGGTCTACTCTGTCCGCGAGCTAGGAGATGAGAGGCTGTAAAGGGACTCCCGAGAGGAGAGGTGTGGTCCCCGAACGATACAACAAGTGACCCACATCGTGCAGCGGCCAGTCGCTTCTTCTTCGTTTTTATAGCTGAACTTCACAACGTCGCGTATGCTTTCGGCTGCTTGCAGAACGAGGAGGACTCGAAGCATGTGCGGCTCGTTGGCGGCAAGCCGGCCGCGCTAATGGTGGTCACCCAGTAAGTAGCTCCCGACCGCCACCAACTCGGCCTTGCGTAGTATACGTACACGAGAACGTGCACACATGCAGGTAGACAAGAGCGGCTCGCGTAACTTCATATGCACCCGAAAACCGAATGGGTGGTTTCGTTCCGACCTCTCCACGAACGGTTGCCATCTCGGCCGGCTTCTATGCGTGCTTCGCGTGTTTGGGAACGCCACCTGTGTGTAGTAGGAGAGTCGCGAGCTATTTCGTGCCCCCGATTTGCGTACGGTACGCCCGGTTACGAATGTGGATCGGTAAAAGCGTGCGTGTTGTGTGATGCGCATAAATGGTGTACGCGGTCAACAGCACACATGGTGGAGTGTGCAGGTGCAAACGTGCGCAGTTGTGTTTAGTGGTGGCCGCTGAATTCTATTCTCGAAGCTAAAGCGAATGATATACGAACACGCTATGTCTTGACGTTTCAAGAGCCCTGAAACAAGTGTGCCTCCAGTTCTGTTTAATACGCAATTAGTTGCGTCGCAATTTTATTTTTGTTTGTGGTAGAACGAGATAGCCGCCCAACGGTGACTGGATTCGACAAGCTGGCAATATGAATGGTATAACTATCGTTCAAGCGCACGAATAAACAGAAAGAAAGAGAGTATAAGCGCTTGTCCTATCTTCCTTTCTGTTTATTCGTGCGCGTGAACGGCAGTTATACCATGTATATCCAACTATAGTTCAACTATCAATTCTGTGGCAAAATAAAACTTGCGTTCACCTGTTGATACTCGGCGTTGCCTACACAAACTAAATTAGGTTCAATATTAGGAAGTCGAACTGTCCTATGTGGACCCCATGTAACATTAGGGAAGACTTGTAAAACGTCCTGTGTTATTCACACTCAGAACCAGAATTTTATAATAACATGCATTTAGTATACAGAAGGAAGTCCCACAGTGTAGAGACTGTTGCGGGACTTCCTGTACAAACACAATTGTAGTAGTGAACGCTTCACGGCACATCACTCCTGGTGTGGCGCGTAACCAGATTCTGAACCCACCGCAATATCTGCGACGTGGTGTAGGCTTGGGAGCTGCGGCATCATCTCGGCCCGAGGCGAAGCAGCACTTCTGCGGTGCGCACCACGAAGGCGCTGTGGGCGTTATTGAGGACTACGCACCCTAAAGATAGTCTTTCAATAACTACTTTCTGTATGCGTGTGTGCATGATCAACTGTACGCCTTATTTGTGTGTATACATAATCGTTTCGTTGTATTATATCCACCATGGTCAACACCCGACAACTCGAGTAGCAAGCCAAGCGATAAGCCAAACTAATCTATCTATCTATCTATCTATCTATCTATCTATCTATCTATCTATCTATCTATCTATCTATCTATCTATCTATCTATCTATCTATCTATCTATCTATCTATCTATCTATCTGTCTGTCTGTCTGTCTGTCTGTCTGTCTGTCTGTCTGTCTGTCTGTCTGTCTGTCTGTCTGTCTGTCTGTCTGTCTGTCTGTCTGTCTGTCTGTCTGTCTGTCTGTCTGTCTGTCTGTCTGTCTGTCTGTCTGTCTGTCTGTCTGTCTGTCTGTCTGTCTGTCTGTCTGTCTGTCTGTCTGTCTGTCTGTCTGTCTGTCTGTCTGTCTGTCTGTCTGTCTGTCTGTCTGTCTGTCTGTCTGTCTGTCTGTCTGTCTGTCTGTCTGTCTGTCTGTCTGTCTGTCTGTCTAACGAGTGAGTGACAGAGTGAGAGAGAGTGGGTGAGCGAGGGCGAGTGTGATAGAGAGAGAGTGTGAGTGAGAAAGAGAGTGTGATTGAGAGAGGAGATTCGATTGTCCTCAGTGGGTGATTGCCATCGCAACGCGCATTTTCGGATAAAGCGAAACGCTCAGCGTCTTTAGTCTATTAGTCTGCTTTTCGATGCGACAGCCCAAGCGTAATTATAACGTACCTCATATAGGTATGAGACTTGCGAAATATAGGGAGTCGATCCCGAAATTAGCTTACTCAAAGGCAGTAGCTCAATTCCTTGCGGCACCCGCGAACGGAAGAATAGGTAGTCTAGATTAAACGCACATGGTCTCACAGATCGCAAATCACCATTCTCAACTTTTTCCTAGAATACCACTTGCTTGCAGGTCTCTATTTCAAGCGTAATTAGTGTTCGCGCCTTCGCAGTGAATGCGCTCGCTCATGTTCGTTTTCCGTCTTCTTTATATATATTTGAGTCGTATTACCGGTTCCTCTACACTTGTGTAAAAGGCTGTGGTCCCGCTGAGCCAGCTTTTCTCCCCCCCCCCTCCCTAAGCCTCGCCACCACGAAGCTCCCGCTTTCTCCTCGAGAGCAACTGGTCCCATTCGAGTAGGGCTACCTTCCGCAGTACCATAGGACGACCACGGTATACACGCACGCGGCGATGGGCGTGGAGGAACCAGCGGCGCGGCGAACGTCTTAGTGAAGGCGCGAAAAATGTCTCCATCACCTGCGTCGCCTCGCGGAATCCGCAGCGGGAGGCAATTAGCTGGCCGAGAACTACGCGGACGGCCAAGCCTGCGGCCCAATCGCATCCTTTAGGTTCCGTCCAAAAAAACCGCATCGTCTGCGTACATAGGCTTAGCCGCAAGCATCGCATACGGCATCGACGATGTTTGTTTGTTTGTTTGTTTGTTTGTTTGTTTCTCTGGACTCATGGCTCACTCCCACTCAGGGGGATCGGCCAAGAAACTGTAGTGCATTTTTTCTGTCAGCATCAAAACTATGTGTAATGAATTTGCATTATAATATGACTAACGTAAGGAAAACCACATGAAAAGAGAGCAAACGAAAAAAAGAAAAAAAAACGAAAAAGTCAAGTTGAGAAAATTTTGAGATTTCGGGTGTTGTGATTGCCACTCAGCTGCGTTTACTTCAACTGACCATTTAGAATTTTGGGGGTAATAAATAATAATGATTTGACTGAAGATCACAAAGGTATACGTTCGGATGCCTGAATATAATCGCGGACGTCATTGAAAGCATCCCTGTGGCAATGTCCCAAAACTGAGGCACCAAAACTTAGTGCGGTTTCCACCGCCAATGTAACTCCTATTTTAAGAAATGGAATAACTGGAAGCATTTTTCTAAGTATAGCGTATCGGCGACAATACAAAAAATAATGTTCTATTGACTTCATTTCTCCGCATCGGCGTCAGCTTCGTCTACGTCCTTATAGGAGGCGTTTTTTTTTCCTAAAAGAGCCAAATGCAATTTAAATGAAGCTGAGAAAAACGCACTTTTTTTTCTATTGGCATTATGGTTGGGCCTTCTCAAACAACTTTTTGCCAGTATGTTCCTCTCCCCTAAATACTACAAATCTGTATTGTAGCTAAAATCTACATAGCCAAATATCGCCAGTATTGTGCAGTAAAGTTTGTATTTGGCTCATATAGATTGAAAAAAACTTCGTTTGGACTTGAATTAGCTCGTGAAATAAGCGTATACCACGGTCCGAATGTACGGTATAGCAATATTTCGCGACAAAATTGACATCATACTCGTGCTTCCGTCGCTGCCGTGCTTCGAAGCATAAGCGTCATGGCGATTACCAGACTTTAACAGCGAGTGGTTTTTCCTGGCAAAAAGGGCACCATTCTGGACTGTCATCAGTGTTTTCTTGCTACTGGCATTGATTGAAGGCCTTGAAAAGTGTTCCACTTAGTTTTATGTAATGCCATTTCTGACCACTTTTTCTTCTTTAGGGAGAATAGACAGACGCCAGATATCTTTATTTCAGGCCTATCATATTTCAAATATACCAGGTTGGAGTGAGCTGAGGCCAAGATACTGTTGCGTTAAAGTCGAAAAGAATTACTAACACGCCAAAAGAAGTAGGCAAGTCAGCCTCTTACTCTTTACAATCGGGTTCTGTCTTTAAACATCATGCCCTTCAGTAAGTGCCAACTAGCGCTAGAAAAGTTAATTGTGAAAGTAAACATGATGACAAAGCAACTAAGACACAAATGAAACATTTTGGGTAAGACCATGTTGGCTTTTTTGATAATTTTTGCTGGTGCAGTGCTGGTTTACTGTATGTGGCTCACTTTGATTGAAACAGATGGAGTACTTGGCTCTTTTTTTTTATTAGAAACTGCCTTTTCGAGCTCATGTTACAATAAGGAATCGCTTCATTATGATTTTAACTGTATTATAAATTAAAGATACTTGGGCGTGCTTTACAGTTCCACTGAAATTCAGCCTAGTTTCGGTTTCTGCATTTGGCTCTTCTAGAAAAAAAACTCATATAACGGGTACGTACCACCGCCAGTTCAGAAAGGCACCAACCGCGCTTGCCTCATGCGTCAACGCGATACCATCGCAGTGCTTAATGAAGACTACGAGATTGTCGCGAGCCGTGCTAGATTCACTAACACCGAGGGCGCTGAAAAAAGCGCAGGGTGTGGCGGTGACGTTTTCCTTTATTCGTTTTTTTTTCTAACGCGCGGTATCTATTTACTTTTTGTGCTTTTGTTTCTCGTTCTGCATCCTCCATTCTTGATATGATGCTCCTTAAACACATACGTCGACGGCACACTTCGAACACACCTATAGAGTAATCCTGCTTGTAGGTGCCGAAGGAATGGAATCTTTTCTTCGACGAGGTCGGTACACCATGTGCGCCGAACAAGACGTCACAACAGGAGGCCCGCGGTTGATTGCGGAAAAAGTGGCCTCGCTATAGGTGTGACCAGGAGGAAAAGAACTGAGCGCCATCTTCCCTGTGGGACACAGGAAGACAATCGCGGAGTTCCCCGTCTATGAATTGCGCAATTATTCAATACTGAAGCACGCGTTTCAATTAAACTAATTGACACCTTACTACTCCATCCTCGACGAGAAGAAATGTGCGTTGGGGTGTCACAGGTAGGCACCAACGTCAACAACGTTCCTTTTTCATTTGAATGTGCAGAATAGACTTTTTCTTTTAATTGAAAACTGATAGGGAGATGCTGGCGCTCGATTAAGCCTACGGCTACTGGTTAACTCTTGAGGTGTCGAACACAGAACCATGCAGGTTCCAAAAATATATATAAAACAGCATTCTCTCAGTAGCGCCAGAACTGGACACATATACAGCAATGTTTTTTTTTACTGGCACCAGTATGCCATACGGCATATTTAAATTTAAAAAAAAGGGGGGGGGATCTATTTTCTGGATAAAAGCCAGTATCGGTCGATTCAAAGGACCATGCGTCCAGCACGTTAAGCCAGGTGGTGCATCACAGACAAAACATCATCAGAATAACTCCGTGAAACTTCAATGTGACGTCACGAAAATAGAAATAATTTCCTCCATGAAGTACTGAAATCAGAATGTGCCAAAAATCACGTAAATGAATTATCACGTACGGATACAATGCGAAATTCAAGACAACATAGTCAATCGCTGCACCATAGATGGCGAAATAACTTTTATGAAGTAATATAATTACATTACTACTTAAATTTGTACAATATTTTTCAATGTATTTTAACTGAATCAAAAATTACTGCTGGCCAGAAATATTTACATTATTCTTGAAGTTTAACAAAACTATTTAAAAAATATAGAAAATGTTCAAAATTCACGCACAATTGATGTACACTATTCACAGTACAGTTGAAAGCAATGATTAACTCGCTCAGCGCGGACCCTTAAGCCACGCTTCCACAATACTGTTCCTACAGATCGACTGCTAACGGACCATAGGCACCGCACAGTGACCAGGGGGAGCTGTGTTGCTCACACTGCCCCGTCTCAAAATTTCTGACAGTGCATGGCCGTTAGGGGCACGCAGAAAAGAGACGCGTGCTGGCGTCCCCAATCTAGACCGGGCATAGAGTTTCCTAAAATTAACTAGAGGGGACTCTGTCACTGCGATCGTTTAGCGACCATGGGAATGATGGGTAGTACACACAATTGCCTAGTCTTTGTACTTGCGGGCGGCGAATCATACTTGCGGCTTCGTTTATTGCTGTGTTTTGGTTTTGTTTTGAAAGAACGATTCAACCCTTTGAACTTGGTGACCAGATTGGGAAAGGTAAGTCTAAAAGTATAAGGTGGTGAAGCACGACCACTGAACATTTGCTGATATTTGTTTCGTGAGAAAACAGCTCCAAGCCACACGAACCTACACGGAGCCAAAAGCAGGCCAGAAGTACGAATATTAGACAAATGTGTGACCTTGTGAACTACTCATAATTCCCATGCTCGCTGAAGCGCCGTGCATTGTAGCTCCCATAGACACTAGCGCCAGAGTTCCCTCTAGTGTATATTAGGAAACTCTATGATCCCGGGTACAATCCGCCGGCATGCAGGGCGCAAGACGCGCGCGTCGCGTTCCATTGTCCCCGATGCCGTCTAAAGGTTTCATTTTATTTTTATCCGCTATAAGGAATGCATTTTGGCGCTGCAGTCCGACTTAGACAGCTCAGGCGTGCACACAAAGAGGCAGCGTAGGGGCAAAGGGACGCTCCACTCCCTCATGTCACCTAAGAGGGGTTGCGAAGTCAGCCACATACATAGACATAGCAGAGAAGGGGCGCTGCGAAAAACCTTAGCCACCCTACCCCCCTCCCCCTGAACGAGAACCCGGCACACGCCTATACCTATGGGGCTGCTACCTTGTTTTACGCACTTATGCATACAACTGCCGCAGAAATATAGCGCCTAGAATTGGCACTATAGCAGAAACGCCACAGATAAACGAAGAAATGGGGCATTTCTCTTTACAACGCGGCCAAGGTATACGTAAATGCATTCCTCTGACCTTTTATACTTCAGCGCCCATTCAGTGCCTCCTACCACGCGTGCTCGTGCTGTCATCGATAAGTGAGGACGTCTTTTGTCAGGTACGTACTGTTTATATTATACACATATACGTAGTCCCTGCCCTACTGACGTTTATTGAACTCATCCAATCAATCAGACTACACTTCTTCCTTGATCTTTCGAGTATTCCTCGATGTGATATGCCCAGAGCTCAAGAATCCTTTCGTCAAATATGTACCATTTTTAAGGTACACATATATACAAAGTCGCTGCCTTAATGAGTTACATTAACTTCGTTCAATCATTCCCACTTCTCCCTTAATTCTTCGTGAGTCCTTCAAAACGATATTTCCAGAACTCGAGACTCCTTTCGTCAGTTATGTACCGTTTTCTAAGACACAGACTTATACGAAGTCACTGCTTTAATGAGCTTTATTAACTTCGTTCAATCATTCCCACTTCTTCCTTGATTCCTCGTGAGTTCTTCGATACGATATGTGCAGAACTCAATACTCCTTTCATCAGTCATGTACCGTTTTCTAAGATGCAGACATATACGAAATCACTGCTTTAATGAGCTTTATTAACTTCGTTCAATCATACCCACTTCTTCCTTGATTCTTCGTACGTTCTTCGACG
Source organism: Rhipicephalus microplus (assembly GCF_043290135.1). Classification (NCBI taxonomy): domain Eukaryota; kingdom Metazoa; phylum Arthropoda; class Arachnida; order Ixodida; family Ixodidae; genus Rhipicephalus; species Rhipicephalus microplus. The sequence continues at coordinate 13,152,004 of NC_134709.1, read as the reverse complement.
CTATATGCCCAGAACTCGAGACACCTTTCGTCAGAGATGCTATCATTTCTAATATCTCAATAGATACGAAGGCGTTGCTTTAATAGGCTTTATTAACTTCATCCAATCACTCACACCCCACCACTCCTTCCTCGATCTTTCGTATTTTTCCTCGATGCGATCTGTCCACCCATTTCCCTATAGCACGGCGTCGCTCCTTCCTTTTGCGACCGCAGTCGATCATCGTTGTCTTTTTTTCCTATAGGATACTTTGTTGCCTCGTCCGCCACGCTTGACCGTCGGTCCTTTCCCAACGCTCTATTCTCTCTCGTCTCTCTCCACTCGTACGTCCAGGAATTCACGTTTCCGCCACGTGCGTATACGCTCCCAGTCCTCCGAATGCGAGCAGTTGAGACGAAGAACGCGCGATTTGAGGAAGAAGAAGACACCCATCCTGGACCAGATGGCGTCACTTCGGAAATGTTAAAAATATTATTCGACATCTCTCCTGAAGACCTTCTTAACGTTGTCAACTATTCACTTGAAAATAGTTGGATACCTCCTGACTGGAGACTTGCAAAAATAATACCGCTTCTTAAAAAACAGGGACTAGGAATGCAGATAGATAACATTAGGCCAATCGCTTTAACATCACACGTAGTTAAGTTAATAGAAAGAATACTTTACAGTAGAGTTACGAAGTTTATAACAGATAATGCGATACTCAGTGCGTGCCAGATTGGATTTAGACCAGGTTACTCTATATGGTGGGCGCATGTTGATTTAGAGGCTCGTATAAAGCTTGCTCGGCACAGACGACAATATGCGGCCCTAGTAACCCTTGATTTAGCCAAGGCATATGACAGTGTTGAACATGCTATTCTTATCAATGTCCTAAAAGAGCTTACGTTCCCGCAGTACATAACAAATTGGATATACGAATTTTTAAAAGACAGAAAATTTTATTGCTTCCAACGAGGTATTTCCACGCCGAAGTATAGCCAAACGAGAGGTGTTCCTCAAGGCTCTGTTCTATCGCCTGTGCTATTTAACATTTTGTTAAGTTCAATACCACAGAGTGATAAGGTACACGTATATGTATATGCAGATGATATCGCGTTCTTTGCATCTGACAACAATATTTATTCACTACATTTGACTTTACAGTGTTATTTGGCAACATTGGAAACCTGGTTTCAGAAAATTCATATGAACCTGAACGTAACTAAAAGTGCTCTAATAGTTTTTCCGTTGGACGCACCAGTTACTATTTCTCTTCATTACCATCGGGAAATAATACCCCAGGTTAATTGTATTAAATATCTGGGTGTACTGTACGACCAAAAACTGAGCTGGCGTGACCACATTGAATATATTAAAATTAAGGCTACACGCGCTGTTGGAATGATAAGTAGGCTTAGCCGCCTCCGTTCCGGTCTTCGCAGAGATACGATGATCATGATTTATCGCATGTACGTTCGTCCGATTCTTGAATTCGGATGTGTACTATTCTCTGGTGGACCAGCATACAAAATAAACCCCCTCATTCTTTTAGAGCGGGAAGCGCTACGTAGTTGTTTAGGTGTGCCAAAATTCACAGCTAACAATGTTTTGTATCAAGAAGCTCGGATACCCACCCTTGCTTGCAGATTTCGTATTTTAACAGTAAACACCTATTTAAAATTTTCTGAATCCACTTTAAGAAGGCGACAATTTGTATTCTTTGCCGAGCCTGGTGTCTTCTTCAATGAACATTGGTCCCGTGTATATAAACCCCAAGTGCTATTTGTTCAAACACTTCTAGATACTTTAAATGTTAATATATTCGAGATCACACCACCTGTCAAACCAATCGGCCAAGTCCAAATAGAATTTGACGATATCTTCCCCATGAACGCAAAACACTTGCCCTCTAAATATTTGATTGGTTTATTAGAACAACACCTGTCTCAATTAGGTACTAATACAGTAATTGCAACGGATGCATCTATGAGTGGCGAGAAGGCAGGTGTGGGTATTTTTTCTCTCTCATTATTCTGGTCATTTTCATTACGCCTCCCAGATTATACACCAATATTTGAAGCGGAATTAACGGCCGTTATACTAGCTATTCGTAAACTTCCTGCGACTCATTCGACAGCTGTGATAGTGACTGACTCATATTCCGTGTGTTCATTCTTATCATCGTCGTCGACACCAGCAGTACTAGAGACTTTTAAATCATTAATCCCAGCAAACATTCGTCTAGTGCGAATGATATGGGTGCCAGGCCATCGTAGTATATTTATAAACGAGATGGCTGACAAACTTGCGCGAACATCTCTTGATCTTCCGATTGTGCCAATCATGCCTCCTACAGCTTATGTAACAGCAGCGAGGTTTAGAAAACTTTCCCTTCTTGAAGACTCATCAAAAACCATTATACCGAATCCAGATTTCTCGCACCTGCAATTCACATGGAATAATAAATGGTGTCCCACGCGTAAATTGGAAGTCTTGGTAACAAAATTACGTTGCCGTGTACCACCTCTTAATTTCTACTTAAACAGGTCTGGTCTGGTGCCATCCCCTCTGTGCTCAAGCTGTAACGAACCTGAACATATCGACCATTTTCTTATCACATGTCACCGATTCAAAAATCAAAGAAAAAACTGCTTCGAAATTTTATTCAAAAAATTTGGAATATCACTTAATACTCCCAATATTTTGTCTTTTGGGGCCATTTCATTGGGACATAGCGACAGGAACATCTGCAGGGCTCTCTGCGAATTCATATATAACACAAGAAGATTACCTTGCTGAGTCAGCCATCAGCTCTCGAATTTTACTAGTCACACTACCACTTATTATTTAGCTGATACACTGCAATGATTCAACTTTCAGGAGAATTTCATATAACGATTCCACCACAGATATTCAACAAATTCTATTATTTCTCCCCCCCCCCTTTTTTATTACTTTTTTTTATTTTTTATTTTTTTTACATTGCGCCAAATCAATTTCACAGTCAAAACACAGTAATCATATTCCCCTAATCTAGAAAATCTCTAGGTATTTACTTGCATTAACCACCGGCTTCTTGGCCAATCCCCCTTAGTGGGTGAGAGCCAAAAAAAAAAAAAAAAAAAAGAAAGGAACAAGCAAGCAAGCAAGCCCAAGAGATGACGTATACGCAGGATGAATCGCATGCAGGGGCCATGGATCTCTAAATGACCATTGCTGAGCCTATTTTTTCGGGATTATGACAGATAGCCGAACGAGTATGTCAGTATCTGCAATTCTGATCGCCATCAGGATGAACTGCCGGAGAATATAGCCCGTTCGTGTGGCGTGTGGCCACCCCTCTCGCCCTCTACCTCCAGCGGTAGACCATGTACAAGGTGGGACAAATGAGAAAACCCCGACCAAAATATATTTTAGGAAATTACTTGACGTTTGAAGCCGGGCCGACCTGTACAAAGTGTGTGTGCCTGATTAAACTGCTTCGCAGTGCATGTCACGTATAGGGCTATTCTCGTTGCTAAGTTCATCGGGTACGCAGGCAAAAATTATTAAGGGTTGGAGGGCAAAGGTTCACCCACCTTTTGTGTATGTTCGTGTCTGTACACGGAGTGCTTGCACAATTCGGAGGGGCAGTCTAAAAAAATTGGGATTGCATACAATGTAACGCGGACACCTTTACATATAAGTCTGCGGAATGTGCACTACATTGTACAAGCGGTCTCTCAAGGGTATTTCAGAGGTAACGGTCTCTTGAGGTACCGCATTCAAGCTAGTTTTAGCATCGTGTACCACACAACCTTGGAGCATGGAGTTCGCAGCGACATCCCAATCTAAAATGAGAAAACGCGTCTGATAACACGTTCTACTTGGGACAACTTACCTTATAGCCGTTATATACCACCTTGAGAGGCACGCAAGTGTCATTCGGTGAGTACTATACCTACAAAGCGTATATGTAAATCAAAGACAACGGCCTCTAACGGCGTCTTATTTTACCTGTACAGATAAATGCTTTCCGAAACTGGCACAAGCTCGGCTTCACACGACCCGGCGCCGGGAAACTATAAATAGTGCGGCGAGCTGGATGACAGACCACGTGAGAACGTAATATTCACGTCGTCTTCGACTGCGCGAGAATGGTGGCTTGACCGCTACAAGACAAGAGGACCAATTTAGATTACCGCATACCGTAGGCGGCCAACGTATCGTGAGAAAGTTTCGGATCATCGCCAGCCCGAGGAAGATTGCTTGGGGTAATCTAGAGGAAAGTGGTCGTACGGATTTATGTTATCTAAGCAGGCCCGTTTTCGCTGAGACGCCCGAATGATTCCGCGTGAGTGGAACTATAGTCAGTGTGCGCTTTCATCGCACAAGGATGGCGGATCGGGCAAGCCGGAATTCGTCTGCAATAACAACACGAAGAAGAATTTGGTTTTAAGCGTAAAAAAATGAAAAAAAAACGGGCACAGTAGCAGTCTAGTGTGGGTCACATGAGTAAACGATGACGCATAACGAGAGAGAGAGAATAAAATGAGGGAAAGGCAGGGAGGTTAACGAAAAATTGGAGCATCCGGTTGGCTACCATGCACTAGGGGAAGTGAGAATGGGGAATAAATATAGCAAAGAAAGCGAAGAGCGAAATAGACGCGCGAAAGAGGCAAAGAAAAAAAAAGTGAGCTGGGGTGCTATATAGCCCATTCAATAGGCCACTATCACGCAAAAAGTTCAATAAGGCCTTCAATGATTTTCTGTGCGAAGACAGGTTATGTCACCTTATGACGCCTTATGACGCATAGAAATTAAAAGAACTGGTGTAGAGGAATAATACTTCTTGCTTTGTGAATGCAGGGGTGAATACCTTTGAACACGGAGTGTAACTAGAGCCAACTATTAATTCAACAAAATGCAGAAACCTTGAAGAGGACAGCCAATAGTATTTTACCCTCTCAAACTAAGCCGAACCAATTGAACTATTGCTCGCAAAGTTGCTTTAACCACTTCCAACAACAAAATATTTTTTTCGAAATAACTCAGACCTCCTTTTGTCTCCGCCTACACAACGTCTTGAAGGTTAACGTCTTCTACGTTTCTCTTCGTCTTCTTTTAGGTCTTCTCAGTCGATTGAGTCGATACACCTTCCTCCCACGAAAGCTTGCCGCACTTAACATGCCATTATAATGCCTTTAAGATCGGAGGCATGACTGCTTTCTGCACCTCTCGCAGTGTTGCAGCAAGGCCTCCGAGTTCGGCCCTCGTCTGACCGAGCGACGAAGTCACGTGATGACGTCCTCCTGCAAAACACTCTGTTATATGACATCAGAAGGACGTCAAGCCATAACCTCTCATCACGTGACTTTTTGCATCATTCGTGCAAGCGCTGACACCAGCGATAGTAACATTTCGCGTTTGATGACGCATCTAGGGCTCTCGCTTCTTTGATGATACGATACCGCCTGCAGCCAACATATTCATTCAATTGACTACCCGTAAGTTCGGATTCGCGAACTATAGGCACAGTCATTGACTCGTCCAAACTGACGTAACACCACTACCCACTGGCCTATATGTAAAGGTGCTCACGTTGATTGCATAAGATCTCAATTTCGCTTGACTGCATTACTTTATAGGTAACATTGGCTGTGAATATTTCCCTCGTATATGTTTAACATTTGCTAGTGCCACGAATTCTTTTAAGTTACCAGTACTGTCACAACTAGTTGATTACCTTGTATTCCACTGCTCCTTGTGCAACTTGGTACATGAATGCTGTTAACGCATGTTGTATTCTCAGAGCGCCACTGAAGTTCACTTCTTGTACTGCCCCTGTTACACAATGCCCCAACGAAGGCACGCGAAGTATTTTTTTAAATAAATAAATGAACAAGCATCGGCCGGTGCCGCGGACAAACGGAGATAAACCACTCCCAAAAAAACGAGCCCCCCTGCGCGCGCGCTCGGACAACGAGAAAGCGGTTGTTATACGCGCAGTCGACGGTCGCCCGCGGACAGCTGTCGAGAAAAACAGCCGCAAACGGAACTTCCACGAGAAAAGAGAAGCGGTGAGGCGACATCCATAATAAGACAAAGGAGGTCGTGCGACGCCGACTGCCGTGCAGCAGCTCTTGAGACGCCGCAGCTCAGCGGGTCGCGGTGTCCCCGATAGACAACCCGCGTGGACGTAATTATCTCACACCGGCCGCCACTGCCGTCCGGAATGAGGGTAACGAAGTCCCCTTCTCCCCCCCCCCCCCCCAAGTGAGCCTGAAGGTAGGCGGGCGGCGGCTATCTCAACTTCGCTACCATCTCTCCGGGAACGCTCTTAGCTGCCCGTCACTAAACGAGCGAGCAGCGTTCGCACTGCTGCAGCCAAAAGCAAAGGGCGCTTATTTTTTCCAAGACGAAAGCCTCGGACGCCACATCACACGCGCGAAATTTGGCCCAACTCACCGTCAACACGAGTAAACCGAGAAACCACGATCGCGCGATGACGTCACCACACGACACCATCGAGACGTCACAGATCCGCAAACTTTGTGACGTCACATAACGCGAGGTCACGTGATGATGTCATAATATGGCAACGCCACCTCAGTCTAGGGTTGCTCGACTACAGAGACACTGCAAAGAGCTTGCCATGCTTCAGAGTGTTTTTAGGGTCTTACGTCCCAAAACTCCGATATGGTTTTTGAAAGACATCGTAGCGGAGGGGTCCTTCCATTTTAGACAGTCTATAGTGTTGTTTACTGTGCTCCTGAACACAGGCCTTTAGCATTTCAGCGCCACCGAAATGCCACCCTGGACCTACATGGCCGGGATTCCACGCCACCATAGAGTTTCCTAAATTTACACTAGAGGGAACTCTGGCGCCAGTGTCTATGGGAGCTGCAACGCACGGCGCTTCAGCGAGCATGGGAATGATGGGTAGTACACAGATTTGTCTAATCTTCGTACTTCGGGCCTGTTTTTAGTATACAATATGTTCGTGTGGCTTCGAGCTGTTTTCTCAGGAAACAAAAATCAGCAAATGTTCAGCGGCTGAGCTTCATTACCTCATTCCTCTAGGCTTACCATTTCGAATCGGGTTACAAAATCGAAAAGGATTCATTCTTTCTTTCAAAACGAAACCGAAGGCAGCAATAAACGAAGCCGCAAGTGCGATTCACCACCCGCAAGTACGAAGACTAGGCAAATCCATGTACTACCGCCCATCACTCCCATGGTCGCTGAACGATCACAGCGCCAGAGTCCCCTCTAGTTAATTTTAGGAAACTCTATGCATGCGAAGACCTTCGGTTCAGCAGTGGAGCCCCATAACCACTAGAGCACCATGGAAAGAATCACTCAGCACCTATACAAAACTAACAACGATGAACGAGTTTAGCGATCCAGAATTGGGGAGGAGGAGAAGGAGGAAGAAAGTTTAAGCGGAAAGACGGGGAGGTTAGCCAGTTCTTAGACCGGCTGGCTACCCTGTGCTGGGGAAAGGGGTGAGGGGAATAAAAGATGTTAAAAAGAAATGTTGCGAAGAGAGAGAGAAAAAAATTTAAAAAATGCGACATTGAGGACTCTATGTACTGCATAGCATGAAGGGCAAAATGCTGGGTAGTCTATCGAAGGGGTCGGTTGTTTCGGTAGACACAAGCGCATATTAATACTGAACGTATCAACTGGCACCTTCGAAGGCGCGCTGAAAATCATATCTGAAAAAAGAGAAGTTCCATTTAACATATAACACATACATAGACAAACAAAACCAGTAATGTACATTTCACAAATAAACACTAAATAACCATTCATCTTTGTGTATCGAAATAAACAAAAATTAAAAAATAAAATTAATCAGAACTTGGTTAGTGTGTTTATAAAAAGTTGAAGTACTCTGTACTCTACTATGCTATTCAACTGGAAACTATACTCAATTCCAACTGGAATGGAGCTGCAAAAAAAAAATCTAGTGTTTATAAAAAGTGCCTAACAATTTAGAGTACTCGGTACTCTATATCCTGAGAGAGCTGAAAGCCGGCCCTCAGGCCTCACTCACACTTGATGAGGATGCATTGACAAAAATACTTTTGGAGAGAACCAAGCTGTCCCCAAATGATGAACAGCATGGCTCAAAACATTATTATGCATTTTGAAAAATTTATTGTCACAGACACCAATAACACTTCACCAGAACATTTTCTTCTTAGACATACAATAACGATGATGACAAAACAGACTTCAATTACATGAACATGGATATGAGATGACATAGATAGAACATGTACATTCGATGCTTCACACAAACACAGCCACACAAAAAATGTGCCAGAAAAGGACAGATAAACATATGAATATTGCAAGGTAAACAAGAGGCCCGTATAAAACATGAATATATCCCGGCTGCGGCGGCTGCATTTCCGATGGAGGCGGTAATGTTGTAGGCCCGTGTGCTCAGATTTGGGTGCACGTTAAAGAACCTCAAAAGGTCGAAATTTCCGGAGCCCTCCACTACGGCGTCTCTCATAATCATATGGTGGTTTCGGGACGTTAAACCCCACATATCAATCAATTTAAAACATGAATATGCACATTTCGCTTATTTACATGTTGGCATGTCACTTTTGCCATCGCATCGACACATCAGCCTAGCAACATAGAGAAACATCTAGCAATACCAGGCCGTCCAAAAGACAACTTTGAACTCGTCCGTCATAGACTGACACAAAAAGGCAAGACCAGCGCTGAAGAGAGACAGGGAAGTTTATTGCAAACTGATAACAACATTTCAGGTGAGTACAACTGTCTGGTGTAACAAGATCACTTCGGTGGCGTGTACAAACAAGAGAACATAGACAGGATGTAACACACATCACTTCAATATTCTCACAGATCACGAATCACTAAAAAAAAGCACGAAGCTGGAACAGATTCACATATTACGTGTGTTTAGAAAAAGTTGTTAACAATTTAGAGTACTTGCTACTCTACTATGGGAGAGCATTCCCGTAATCGAGCGAAAGTAATCTGGGTAAGAAGCAACGGGAAGAAAGCTCCAGAGGGTTCGAATGTCGGATTAAAATCGATCAAGTATTGCCAAGTTAGTCTCAACGAAGAGTCCGACAGAAGCCATCGCGAACTGTCAGCTTGTTTCGCTTATAGTTCGAGCTGCAGTCCGTAAAGCAGAGAGCAGGTTAATGGATACTTGCAGAGTTTCTGTATGCGCATATTTCTTTAACGTTTTAACAAGGTGTCGTATTGATTTGAGCTTGACTTGACTTGAGTATGAATCTATAGTTCGGGCAGAGCGTGCGGCCTAGGAGTCGAGTTGCCGTCCAGGCTGAAAACCTTCTTCGGGTCGCACGGTTTTTGAGCTTCCAATTTGCGAGGTTGATTCCTTTATTCATTCATCCGTTCATTCAAGGAGACCACATGAAGTGTCAACTGTATAAATATTTTTTTCTAATTTAATAGGTGTACTAAATATGACACGCCCATTTAACGGTACACCGTTGCATTGATCGATGTACTCAGTATAAATGTGTCGAACGTTCGACCTTCCAGCAAGAACACGACGAAGGGGCGCTGCTGAAGTTGCATGCTGTCAACCAGACTCGCAAAACGACCGTGACACTACCGTGCTTGTATGTGTGCGCGTTTTGTATTTTCTTTTCTTTAACCATCCCTTTCCCTCTTACCTTTTCACGCCCATCGCCCTTTCCTCAGTGCAGGGTAGCAAACCGGGTATTTTAATCTGGTTAACCTCCCTGCCTTTCCCTCAACACTATTCTCTCTCTCTCTCTTAAATATGTCACTGTCGTGATACAAATTTTAAACTGCGTTTAGGAAAGGTTCGTTCAAGCAGTAGGGATATCGTACATTAGCAAGAGTTGTTAGTGTAGACTTTGGTGCTAAAAACACGATATGATTACGAGACGCGCCGTATATAGTGACGGGCTCCGGAAATTCCAATCACCTAAATATGTAATCACTTAGTGATATATCACCTATATCGATATGTGGCCTCCGCCGCCAGGATTCGGTCCCGCAAGCTTCGCGTCAGCGACCGAGCAACCATATATATCACACCACTCAAGCAGCATTCATCATGTCTAGAACTAAAGGGAACGTTTAATTGGACTGCTGAGGTATGCTAAGGTAAATATTGTCACCAATCTTGTCTCACTCAAGGAAACCTTCCGCAGAACTGCTCGTCAAGCTAGGACAAAGAAAACGGCTCCAACCCAACCTCTTCGTCCTCTTCCACACGAAAAACCACGCGAATTCATGCGGCATTAAAAAGCGGCTCAATCCCAACCTCTTCGTCCTCTTCCACACGAAAACCACGCGAATTCATGCGGCATTAGTCCCCCCTTTTAAAAAGCATCGACTCGATGCTTCTAAATAAAAGAAGAAGAAAAAAAAAACCCATAATTAGAACACGCGTTGACGCGGAGAATCACAAAGTGAGTGCCAGGGAAAACAAAGAGGGCGCACAAGCACTTGGACCATGCGCGAACACAACAGCACCAGTGGAAGAGTCAAGAAAAAAAAAAAAAAAAAACACCACATGAGATCACTGTCACGTTTGCGAAGTAACTCGCAAGCATAGAGACTATTGTGTGTAGTACGGCTTGAGTCGTACGACATGCACAGTTTCGGGCCGATGTTGTCGACGTGACGACACTGTGCCGTCCGGAAGTACTTCGTATGTAAGATCACTCACACGTCGGATAACCTTGTATGGTCCGAAATAACGGCTCAGAAGCTTTTCAGACAAGCCTGGTCGTCGGACAGGAGTCCACACCCACACTCGTTCACCCGGGTGGTATGCGACGTTTCGACGGCGAAGGTTGTAACGTCGTGCATCTGCGTCTTGTTGGTGACCGATGTTCACGCGAGCCAGTTGACGAGCCTCTTCGGCGTACTGCGTGTATTGCTCGGCTTCTGGAGAAAGAGCATCGCTATTATCGTACGGCAGCATAGCGTCAAGCATCGTTTGTACGATTGTTGGCCTAGTTTGTGCTTGCTTAAGGACATGCTTTGGCCGCAAATAACACACACGCAAAGTAAAAGAACACTCAACGAGAAGCCCAAGCCGCTTAATGACATGCTTTGGTCGCAAATACTACAAACGCAATGTAAAGGAACACTCAACAAGCACAAGCCTCTTGTGCTTGTCGTTGAGTGTTACTTTGTGAGTTTACTTTGTGTGTGTGTTATTTGCGGCCAAAGTATGTCATTATGCTAAGGTAATTACAACTGATAAGAAATAAAAGGGGGGGCAAATTCTGCCCCCACTACTCATTATTTTTTTCTCACTGGCGGCTCTTTTACTAGCCATTCCCACACTGCGCGTATAACTATACAGAGGCTGCAGGCGGCTGACTACGCGCCACACTGCTGCTGTGGCAGTGGTTTCACTCGCTCTTTCTCCGTTATTTACAAGCGCCTCCACACACACACACACACACTTTTCGACCGAACACCCCCCCCCCCCCTCACCTCCTGGAGGCCGAGCTGCTTTCTGTACTGTTCTGGAAAAGGAAAAAAGGTGTCGCGTCGAATATCGTTCGTCCACGCCATCACAGGGGCATAAAATATAATTAGGCGGCGGTATCAAAAGGATTTCACCAGTCAAAATACGAAATAAGCATGTTTTTGCAGCTATCAGATTTCGGCGCCGTACACGACAAAGCCCCCGCCGGCGAGATTATAAAAACAATGCGCCCCTCCGAGGTGCGCCGTTCATGTGCGTATTTGTATAGGCGTGCGTAAGACCTTCACGGGTAGGGGGGTGGGGGGTCATCGCAGCACACCTTTCCTATTATGTCAATGTATAGAGATGACTTTATCCCTCCACACCCCACCCCGCCCAGATGACTTTGGGGTCGGCGGCACCGTACACCTGCCCCTTCCTTCCGCGCGCACGCTCGAACGCAGCAGCCTAGAGTTTAAGTTCACATGTTTCTTATTATGTTCCCTTCATTCTATCTCTATATTTTCATCCCTCAATCCCCTTTCCCCGGTGTAGGCTAACAAACCAGACGGTCGCCTGGTTGGCCTTCCTGCCTTTCCTTCATGAACCTCATTATGTGTATTAATACGCGCAATGACTGCTATATGTTCCGTATCGGCATGTTCTAATAACCGATGCTGTCTCGATCGCGAAATTCTCGGCAATAAGCCGCCTCTGAAACGGCAATGTGATCTGCACAGAACACGCGGTTGGCGTGTTTTAGAACAGGGCGTAAATGTATATTTAATTCACGAATATTCATCTTTCTTTATTACGTCTCGTGGTTCTTGAACTATTGGCGTTGGCTGTACATCAGGGTAACTTTCTTCGCCTGACATTGTTCCCGCTACAAGTTTCCGATCTTCAAAATTGTTATCTTTATTCTTCACTTAAGAAACTACGTGATGTTGGGCGTAAAGCAAGGCGCCCGACAGAGGACTCAACGTCTTTTACTTACAGCAAAATGAAGTAGAACTCACTAAAACTTAGAAGTACATATTGCTGTTTACTCACTCGGATTCAGACTTATCACGGCACGCATATCATGATCATCATATTTCGACGTGTCATTTACTTTTTTCGTCCATTCCCGTCACGTAACACCAATTAAATTTGGTATATGTGAAGCTAGCGAAACGACCGCGAGCGCACCATGAGCGTAGGGTGCAGTCATGACTTACATGACATGCACGTCATGATTTCCACGCTAGGGCCTTTCATTTAGGTTTGTCATGTGACCAGGTTATAACATACAAGTTTTGCAATGTCATGTGAACAGAACCACCGCAAGTGCAGCATGATCATGACATGTAAATCATGACATTACTGACATGCATGTCACGATTTTCGTCTTATGACTGGTCACTTATGTTCTTCATACAGTCGTGTTATACCATATTAATTTCGGTATAGATTATATTATCGAAACGGCCAGGAGAGCTAAATGTCGTAGTCAGCGAGATGGACAGATAGACAGACAGACAGATACGATCAAAATCGCCGAAGTTCGCTAAGAAATGCTTCGCATTCAAAACCAACAACATCAAATCTCCCCTTAGGTAAGTGATGTGAATTTAAGGAGAGCTGCTTTGCTTAACGCGAGGACGCATGAATTCGCATCTTATTTAACTCTACCGTAGTTTGAGAGTATGCAGCGTCAGATGATTCGCGAAATGACGGATTTCTTAATGGACACCCCCCGCGTCCAAGAGACTCGTCCAAGCACTAGAGACACCTGCGTCATAATGGAGCCAGACGCATACGTATAGACCACGGTGATTCCGTGTCGAACGTAGTCGCCAAATGTGGCCTCGAACCACCGTTTTAATCTTCGTGCAAAGGTACTGCCGTGGCTACCTCATCAGCAAACACCGAAAGCTTTCCTGGAAAGTGCGCTCAGTAAGAGCAACTGTTGAAAGAAAGAAAGAAAGAAAGAAAGAAGGAAAGAAAGAAAGAAAGAAAGAAAGAAAGAAAGAAAGAAAGAAAGAAAGAAAGAAAGAAAGAAAGAAAGAAAGCCTGCCGAGTGCGTTCCCCGTGTTAATAGACTATATGCGGGCCGCGCACGTGGGGTGTCCTTGAAGGAAATACGAAAAAGAAAAGCAAATGGCCACGCCGTCAATTACGTGAGACGACACTTTCCCACCAAGCCTCCTTTCTTTGCGTGGCTGAACGGGGACAGCGCAACAGACACCGCAAAGACCACGTAACGCGTGCCTCGCGGAGAGGATGCGGGCTTGGCATGTGGCCCACAAATGTCCTCGCGTGAATCGTCTCGAAGAAGCCCAGTAGTAGTAGTAGTAGTAGTAGTAGTAGTAGTAGTAGTAGTAGTAGTAGTAGTAGTAGTAGTAGTAGTAGTAGTAGTAGATATTTATTTAAAAAAACAGAGATTGCTAAAGAGACAAGCCTCTAGTGGGTCAGCCTCCCTGCAGTAATAGGTGGAGTCCCTAGTCCGGGACCCCATTGGTCGTGGCCGCTGTCCTCGCACGCTGGACCATGGCTCGTTGAGCCACAAGGTCCTGGCAACCGAGCAGGGCCGCCTCCCAATCCTCTCTTGTTGGATTTGGGTTCGGGATTATAGAAGAATTGAGCATGGTATGCCCATACCATGTGGTAGGTGTCATCCACCTCCGCACAGTACTGGCAGAGGCCGGAAAAGGAAGAGTCAAAGTGTTTAAGCACTGCCGGGCACAGTAAAATATTCATAAATAGCCAGAGAAGAATTCTCTCCTCCACCTTCCTAAGTCCTTTGCACGGCGGAGGTAAACGGCGGTGGGAGTCCCGGTAATGGGTAATTATCTCTGTATAGGAATTGCTAGTACGTGCGAGTCCTAAGGGGACACCAAAGTGACGCGATGAATAGGCTCAGATTGATAAATTATACCTTGAAAACTCTAATGTTTATTTCATCACCATCATAGTCGTTGGTTTCACCATCATCAGCGAGAGGTATAGACCGGCGAGACTAGTGGACCTCGCTTAGACTCATTCATGAAATATATTTCGCGCTTGGTACTCACTAGGACCCACACTCACCAAAGTTTTTTTTTTCTGAGCTGGACTCACTAGGACTCGCACTCACGAAAATTTTCTTGTCGGGCCCACTCAGACTCACGGCTTGACCTGAGTCTGAGAGGTCATCATCATAATCATTTATTTTACCCTTAAGGGCCTCTCTCGGGGCATTACATAAGGGGGGGGGAAACAATCCAAGTACAAATTTCAATGAAAATTCAGTTCATGGTTACAGTTTTTGAATTACTAAAACATACAGGTAGCAACAAAAAAACAAAAAGAAAACAGAGCATGTCAAACGAAATATTCAACAGTCAATTCGCGGTCCAAAATATACAGGCGGCAGAGAACAAACAACAAAGGAAAGACAAACAGCGATTAAGAGTCAATGGTAGCTAGTAATAAATCTCTAAATTTAAAAGCAACTTTTTCGCTGACAATAGCATCCGTCAAACCGTTCCACTCATCGATAGCCGTATGAAGAAATGATTTATTAAAAGCGTTAGTAGAACCAAACAGACGTCGGATACTCAGGGAATTAAATAGGCGACGAGATGTTTGGACAGGCGGAAGTAAAAGTGAGCCATGTAGGTGAGGAAAGCTGTAGTAAAGTTTGTGAAAGAGACAGAGACATGAAATTTTGCGTCGAGCTGACAAAACAGGGAGACCGAGGGATGATTTGATTTGACTGATGCTTGCTCGTTTGTCGTAATTTGCGGAGATGAATCTGGCGGCACAATTTTGGACGGATTCAAGAATGTTAATTAAGGTATATCTGATGAGGGCTCCAAATTGCAGATGCGTATTCCATTTGAGTACGAACAAAAGTTTCAAAGGCCAATTTGCGAAGGCTTGCAGGTGATAATGACAATGATCTCCTAAGATAGCCAAGACTTTTTGATGCATCGGCAGCTAGTTTGGTAATATGCACGGTCCAGGTTAGTCTGTTTGTAATTACAACGCCCAGGTATCGGTAAGAATCCACTTGGGATAAGACAGTTGAGTTTAATGAGTACGGGTGGATGACGTTAGTGTGTTTTCGTGAAACAGGCATGAACTTACATTTGGAAGTATTCGGCCTCATCATCCACTGGGCGCACCAGTTATCAATGATGTGTAAATCTTGCTGTAGTATTAGCTGATCTTCGGGAGTTGATATACGACGGTAGATGACGCAATCGTCAGCAAAAAGCCGAACCATTGATGAAATGCCGGAAGGAAGGTCATTTACGTAGATTAAAAAGAGGAGCTGGACGAGAACCGAGCCCTGAGGGATGCCAGAGATTACTGGAGTAGTATCAGAATGGGCACCACCGATAACAGTGAATTGCGACCGGTGGGTTAGGAAGCACTTAATCTATGATAAGGTCAGGGGATCGAGGGAAAGTGAAGAAAGTTTGTTGATTAGTCATTGTTGATTAGTCATTGTTGATTAGTCTGACCATATAACTGATGTGTCAATATACACGATCACATGAAGCGACACTCTTCGTGTTCTTTACCTTGCTTTCTTCAATGCCCGGTCCCCCTTCTCTCTCAGACGCAGGGCTGCCATCGGGTGGACTTCAAAAGGCGCCAGAATTCAAGCCAAAAGTAGCCACGTAATTTAATATTATCGCCGAATTCGTAGCCAAAAGAAGAGGAGCGGTATTACGAACAGAGTCTTTAATATTCATGAATAGATAAAACCATGTTGAAACATGTGCAAAACAAGAAGTTTGAAGGTAGTCAGAAAATTGCCATGGCACCAACCAGAGTATTTCGTTGCCAGACCGGGTCGAAAAGTGGCCGATTTAGCGCAAAGTAGCCATCAACGGCAACCCTGTTAAGAAGGGTAGCGAACCGGACACGAGTCCAGCTGACCTCAATGCTTTCCGTTTCTACGTTTCGCTTTTGTGTTCTCTCTATCCTTTCCTTTTCATTCCCCCTCCCCCCAAAAGCGTAAAGATAGCCAACCGAGCGAAAGCTTGGTCCCTGACTCTCCTCTCAATTTCTCTCTCTCTCTATCTCTTGTCCGCCTCCCTCACTCTGTTATTTCCAGGGAATTAGTTATTTCTCGCCTATACCCACTCTCTGTCCTCTTCATTGGCAGCTCAGCCAGCATTTTCTCCGCAGGAAAGAGTCTCACGCCAGCAATTAGGTCGAAGACAAGTGACACGCCGCCAGGAATTGAGACCAATTCACGGTTGTCTCAGCTATCCTCGGGGCTGATACGCGGCGATCCATTTCCTTTTCTTGATCGTTCCTTTCGTGAAGCACACGCGTCTCCATTTCACCACCCTTCTTCCACGGGCGGCTGCTTGCAACGAGCGCAATCGACAAGCAGATCAGTAGCCTCCCCCTGTCTTTATATCCCCCCCCATTCTCCCCCGAGGCTGCACCAATTTGCGCTGAGCAATTAGGCAGCACCCGAGGTGACAACGTTGAGGAGATCGACTAGCGCTTCGCGAGTGTTGTGCCTCAGGGAGAGGCTTTGAATCGAGTGTAAGAGAGGGGATGATACCTCTTTCTCTTTCGAGGAAACTGCGCATATTACCCGCACGTATCTTCTGAACAAAAAGAAAAAAAAGAAATCTTCAGCCTTGCGCAGAACACGCAGCACAGTCACAACGAAAGCTGCAGAAGCGTCCTTCCCAGAGACCATTGTAGACTTTCTATAGGGGCAGCTAATAAACGTACATATGTAAGGTACTCACTACGCCATAAATGACCGTAACTTTCATGAAGTACACTTTTAGCTAGGTTCTGCTCAAACGCTGGCTATATCTAGGAAACCAGACGAAAAGTTTTTTTTTTGTTTCCTGGCTACGTCTAGCACTTTAAGAGGGGCCTTTAGCATTTTAAGCGGGAAGAGTGTATAGGGAAGCACCAACTGTACCATTAGTCGGCATTCTGCGAATAAGTGAGGGGCCTGCAGTCATCATCATCACCATCATTGTCATCATCATCATCATCATCATCATGATCAGCCTGACTACGTCCACTGCAGGACAAAGGCCTCTCCCATGTTCCGCCAGTTAACCCCGTCGTGTGTTTGCTGCTGCCAATTTATACCCGCAAACTTCTTAATCCCATCTGCCCACCTAACCTTCTGTCTCCCCCTAACCAGCTTGCCTTCTCTGGGAATCCCGTTAGTTACGCTTAATGACCAGCGGTTATCCTGTCTACGCGCTACATGCCCGGCCCACGTCCATTTCCTCTTCTATATAGGTTTCAACTATGATATCCTTAACCCCCGTTTGTTCCCTAATCCACTCTCCTCTCTTGTTATCTCTTAAGGTTACACCTACTATTTTTCTTTCCATTGCTCACTGCGTCGTCCTACATAATGTGAGACATTATGTGGACCTTGTTCATGCTTTCTGTGGTGATGACGATGAAGAATTATGGTTGAGCCTTTTTATAATGAGTTTAAAGCGTTCAACGACCCGCTAGTTAAGAAGTTCGCCTTGTATGACGCCAGGTTGTTACCTCCCTCTTATACGACGCTGTATTACATGTTAACACGGTTCCTTGACGGCACCTGTATACAGGTGTTTTTGCGAAGGAGTTTAGAGCAATAGCGATGCTCTGCCGTATAATTAACTCGACTGCCACGAAAAGGGCCCTTCTTCGAATACGATCTCTCTCTAGAATTCTTTTTTCTTGATTGATATGTGGGGTTTAACGTCCCAAAACCACTATATGATTATGAGAGACGCCGTAGTGGAGGGCTCCGGAAATTTAGACCACCTGGGGTTCTTTAACGTGCACCCAAATCTGAGCACACGGGCCTACAACATTTCCGCCTCCATCGGAAATGCAGTCGCCGCCGCCGGGATTCGAACCCGCGCCCTGCGGGTCAGCAGCCGAGTACCTTAGCCACTAGACCACCGCGGCGGGGCTTTTTCTTCTAATTATTACATGCTTGCACTGGTGGGGCAAGGCTGCAACCATTAGTGGAGCTAGTGTTCGACCTAGCTAAGTGCTGCTGGTAATGCCAAGATTTTGCTAGAGATGCTAAGGCTTTGCTTGTAGAACTAAGTATGGCTAGACTCAATGGCTAGTTATGTCACGTGACTACCTGTTACGCGATGTGATTTCAGTCGCGTAACGAGAGTAAATGCTACGTGATATTTAGTCACGCGAAGAGACGTTGCGTCATGTGACGGGATTTTTTCGTCGCGCAAGTAGCTACGTGACGTCACATCATTCTGTCCACGTGATTAGTTACGTGATGCTATACGCGATTTTCAGTCAAGTAACAGACTCTCCCATCACAGTTAGATGATGATATCTTTTCGTGGCACTTTATCCGGTGCGACGAAACGCCTATTTAATGAGCTCCGCTCTTAAAATCTTGAAAATACTTAGCGCTAGCAACAAACAATGAAATTAACAGACAAACCAAAGAAAGCATTATATTTGTTGCGTTTAATTGTATAGCGTAATCATTATGACCTAAAATCAAAAAAATAAGTGCGCGAAAAAGCACCTCTTTGAGTCGGCGGAATCCGAACCCGCAACCTTCGCGTTCCATGGTCTCGAGTGGGGCTGGCTAATGCTCCTATATAGGGTCAAAACGCACGTAAATACGCCAATAATCTGAGGACCGGCCGACAAACTGTCTTTCAGTTTAGAGAAATTACAGAAGTGTCGTGGTAATATGGAGAGAAAGAGAGAGAGAGAGAATGAATGTAGGAAAGGTAGGGAGGTTAACTAGACTATGCGTCCAGTTTGCTACCCTACACATGTCCAAGGGAGAGTGGAGTAAAAGAGAGAGAGAAGGATAGACACATGTCACATCACACACACAATGCCGAGTTTTACAAGCGGTCCCTCAATGAAGTTGTTGACAAGTATCTCAGGAGGGCTCGTGTGGCTTTCTGTGCTGATGTGCTGCGCGACCAGGCTCCTAAGATCTTTGCTTCATTAAATGGCCGGTCATCGAGTCTATTCAAGGCACACTGGAGAGTCCGGCGATCTTCGTCAAATTGAGAACAGTGGCACAAGAGATGTTCAATAGTCTCTATACAGTTGCAGCTTTCACACATGGATGATTCCGCCATGCCATATGGAAGATTCCGAAGACTACAGCGTGCTACTAACGTATACGCCTCGCTGGGTACCCAGACCGAGGCTCCACAAATTTCTTCATTAAGAAGCTTTGCCTAGGTCGTCGAATTCTCTCGACGGCCGCAATCGATGAAAGAGCCTTATTGCCTTCGAAAACCGCGACCAAGATACACGACAGCGACGGCTGCAGCAAAAAAAAAAAGAAGGAAACGAAAAGAAGCCACGGCACAGCGAGATAACATGTTTCCCTGAAAGATAAGAGACGACACCGCCTACAAAACGCATGCACTCAAAACTGAGCACTCGACACGCCGGGGACAGTCGAGGAGAGCTTGAAAGGAGCGAGTGAAACCAGCTTTGTATTATAGTATATCGATCTCCAAACGTACAGACGAACTTAATTGAGATTCCGTCTCGAAGCGAACTGGACAACACGCACTGCTCGCGTATAGCTGTCAGCCCGAGTTGGTATTTACAGGTAAACGAAAAGAGACACATTATCACCTCCTAACTCCCAGCTGGGAACTCATTATAGTTTGTCGTGCAAAGTGGACGACAGTGCTTTGATAGAAGCCGTGGACAGAAAGAAAGAAAGAAAGAAAGAAAGAAAGAAAGAAAGAAAATTGGAATAACCGAAGCGCTTAACATTCGTCCCCATGTCATTTCCCGCCTACCGAACCATTGGCCATCTATCTATAGATCTCGCAAATATCGTACAGCTCGCTAGTTTCCTATCTCCCTTCCATCTGTGTCTCTGCTCTCCCTCTTATCTCTGTTATCAAAGCGAACAAGCATCCGTGCCGACTGTGGGCGAAAAACTGCGTTGACACGGTTTTGCCTTTTCGTCACGAAGCCTCTCGTTCTCTCTTCAACGGGTGCTTGCATTTAGAGCGTCAAAGAAAAAGAATAAAGAAATATAGCCAATTGGCAAAGTATCTCTGCACAAGCTTGACCGCACCGCCACGTGTGTGTAGGCCTACATTACACGAACAGAAAACAAAAATGGCGCACTTGCACATATGCGTGTCTGGTCACCGGCCGCCTCGGCTTATTGGAACCACGAATTCCTTTCACGGGAGGATCAGAGCGGCGGCCGCCTTTTGATGGGTACACCACGCGAAAAAGGTAAAAAAATAAATTCGCGCGGCGTGGCCATAACCATGAATACCAGAGTGCAGCATCTCTCGGGGCGATCTTTGCCGAAACGTGGGGACGAACAATTGGCACTGCTGTAGCGCGCTCCGTTCTCGTCCGTCTTTTTTTCCTGCTGCCCATGCTAAGCCAGGATTCGTGCGAGTCCTAAGTGAAGTACGATGGGCCGTATCGGGGTCGACAGCTGCGTCGCGTATCGGCTACCGAACGAACGAAACCCGCATTGCCGTCCGTGAAATGCGTATATAGCCTCGTGACTCGGTATTGTTCTGGAAGTTATAAGCGTGGAACCGTCTTTCAACGCTCGCGTTCGGAGATTCTCGAGACCGCTTGCAGGAGGCTGCGGTTGTGAGAGAACGAGAGCGCAAAGTCGCCTTGCAGATGAGTCGCGCTGAGGAAGCTGTATACATAACGCACAAAGCGCATAAGCACATCATGGACAGCAGGTAGACTACAGCATGGAATTAATATAATCCATAGCAAACACGTAGATTATAACCAACGCTAAGGAAAGCTTTCGTAACATGAATTGCAGTTAATTGCCATTATAGATGAAACGCGATTTGCTTCTGCTGGCATTCTACTGTATTCGGAGAGCACCTTCACACATTCTAAGTCAATTAGGCCGCCATTTAACGCAAGGAACACATATTCGTGCAGTAGCTACGCTGCTCGGCCGCCAATCCGATGCCGGCCATGGCAGTCGAATTAAGGCGGAGGCGAAAAGGTGGAAGCCTGTGCACTGTGCGATATCAGCACTCATTAAAGAACACCAAATGATAAAAATCTCTGGAGCTTTTCACTACGACGACCCTCGTAATCATATCGAAGTTTTTCGGACGTAAAATCCCAAATATTAAAATTATGTGTTCTTGTGCTGGATATTCCATCTGATGAATCGTCATCTACACCCTTCCCAGGCACAAAAGCACCCTTAGAGCCTATTTTAGGGTGCTATCGAGGCAAGCACCCAAACAAAGGGGTGCTTTTCTTTCAATCGACCATTTATGGGTGGTAAAGGGTTTTTCTTTTTCTTTCAATCGACCATTTATGGGTGGTAAAGGGTGTTGCAAAAAGTGCTTTCTCGTAAAAGCACCCTTTACACCCTTTTGGGTGTAAATTTTTTTACTGTGAAGGTGCATCCATCCAGAGTGAAAAGGATGGTTGACACGTGGATTTGCCTAAGCTTCATTGTTTCATTCGGCTCCGTGTGGATTACAGCCGCTTTGGCGCTCAACGAAGCTCAGCAGTCCCACTTCATGTTGATCTTATTAGACCAACCAATCCAAGTCAGCTCACGAGGTTCTTGACGAACCATTATTCTACGCGGAGCAAAAGCCAAAACACAACAATAAACAAAGCCGCAGATGTGCTAGATACCGCAAGCACGAATACTATAGGGCAAAGCTATTTAGTACCCATCATTCCCATGGTGGTTTAACGGTCACAGCGCCGCAGTTCCCGTTAGTAAACATTGTAGGAAAGTGTATGTGCTACAGTACACGCGCGTTCTGCAGTGTTCGAACGTGAGCAGCTTAAACGCAACCTCAGACAAGGTAGCCAAACAAAACTCACACCTGTGCTACCGTGCAGTACAACTAGCGCAAAGCCAGCACACGCAGTCAGGCAGCATTAGTTTGTAAGATGTGCGATACGTACTGTAGCCAACTTCGGAGAGAGATAGAGACAAGCGAAGAAAGCGAAACGGGCAATGTCACGTAGACGCGCATGTAAATAGGAACAATCCACAACGAAGATTGCGCACCGGGCCGGTCATGTATTCTCACTAAGTGCGCCGATATAGCTTCGCGGCTCCAGTGCGAGAAAGTCGCATAATGACAAGTGCGTAGTGCCCTATACTGCGCGTGCATGCAACCGCGCGTCTATATATTCCGCACTGAACATCGAGTCGTCACGACGGACGGAAAGGAAACCGTCGAACCCTTGCGCACTGCCTCGCTAAAATATGCGTGCAGTGCTGTGGAAGCTACCTCATGCGTTGGATTTCGCGGTTAGGTCACATCATCTCCGTTCAAGCATGACTCATCAATCGAAGTGATGAATCGATTATTTTAGCAATGTCTCTAAGCTTTCAGTGATCTTTGTCGAGTGTCGTTTAGGGATAGACGAGACTTGTGGTGTCAAGGTTGAACAGGATAGCCGGGTTATTCTTGAGACGGCGACCATGCAGAGCTCCACGACACTGCACTCTATTAAGTGCCACGGGGCGTCATTTTTTCTCGCGCTGTGGCAGGCACGTGTAAACGCTTACGCATTACGCGTGCATACGTGCGCGACGCGGAAATCGCCAGCGATACGCCTTTCTGGGTGTGTGAACCGTCTGCGTGCCGTACAGAGATGATCATCTGCAGTCAGCAGCTGCAGAGACACGCGTTTTTGTGTGCGTCGCGTCTTTGTGTTTTGCATTGCAAGTTTGCGTGCGTATGCGGATTCTGTATAAAGCAGTGCGTATAGAAGAACACACCGCTATAGAGTCTTGATGCTTCAGATACCTTACACGACTGTCCCCCCCCCCCCCCTTTCTTTTTTAACTGACTCACATCATAAGGGCTTTGTTCAGAGGACTACATACGCGCAGGAAAGTCAAAAGTAAATAAAACACAAATAAAACAGTTTCAGTGTTGCCCAGTTTCCGCGTGGCAGACCAGCCGAGCGTGAAAGATGAAACCGCGCCGAGATGTGTGTCCAAAGCAGATTCATCATAACGTGCCGTTTCGTCTCGCTCCAGAAGTATAGAAACGCAACCACTTCGCCTCTCCGGTCGTTCTTGCTCGCGTTTGTTTGCTAGTATTTACTTCTGCGAACTTCCTCTTGAATACTTACTTATCAAACCGCTCCGCGACGCTTAGTTGCATTACCTCGCGAGAGAGAAGTCCAACGAAAGGGGGAGAGGGGTAATTGTTGTTTCATATTGTCTCTGTTCCTCACACGATTTGCACGGTGTTGTTTTAATGGCCCGCGGAGGCCGTCTCCGCTTGCGAACCACAACGTGGGCGGCAGGTCTCCGATCCCATTCCCACGGTAAGCTAAATAAGTCGACAAACAAACGACAAACATATGTAGAAACGATCCCAACGACAAATCGCTTAATAATAAAATTCAAGCGACAACTACCTGAAGTCTATCCAAGTGAGCACGTCTTGCAATGTTCAATAAACAATTGTATCGGGCCAGTTGGTATGAATCCATCTTGGTCGGAAGCGCAGTCACTATTACACACAACACACAGTGTGTGTGTGTTCTGTGTAATACTTCATAATGAAAAAATTGGAAGCGCAAACCAACAGGGCACAAGAGAAGAGACAAAAAAGCTCTTCTCTTGTGTCCCGTTGGTTTGCGCTTCCAATTTTTTTCATTAGGAATTTGTACCAATTAGCCCGCCTGTCAAGTCAACCCTTCTGTGTAATAGTGGCTGCGCTTCCGACCAAGATATATTTGCAATGTTCACCGGCTACATTTTGTAGCCTGCGATATAAACCACAAAGCGATTACTTAATCAGTCAAATGTTCGTAATTAGCAAACTACGCGCTCTGGTTTATTGCGTCGCGACCACAACATTCCAGAATTCAAGCTCGAGGATTGAAACCAGGTGCAACGGTATGCCAGTCACATGCAAGTAAATATTACAGCACCATTTTGTCACTGTTACCAATTTTCTTCTTCGGTATAGATGTGTACTAATGTAGTAACCAATCTGTATCCTTTCGGTCCTACCCCTGTAAGAGCCTGTTAAGGCTTACAGTATGAATAATAATAATAATAATAATAATAATAATAATAATAATAATAATAATAATAATAATAATAATAATAATAATAATAATAATAATAATTTTTTGAACGTTCATACGTGTGTTTGTAATGCTCCGTGTGTGTATGGACATACAGAGCGTACGCAATCTTTCTTGTGGAGTGGGGGCGAGGATTTCCTGCGGTAGGAACTCGGCCCCGTTTTTGGCCCCTAAACCGTTGTTTCGCTGGCGACAGCTTCCGACTTCAGTGCTCGGGTTGCCCATACACGTCGTTTCAGCATCTACGACGCTGCAAGACGCATTTCCGTGACGTACGTACGCGGAATGCGCCTCCCCTGTTTCCTTCTTCCCCTCTGTCGACGTGTCACGCATGATTGCATGCTCGTTCGAGCAGATGCATGTCTTGTCGACTAAACGGTTCCGTTGTATACAGCGCGTCGCGAGCTTTGAGCGACAGCGCCGACAGCCCATGGCTGCATGTGACACTAAAAATGCACGGAAATAAGCACAAACAGCAAAAAATCAGTCATCCTAGAGGAAGGTCGGGCGCGACAGGAAGGCTGGTGGTGGCAACTACAAAATGGCCCCGCCACGGTGGTCTAGTGGTTAAGGTACTCGGCTGCTGACCCGCAGGTCGCGGGATCGAGTCCCGGCTGTGGCGGCTGCATTTCCGATGGAGGCGGAAATGTTGTAGGCCCGCGTACTCAGATTTGGGTGCACGTTAAAGAACCCCAGGTGGTCTAAATTTCCGGAGCCCTCCACTACGGCATCTCCCATAATCATATGGTGGTTTTGGGACGTTAAACCCCACAAATCAATCAATCAAATCAGCAACTACAAAATGTTGTGTGTCCATTACAAAGCCTTCCCGCGTGATAGGTAAAACTGAGAAGACGAGGGGGTAATATTTTTGTGTGTACAATATTCTTGAGAACCTGCACAAGGGCTTTTCAACTCTTAAAAAAAAATTAAAAGCAGTAGCGGTGTTATTTATTGATGCTGCTGTTTCATATTTGATATATTGAACGAGTGGTCACAAGAAATGTATAAAATAGAGAGAGCAAGAGAATAAGGATGAAAGAAAGGCAGGGAGGTTAACCATGGCTGAGCCTAGTAGGCTACCTTGCACTGGGGAGAGGGTAAGGGGAATAAAAGTATAAAGAAACAACAAATAATGATGGCATGAAAACGCATAATTGTACACAACTGCAACACACTCTTATTAGTCAAGAGTTTTTTTGAATTTTTTTATGCTTGATTGCATTCGCGTGACCCGTGCCATGTAGTTTCCTTTCGCAGGAAGTTGTACAGTGGTTCCAAGATCGAAGCCAAATTTGGCAAATATTTCCCACAGTAATTAATCAAACCTAAAAAGGCCCTCGACTGAGTGACGTCAGTGGGCCTTGGCGCTTTTCTCATAGCTTCAAATTTTGCCGCGGTTGGTTGGAAACCACGCTCGTCGATCTCGTATCACAAGTATGTGACACGCTGCCGAAAGAAGTTGCATTTCTGTGCGTTCACTTTTACGCCCTGTTTACTTAAGCATTGAAGAACTTGCTCCACATTTTCATCTATATAGCAGTACTTCTCCACAGCAATGACTACATCATCAATGAAGCACGTGGTTTCAGGCAGATCACGCCGTATCTGGTTCGCGACCGCCTGGAAAATGGCCGGTGCGAACGCTATTCCCCGCAAGACAAGCGGTGGAACCTAAACAGACCTAAGTAAGTGTTCATTAGTAAGTAGTACTAATAGTGAGTGCATCTTTGTTGTTGGGAAGGGCCAGGAGGGGGGGGACACAAATCAATAGGCAGTGTTTACTTCTAGCGCCAAAAGTCCACCCGAGCGTATTCTACACCATCCTCGGTGGACCGCATCTCGAAATCCAATCGGAGAAACAAGTACGCCGATTCAAATCTTTCCAAGCGCCTCCGCGTGCCGACCGATCTCGGAGGACAAGGTGCCGGCGAGTATAATCTGACGATGCTCCCTCCAGATGGCACTTCAGCCTCACAGGAGCGGGAGTGGCTCCGTCGTGCACGCAGACGACGTCACCGCGTAACGCATGGTCATCGTGGTCGTAAATTACTCAAAACAGCGGGCACGCTGGCCATAACACCGGCATGGAGCGGCGCGCCAGTTTTCACGGCGTACGCCTTTTCGGCGGGCCGCAGAAAGCAGCTGGCGCACGATTGCTTGACAACATATCGCGAATGTGTCAAGCGGCCACCTGCAGCGCGGCAGCATTCGCGATCCACAAGACGGCGATAAAAATAAGCCTGCCCAGCCAAGCTCCGCTTCGGTCCCAGCTAAGGTTTCGCTATTGAGACACGCCGGTATAGGTAGTAGTGGACAAATTAAGCCATTTAGAAAAGACCTCATGAGAATAACTAAACATTACGTCGCAAAACTCCAGTCCGAGTACCACGCCGTGAAATCCGTCGGGCGACTAAGCGCACGAGTATATGCGATTAGCTAGCGAGACCACGTGCGTAATCTGGCATCATATCATTGACAATAATCATCATTATCACTTATAGTCCCACGATAAGCATCTTTCTCAGTCCCTTGTCCGGTCTCGTGACATTCGTGTTGCCTACCGTTGCAACTACTACTATCACTGCTACAACTGCTAGTACTACTACGATGATGATGATGATGATGATGATGATGGTGGTGGTGGTGGTGGTGGTGGTGGTGGTGGTGATGATGATGACGACGACAACGATGGCAGCACAGGGTAAACTAAGCAAATCTCGTTGTAAAGTACAATCGTGAGGAGTTTGGGTAGCACTAATAACCCCACTCTCCCCCCAAAAATTTCAATTTTACAGGTGTATACACATACGCACACCAACAAACTGACGAACTACAAATGTGCATGCGCGAAGTATTGTTGAACTCTTCCATCTCCTGAAAAACACGGGGGGCTACGCTAACGTAGCCCCCCGTGTTTACCTAACGGTAACGTATACAGTCGCGGCCACGTCTGCGTATAGAACGCTCGGACGCCCGGTTTTTGCTCTGCGGGCCAAAGCTTTCAGACAGTTTCGGGCTCTGAAGTGGTGTATCAGGAGCATGCACGGCCTATAGTTGTCAGGCTGACCACGTCAGGGCCTGATTACTACCCCAAGGTTTCGCCCCGCAGAGCGAAAACCGGCTGTTCGCGTGCTCTACACAGACGTGGCAGCGGCTGTACATTTTTATTTCTTGTTCGCGACGAATTTTCTTAAAGCGAACTGTTTGGTATGCGAAGCTTCTGGCGACGCCGCTATTAAGTTCCCGCACTAACTCACCATGACGACGTGGATCCATGACGTCACGCTGACATCTGTGTGCCGAAGAATTCGGCGCGGAATTCAAGGATGAAAGATCGACCTTCTTTTTATCTTCTAAATCAAGTCGCCCCTCGTAACGACGTATAACACTGCGGTCATGCATTATTTCGTCCGTATACGGTATTCCTTGCAAAAGTATAGATAAGACCGTCTAAGTTGCCAGAATGTCAAATCGACATTCTGGATCGCTCAAAAAAAAAAAGAAGCAAGACAAAAAAATTGCAGTAGCTTACCTCGGCTATGACCGGATGTACTACGCAGCGTGAGTTACGGACGGACGGATGGACGGACGGACTCGTCAAGCGCCAGCCCACTAGTGACACGTGGAGCTTCAAGGCCTTCGGAGCGCCAGCCATGTGACATCACTGCTCCTCGCGTTTACACGAAACTGCTCACCGTAGACCACGCAAAACTGCTCAACCTCAGCCAGTGTATCTTGCGCTACTAAACGCACTACTTTAGGCCTCAAATCCATAAGCCACGAAATCCTTTTAAATCGCTCGCTGTGGTATTTCAAGCTATAAATAGGCCGAAAGATTATAAAGTGAAAGTAAGTGCGAATGAGGGTCACATTGGTTTGACTCGATCTAATGGATTTCAACATCAATTGACATCGACGTAAGAATGTTTTGAATTGTCTTTATTTATTTTGATTTGTAGGCTACCTTTCTAGCTTCTAGCCAAACTAACTATTCGTTACAGTAGATATCACGACGGCTGTCACGTTTTCAGCTTCTCTTGAAGGAATAGTTGTCACTGAAATCAAGCGGGACTGACCAAAATTCACATTTACTTCCCTATAACAATTCGCTATATCAGTGCTCGGTATGCCGAGGTTGATTGATATGTGGGGTTTAACGTCCCAAAACCACCATGTGATTATGAGAGACGCCGTAGTGGAGGGCTCCGGAAATTTCGACCACCTGGGGGTTCTTTAACGCGCACCCAAATCTGAGCACACGGGCCTACAACGTATGCCGAGGTCACACTGTAGTAAAACAATGTGGTTGCAATTTAACAAACCAAAGTGATGGCTAAGTAAGGAATCTGCAGATTGAATTGGTACACACTGATTTATTGTTTCAATCCAATGTCCTACTAGGTTTGATTAGAAAGCCCAACACTTATAGAGGGGATGGATAAGTGAACGGACAGCTGATCCGAGCATGTACCGTGCTCGCCTCATGCAGGTTATACGTAGCAACCAGGGGATAAAAAAAGAAAATGAAGGGTCAACGCACCATGTCGGTATCAATAACCGACGATTCGATGCGCGCTTTTACCGGCGTCGTCGTGAGCATGTATCCCATTTTCTTTGTGGGCCGTCGAAGCAAGGGACAAGCATTTACTTTTATTTTTTTTTCTCTCGACGAGGAGCACCGCATCATCATTGGGTGCTAATGCGCGCGCGCGTTGCTGGCGCACGTATACGTATGCGGAGCCAGGGAGACCGTACGAATCTCATTGACCCCGCATCGTCGCACGTGCTTATGCCCGCCGTGCCATAGCGTGATCAAGAAATGCGCGTTGTATACCGCATTTACTCGATCGTATAAAGCCAGCACCGATATCCTCACAGGTTAGAAACGTAGGCTCTCTTTTGATTATGAACCAAAAAAAAAAGAAAAATAACGAAAGAAGGCATTCATTTTGTATGTATAGGCGGCCGGCAAAGGCGGACCGCCTTTCAAATCACCGTCCAACCACTTCGTAAAATTATACTCCGCCGCGGTGGCCTATAACGGTTATGGTGATCGAATGCCGACTCGAAGGTCACGGAATCGAATGCCGGTGGCCGCATTTCTGATGAAGGAAGCGAAAACGCTTGAGGCACATGCATACAGAGATTTAGGTTCACGAATCCCAGGTGGTCGAAGGAGCTCTCAACGACGACGTCCCTCGTATTCACATCGTTGTTTTCGGACGGGGCCCTGCATCGAGTTGCCAGCGTTGTCAAAAAAACGCTGCCGCTTGGCATGTATAGTCAAGACTTCTGAACACGTGTGAACCAACCGTTACAGTAACTCGGGTGACCTAGAATTTCAATTAATTCTCGAATTCAACTGCAAATGGTTCCCGATTATTTTCCGGAATCGGCGCCATATATCCATATGACCGCGCCAGATTATATCCAGATTCGCGACCACTGGCTGATTCGAGCATCTACAGAATGTCAACGAGCGCTGCCATTCGAAAGACCCTTCTCAGATCTAACGTACAGGTCATTTCTGGAGGGCATATTGGCGCCAGGTTTCCAAGAGCATACGATACCGATCTCGATCTCAAAAATGACTCAATATCTTGGCGCCTATTTTGGAGTCTTCTCTCGGGGTTGGTATATTAAAATGGTGGCGCGGTGCCCGCAGAGGGTGCCTCGTGAAATAAAATGCCTAAACCCAGCCATGTCTGTGTGGCTCATGAACACACTTAACAAATATACTGGACGAAAAGAGTCATGGGTGAGCCACGGTTCGCAAGCCAGATGTTCGCGGGCCTCGTTTTTTGAGACCCCAGCTATGAAACGAACGAGATTAGTTTCACTGTTTCAAGGCTAGCGCGGCTAAGTTCGAGATTCACCAATTTTCGTTGTTTTACTTGTTTATTTCTGCAGCTCATGCCTAGCCAGTTGTCATATATTTCTTTGGTGCTCACTGCGAACGTGCGCAAGCGGAGCAGCAACAAATGTTGTTGGCCCGTAGACGTTGGCTACCTCCCTATCCTTCCCCTTGTTACAGACATTCACGACTCTTTTAATGGCCTGGCAACATTGGTAAGCGTATTGTTTCCCGACGACTTTCTTGAGCAGTATACCGTGACAGCCAACAGCAACGCAGCGAACTTTCTTATACGTTGTTTATTCATTGTGGCAACTTGGTGTCATCAAGTGTCCGACTGCTAGAGCTCTATACAGCATTCTCGATTTTTAAACAAGACCAGGCTATCATACATTAACCATTTAGAAGAAAGCATTGGCCTACACTCGAGGATATGCGGTAATGGTCGGCGCTGCGTTACCCTGGAGCGCGCACACGATGAACTTTTCCGTTGGCTGCCATTCGCTTCCACGTATTCCCGTGGCTAGCGCATTTCGAGCGCGAGCGTTCTTGCGCTATAGGCTTGTCCGACTCGTTTTCCCCCGCATCACGCCGTTCATTTCGGTGAGCGTGCGTTGGTCCAACATCCCTGCTCGCGCTAAGGGAGAGCGATTTGAAGAGTACGAAGCAGCGTATAATGAGCGGGACCATATGCCGCCTTGCAGCAGCCCCCCCTCCCTGCGAATTACACGTGTGCTCTCTCCCTCCTCGTACATGAATATTACAGCAGCACGCATTCGACCTTTTCCTCTCTTCTAGACAAAAAAATAATAAATTAACGTAGCACGAACCAAGCGGCCCGTTGACGTAACGGGCCTCACTCTTGCATATCATTATCCGGGTTCTCGTTAAAACGGTGCAGTACTGCGGCAGCTGTAAGAAGGTTCATCGTGGATCATACAAACAACGAGGTTAGAGAAGTGTGACCATAAGAATCTTTTATACTGATATTAGAACGGAGGAAAAAGTGACACGTTCTACATTTGTCTAAGACGACAACTCAAAGGCAAAATGCATCATCTCTTTCATAATCTACTGCACTGCTCCCCCTCTCCCCCCTTCAGGTACAGCTTTCAGTCTGCACCCAAGGTATAGTTTTGCATTTCCTCCGGAATCGGATGCATTGGAAGATTTCCGCTCCTCATGTGGTGATTCTGAAATCGGGCCCTCTTTTTACCAAGCGACCATGTCGTACGATGCCGCCACGTAACGGCAGGCTGCGTGACGTCGTTGTGACGTCATGATGAAGTCAAATACTTTGGCGACTTGTAAAGTGATCACATCATGGTTATCTTTAGCATGACCCACGTTGACGCCAACGGTAACTTTTGGCGTTTGGTGATCGAAACATCTAAGGCTGTCGCCTCGAAAAAAAAAGAAAATGTGGGCACCTCCATTCCAATTAATGCTGGGGAAGTGCAGTGCAACGCCTTGTCCTTATGTTTGTCTTGCGTTCATATTTGCTCAATTAGCCCTGACGGCGAGATCCCTTTATAATCGGCCCTGTAATTATCGAGCGAGCACGGAATGGGGGATTAAAGATGCCCTGCAACAATTCGTCATATAACCATCGAATGGCCTTATTAGAAGAGTTTATTGCCTCACGAATCGACATCCGCAAAAACATATTTAGAATGAGAGTACGAACAGAGTTGCAGAGATTTGTCGCACGCTGTAATTGCTTTTTTTTTTGTATTATCTCGTCCGCACGAACGCGCTGGAAGTTAAGCAGGGAGGGACGGCACGGGCGAAAGAAGTTACGTCACGCATGCGTCATTACTTACCCCTTTAGGGGCGAAGCTCATCAAGGCGTTCACAAGTCCGGCATTGTAGTAGCCCATGGCCTCCGAGATGGCGAGCGCGCGCCATCTCTGGGCATGCCCTCTCCTCTCATTACTTCCGTCGCGATGCGTGCTCTCGAGTGACAGGAGACCACGTTCGCTCCTGCCTTAAAATGCGTTCGCTCTTGGCGCGCTTCCTCTTTCACCGGCAGTCTGCGTGCTTCGAGTATGAGCGACGAAGACAAGGCGGCGGAGCGGAAGGCTCAGAAAACGACTGCAGCCACAGTGCTCAGCGTCCTTACATGATGATCGTCTGGACAAGATTTACCGAAGATTTAATGGTTTACCAATGTACCTCCGGAGCTTCACGCACTCATCATCATTCACTCCGTGTATATGCTGGGATTCTGTTTCTCTTTTTTTATATATCGAACGTGAGACATGCAGCCTGATAGCGAGCGAGCGCACTGACGAGCACGTTGCGCCTTGCCGCGGCGGTCGTGGTAACTATGCAGCCCACGATGCAAATATCGGGAAATGTCCTCATATTCTGGTACATGGCGCGATTATACGGGTGTGTGGCATGATTTCCAGAAAGCAGGAGAGTGATTTTCAGCGTATACTTAGAGAATCAATATTAAGGTGGAGGTCACGTGCTACGCTATAATGTTTGGCTGGCGTCTTCTCGGGAATATTACAGATCAGCGGCGTTTTGTGCACATGCTAAATAGTTTTACAGGGCCCCTTTAATTGGCAACCCTGCACACGCTATGATACCCACTAATACTGAGCACTGCATGAAGTTATGGAAACCGAACCTAGACTTGGGGAAACTAAAGAGTGCTAGGGCAACATACACCTCTAACAGAGGGCAGCGAGCCAATGCGCTTAAGGTGTTCAAGCTTTCCTCACCTCCAGTCGGCAGGCAGCGCGGAGGATGACGACATAGCTTCATTAATGAAATATGCGGTATTCGAGCCTCCAAATAGGGCACCACCGCTGCTTCTATGTGAGCCGAGTGTATGAAAAATGAAGTGATCACAGCGAGGGTATACGCGCAGTGGCTGTTTAACGCCGTAATACGCGAGGCGTGTATAGCGTATGTGGCGCCCTCTAAGGGGGCTTCCAATTTGCGCATAACCGGCTCGCAGTGGAAGGCCCCGGGAGCAGCGCGTCATTTTAGGCCTCGAATGGGAGCAGCGGACTTGTACGACTCCCGTGCGAAACGAAGACCACACAAAGTATAACAAGTTTAGCCTTGCTAATCAGAAGCGCCTCGGGTTATGGCGTGTGCTCGTGAGAGAGGGGGAGAGGGCGTGCTAATAGCGGCTAAGCGGGGTTTTAAGGTAGGCCTCATTATCCACCATTAAACGGTTGTATACACTGTTATGCTTTCGCATAGTTGGTAAACAGGGAGAAAAAACAGAGAGCGTGCCGAATTTTTAATATCGTTACGACCGCCAGCTCAAGCGATGTCGATACAAGCTGCGCTACTGGTGAATGGAAACGGCGTTGTATCCTTTTGTGAGCATGCTCCGCTTCCTTGTCGACCAAGTCGGGTCAAGGTCTTGTACATTAGGTATATATTTGAATGTAGCAGAGAGGAGCTGAAGACGCAGATTGAGGTCACGACAGGTGGAGTTCGAACGACCCTCGGAGGCCTGGGCTACGCGATCACCGATCATATAATAATAACTTCTTTATTTCAAACAACGAGGGTAAAAGTTGCTTGAGACACAATCATCTTGACAAAAGGCCCGCAGCCACCGCTACGGTGCAGCAGTCACAGCACACATGATAACACAGAAAAAAAAAAGTTACCGTTAATTCATGCATAAACAGTTACATCACCATCGCTCTCGTTTACTATGCGAGTCTAAATTGATGAAATGGTCACGCAGTGTTCGTACAGAAGTAAATGGTATTTTAATGTTTCATTTATGACATGAGTACCAAAGGGTTGATAATGTGTAAGATATTCGCTGCATAGAGTAATTTGTCAGCGCAGTCACCACCTTCCGCTGTAATCGATGCGTATCTATGATGTGATGAATATCTTGCGTGATGAATGTCTGCGTGATTTAAATGTATAGTATTGGTATTTTATGCTGTCGCTCTCCTATATCCGGTAACCTGTAACACACCTTTAAGAAAATTCATCACGATTGCGGACGTAAGAAATAAGAAGTTATGTAGTGTTGAGAAACGGACCGATCCCGCCGCTTCCACCACTGTTGCGAACGACGGACCGATCCCGCCGAAGCCACCACTGTTGCGAAGCCACCTCCGAAATCCCACCGCTGACCTCCACTGTTGCGAAAGACGACGACGCCGACACGGCCCCGAAGGCGCCACTGCTTTCGACTCCGCCGGGAAGGTCACCAGCCGTTTGGTAGCGTAAGTTTCTCAGCTCGCGACTGCTTCTGCGCAGAGCTGATAAGACGAGCGGACGAGACGACGGTGAGTTAAACAAGGTTTATGTACAGCATATATACAGAGGCGTTACAATTTCGGCACTGGGGCCGACAGAGACTCGAAGGGCCGAGCTCTCTTCTCTAACACATAGGTCAGCCCTTCGCCTAAGACCGCTGACTCGCACACATGTCGGCTCTCCGACACGGGACCTCCTCTCTCTAGGACCGCCGATCGCGACGCGCCGCAGGGCGTCTTTTATTTACACCGGGTCCAACCAAAATGTCCAATCAGAAGCGCCGCTGGTCGTCCGGGCAGATTCCGCCAATGGGGGCCGCCGCGCCATGCGTCAGACCACCAGGCACGCGGCCGCCGGCTCGCTGTCACGTGCGCCGCTGACTCACTGCACCTGGGCCAGAGGGGCGCCGCGCGTGTTCACGCCGTTGAGATGTTCGCGTCGGGCGGGCTGCGGCTGGCCTTGACCCAGATTGCCTTTTTCCGAGGCACGGACGTTTGACGAGGACTCGCTGGCATAACAGCACCCCCGCCGCCAGACAATGCACCGGAAAGACGAGCTGCTTCCACGGGGCTCGGATGTCAGGTGCGCTCGTTCGCCAGGTCCCTCCAGGTTCGCCGCCAGGGCCATGGGGAGAATACAGCTCCAAACTGTTCCGGGAACCCATCCCATTTTTGACGACGTATCCCAGCTCCACTGGCTTGTCGCCACAACTTGTCGACCAGCTTCACTCGTCTCTTCTGACCATCTTCGGTTTCAGCACTTGTCGATGGTTCTGCAACTTGCTAAGAACGGTTCGACAACAGACAACACACGACACAAGCAAGTGCCCTCGGTCACCCGACAGAACACCAGACAAAGTATAGTACAACATATACCTATCTACGTGTCTATCGGAATTTTGTTCCCCCTACATCAAGAGGCACATGTGGGACACAAGACTCTTAAAGTAAGAACTTGAATTTTTCACAATTACAACAACGCAACGAATTAGAATACCACATAAAGTTGGCCCCTTGAGATCACTCCAAACGAGAGCGCTCAGCCCAGGTCGTGATGAGGTCAAAATTTTGCCCCGAATCGCCAGCCAGAAACCGAAAGGTTGAGAAGTTACTAGCTGGAACGCACTGCTCAATGCACCTGCATTAGCGTTTACCTTTCCTTTATTTTTATTTTTATTTTGATAGCGAACATCAAAGTTGCGCTGTGGAGCAACATGCTCCACTTCAGTAACCGGCCACTTTTAGGCGACGATACCTATGCGGCACCAAGAGCGGCTCACACTTTCGACGTTCCACAGGGGAACAACGATACGGCTTGCTACTGATTGACTCCTCACCGCTTAGCTCGATATCGGGTTCGATCACCGTCGTGTCTCCGGGACGGTCCGACAACACATACCCAAACTCGGAAACAATCTTTCTCAGGTCCTCCTTCTCAGGTCCTCCTTCACTTAAGCTAGGCTCTAGGTTCAACTGCTCCCAGATTACTTTCGATCCCCCTTCGATTACCTCACTAGAACTCAAACTTTCTGCTTCCTCTTCCTCTGAAGCATTCAACAACAGATTTACGACCGCTTGACGTTGAACGTATGGTTTCATCAAGTTGTAAATTTTGTCCGGCCGCCTTCCTAATTTCACTTCATAATTTGTATCGCAAGACTTCGATAATACTTTGGCGGGCCCTTCCCAATCAACCTCAAGCTTGTTCCTTTTGGGTGGCTGCAGCCGCATTACCTGATTATCAACTTCAAAAGCGCGCTTCTTCCCCGATTTCTCGTAGTGCTCCTTCGACAGCACTTTTGCCGCGTTTGTCTGGCTTTCCACTCGCGCTTCAATTTGGCTTTCCACTAGCGCTTCAATCGAGAGATCCTCACGCTGCTCTCGAATGAGCGTCTCTCGATCAACTCTCGGCAGCTCGCTCCAACTTTCCGCTACAGGCGAGAGCGTTGCAACCCTCTCGCTCTGACTCAATGGCGCCATGTCGTCTCCCCCTACCGCGCCGGCCGTGCCGACCGCTTTCGCGACGGGCCGCTCGCGTGACTGCTCACATGACTCATGCGGAAAATTTCCTTTCTGGGGTTCCGTCGACCCGCCGACAAGGTCACTTGGGAGTTCACTGCATTGAACCAGATCAGGCTTCCGCGTTTGCGATCGCGTGAGGGCCATGCACGCTAAGTTGGGGAAGAACGATTTGCCCTGCTCTTTGAGAAGCTGCTCCGAGTTGTTGGAGAAAAGATAAGAAAAACGATCATTTAGCGCGGCAGACACAGC
This sequence comes from Rhipicephalus microplus, assembly GCF_043290135.1. Lineage (NCBI taxonomy): Eukaryota > Metazoa > Arthropoda > Arachnida > Ixodida > Ixodidae > Rhipicephalus > Rhipicephalus microplus. The sequence continues at coordinate 13,115,112 of NC_134709.1, read as the reverse complement.
TGCTTCGGTGCGAAGCTTACCGAACGGGCCTTCAATGACAACCGTGGCGATTGGTAAGCGAACACTCTGCACCTCGGCGACTTGCCTAATCCACGCGCATTCTCCTGTGAAGTCATCCGGAGACACCAATGAAGGATGGACAACGTCCATGGTTGCCGCTGAGTCTCTAAGTGCTCGGCACGTTTTCTCATTGACCCTAATTTCTTGGAGATACGGCTCCAACAACCGAATGTTTTTTTCTGATTCTCGGATCGTTGCGAAGGCAAACTTTTCCTGACAGTTTCTCGCGATGTGCCCTTCCTTTTTACAGTTGTAGCAGATTAGCGGCTTCCGTTTGTTTTCCGATTCAGATGCCTGTGTGGAAGAAACCTCCCTCGATTTCTCCGCTTCTGTTTGCCCTTCCCCTACACTGTCCTTCGTAAGAGACGGGTCCTTTTTGAAATTACGGTGCGGAACGGGTTTCCGTTGATCAGGTTTCCTTGAAAAGCCCTCTTTCTTTTCATCCTTTTCAACGCGCGCTGCCCTGCTATGCAACTTTCGGCGAGTATAATACTCCTCAGCTAACTCAGCTGCCTTGTTTAACTGTACGTCTCCAAGTCTGTCCTGCAGCCAAAGTTTGACATCCTCCTCGATGCAGCGGTAGAATTGCTCCAATGCAACGCATTCCACCACTTTATCGCGGTCGTCATAAACACCTTCGCCCTTGAGCCATTCAATCAAATCGGCTTTAAGACGAAACGCGAAGTCAACGTGCGACTCATTCCCCTTTTCAGCATACCGGAACCTTTGCCTGAAAGCCTCGGGTGACAACTTATAACGTCTCAAGAGCACTTCCTTAACCTCGTCATAGCTCTCGAACGCTTCCCTCGACAAGCAAGTTATCTCGTCGGACACTTCGCCGGGAAGAAGAGCTAGCAGGTTCCGCGCCCAAAGAGACCGCTCCAAAGCGTTTCGCTCACAGACGTGTTCAAACTTGACGAGATATTTCGCCATGTCCTCGCCTACTACGAACGGTGGCAATTGGTCCCTAATTCTCAAACCGCTGACCTGAACTGTTGGAGAAGCTACGCTAGGCGCCTGCGAACACTGTAGGATTGCCAATTCTAGTCGTTTCAACTCTAGGCGCTCTTGTCTCTCGGCCTCCTCGCGCTCGCGAGCTTCTCGCCTTTCTTCACGTTCGCGAGCTTCGCGCCTTTCAGCCTCCTCACGTTCGCGAGCTTCTACTTCTCGCCTTTCAGCCTCCTCACGGCGTGCTTTGATATCCACCCAGGCCTCATCGACTTCCTCAGCCGACACTCCCTCATCCTTCATGATCTCAAGGATCGCTTGCTTTCGTTTCGCACGGCCCAAAGTTATGCCGAGTTCCTCACAAATTTCGATGAGTTCCTTCACTTTAAGGTTCTCCATCGTTCACACTAGCCTCTTGCTGTTTGCCCCTGTTAACAATTTACTTGCCGTACCCACTATAAGCCTACTAGCAAGACGCGCAAGCAATTTTTCACACTCCCGTGTTTACCCCCTCTGCATTAACTTTGGTTTCAAAGCGCTTCGACTTGGCTTGAAACGATCAAAGCTCACTTCAATGCTTCACACAGCCCTTCTCTAAACTACTACAACCTGAGCTAGAGTAGTCTGGTGAACTGAGGGGAAAACATCAGGCACTCACCGCATCGATGTCGCTGACGCCGGCCGATCCCGCAGCTGCCAACCACTGTTGAGAAACGGACCGATCCCGCCGCTTCCACCACTGTTGAGAAACGGACCGATCCCGCCGCTTCCACCACTGTTGCGAACGACGGACCGATCCCGCCGAAGCCACCACTGTTGCGAAGCCACCTCCGAAATCCCACCGCTGACCTCCACTGTTGCGAAAGACGACGACGCCGACACGGCCCCGAAGGCGCCACTGCTTTCGACTCCGCCAGGAAGGTCACCAGCCGTTTGGTAGCGTAAGTTTCTCAGCTCGCGACTGCTTCTGCGCAGAGCTGATAAGACGAGCGGACGAGACGACGGTGAGTTAAACAAGGTTTATGTACAGCATATATACAGAGGCGTTACAATTTCGGCACTGGGGCCGACAGAGACTCGAAGGGCCGAGCTCTCTTCTCTAACACATAGGTCAGCCCTTCGCCTAAGACCGCTGACTCGCACACATGTCGGCTCTCCGACACGGGACCTCCTCTCTCTAGGACCGCCGATCGCGACGCGCCGCAGGGCGTCTTTTATTTACACCGGGTCCAACCAAAATGTCCAATCAGAAGCGCCGCTGGTCGTCCGGGCAGATTCCGCCAATGGGGGCCGCCGCGCCATGCGTCAGACCACCAGGCACGCGGCCGCCGGCTCGCTGTCACGTGCGCCGCTGACTCACTGCACCTGGGCCAGAGGGGCGCCGCGCGTGTTCACGCCGTTGAGATGTTCGCGTCGGGCGGGCTGCGGCTGGCCTTGACCCAGATTGCCTTTTTCCGAGGCACGGACGTTTGACGAGGACTCGCTGGCATAACAGTAGATAGTATAGCGGTAGATAAAACGTCTAAAGGAACCATAAAGTGAGCAAATAATTGACGACAAACAGAGCGGTTATTATTTGCAAATTCTATGACTAAACATCGATATCAATAGCTTCTTTTTAGAAAAAAATAAATACAGTTGAAGGTGTTTTCTTGAGTTTTCTACAAAATATGTGAAGTCACGCGGAAAAGCACCTTGTGATTAAAGATGGTACAAAATTGAGTTCCTTTTTTTCTTCATCCCACGCCAACTGTCCGAACTACAGCGGTCGACCGAAGTTCTTTTCCTTCAAGAAGTTGAAAAAACTTGCAACGAAGCTATACACACGCATAGGCGTTAGATGCACAGAAACCTTAAAAACATTAAGAGCGGTAACAAAAATTTCAATCACTTGACGACTACTTGAGTTTATCGAAACAGTAGAAAACCAGGCGCGAAATGAGTTTGATAAAAATCAAACCTACATGCATTCTTTTAAATTATTTGTACTTGCATTGCGCGAACACTTTACCTTCAGAAGAACGCAGTTTCACAAGGTCCTTTTAATGCTTTTTAATGCTTAAGATCGATGTAAAAAAGCGCCTAGTATCACATTTCCGGAAATTTTTCACACACAGACATACACAAAAAATTACACCACCTCGCGCTAAAAGAAACCATGTGAGGATGCGAAGCATCACTGGTGTTCACATGTGTTTAGATGTGTTTTTTACCGCTCATAATGCGTCCTCCCCTCTTCCCATTCATGTGTACTACTCTGTGTGTGCCGAAAAGCAAACACCCAGCGCTGCAAGGAGAGTGTAAAAGAGCGAGCGCGCGCAGCATCAGCATTATATACGAGCGCACAGCTGTGGCGGAGAGATAAACGGGAGAGGAGAAACGAAGCGGAGGTGGCAGCGCTCTTCCACCTCCTCCACCTCACCTCCTCGTGTTCACGATAGGAGAGGATCCTCCCACCTCCTGGTGCGAGAGTTGGCGCATGCGCAGTGAGGGAGCGGACGGTCGCCGAGAGACAGACACAACCTGGAGCATAAGCTGCTTCGCACACAGTACAAAAAGTAGACTTTTCCTTCCCCATTAAACGTCTGTAAAAAGGTTTCGTTACGTACCTTGGAATCCTTGCCTCCCTGTCGCAGGAAATAGAGACGCTCCATGGGGATACAAAGACGACGCACAAACACGAAGGGTGTCACGGCCTGCGGACAAAGAACAAATGCGTTGGTTGCTATGCTCACGACGAAAAGGTTTTGACATGGTGCACTCATCAGAAAACCAATGTATGCTGTCATAAATGTTATTAGTCTCTTGCGATATCACTCTGTAGCGATCGTCAACGACAGTTGGTTGACACCACTTCATCGCTAACGTCCCGATATACAAAGCTCATGCGTTTGTGTGCTTCCATAGAGGATATTACGTAAGACACACGGAAGCCATCAACTTGGACTGTTAAGCAATTATTTTATTATTTCGAGAACGAAACTATTAAAGCTCGACGTGCATTGTCGGGTGTCCACAAAAAAAAAAACCCTCCGCGCCGTTGCTTATCAGCCGCACCCGCCGACGGAGCACAGCCGCCGTATCGAGTTTTCCGGCGTGGCGCGAGCCGAGTACAGCAACGAAAGGCCCGCGCTTCTACCGGGGCTGCCACAACCAGCTTTGAACGTTAGTTCTGGCACCATAGTTTGGACATTCTCGGATGGTCTGTTACAGGCTGTGATTGGACTCAACTCTGTCTACGCCAAGGAAAGACCTAGCGTCAGCCAAGAGGGTCTCGTTAAGCCCCTAAGATTCAACCAGCTTCACCGTTTCTTGAGCTTTACATGGCTAATGAAAGCTGCTCCCCCTATTTTTCAGCAAAAACTGTATAAATCTAGGCGAAACGAAAAACTGTGCACCACGAATATCGGCTGCGCTTACGTCGTTTTATACGTCACACCCAAGCGTGCGAGCCATTGGCAGCGTCATTAGTGACGCCATTACCTGCATCGTACCCAAGCACTTGTGCCATTCGCTGCGCGGTCAGTGACGTCGTTCATCCCCTGGCAGCTGTGCCACCGAGCCCGCTTCCAATCGTTTCAACTTACAACGTCTACATGGGGAGGGCACGGATGGTACAAAGGCTCCCAGTAAAAGACAGCTTTACAAGAACAGCGCTGACACCTCAGTGAGAGAATTCATGTTCACCAGGCCGATGCAGCAGTCCGGGAACAAGATTAGGCCCGGGTAGCAAAGTGCAAGAAGCAACTGCGCACCATGGAAGCCTTCCATGCCGAATGTCAGCGACAACGACAAGACTATAGTTATAGCGCGAGAATATGGTTGGTATGTGGGGTTTAACGTCCCAAAACCACCATATGATTATTAGAGACGCCGTAGTGGAGGGCTCCGGAAATTTCGACCACCTGGGGTTCTTTAACGTGCACGCAAATCTGAGCACACGGGCCTACAACATTTCCGCCTCCATCGGAAATGCAGCCACCGCAGCCGGGATTCGAACCCGCGACCTGCGGGTCAGCAGTCGAGTACCTTAATAGCGCGAGAACAAAACGACGACACAGAGACAAGAAGGACACTGTCCCTGTGCTGTCATTTTGTTCTCGCGCTATAACTATCGTCATGCCATACCAACTAGCCCAAGCTGCCACAGTTCTAAGTGACAACGGCAAGTCGAGGAAGCGGCGTCGCCGGCAGAGAAGTGTCAACGTGGCAATGGCGCGAACGCGTCCGCCGGGGCCACCGCCCGCTTTCGGCAGGAGTTTCTCGAGCGGCACTTCGGCTGCCACGTGTGCAACCGCGAGTGGCCACACGTTTCAACCCTGCTGATCTGTACGGAGTGCTTGGGCGGTCACGTGCGCGTGACTGTATACCATTGCACTGTTTGTTCAGTTGTTAAAGACGGAGTACGGGCGAGGTCAGCCCAATATTGTGTCACTAAAACCCATGAGTAAACGTCTATAGCACAGCTCGCATTGACGTCACTGAAACCACAGTGTTGTTGAGCACCACCATAAAGGACGCGAAGTTTGAGATTTCACATTAATTATACCGAAACACAACATACGCCTACTATCGTTGTTTACGCTCAGAGCGTTCTTGCGTTATATTTATCACATGTTTGAAGCTGGTTAACCGACACCCCCGTGTCATCCAAGCGTGTGCGCAGGTGTAGAAGCGGGAGGGGGGAGGGTGGCGGCTGCCCCCCCCCCTAATGACCTAACAGTGGGGTTGGAGGACTCGAAGTCTTCTGCCGCATGCGTTGACTTAACCGAGGGCGCTTCGACGAATCCCCTCCCCCACACCCCTTGAAGGACAACTCTGCGCGCGCTTATAATGCAGCTGCCGTGAAGTGCCAGTACGTGCAAGCGGTTTATACATTCCGAAATTTGATGCCATAGAATATTGCAATGCAAGCAAGATAACTAACGTTATTTGTCACAAACTAACGCACGCGTCAATACTAACGCATACATCTTCACAGCGCAAATCAGAAAGAGGCATACACCAGAGAATAAACGAAAGAGGAATTTCTTCCCAAGGGCTCGTTTCCACGATAAATGGCACACTCAAACGGACCCAACAAAGAATTAGACCAGGGAAACTATTCGAGCCATTACTTCTCAGTTGTCCTTAATTGTAGTGTAGTATCAGAGCGCGAATTGAAGTGAATCGATGTACTTAAAACGTGTTAGCGGGCTAGTTGGTAACACATTAGGGCATATGGCAACGCACACCAGGTTAAACAACGAATACGCACACAAAGGGGCGACACAAGTGCTGAGTCGTCCCTCTGTGTGCACGTTCTTTGAGTAATCTGGTGTGCGCTGCCATTAAAGTGGACGGAAAATTACCTTTACCGTCAGTGTCTCAAACGTAAACTTGGCATACACACGTAAACTGGACGAGCGCTGGTTGTCATCAGCGTTTATTCCAACACAGACACAGAACGTACTCGACAAGTGCGCAAGCGCTACACAAGCGACAACGATTGCGCATCCTTCACGATATCGGCACGCGCTAACGTCACTACGATATCATCACGTGCGATTAATCTTCAAGGGCCACTAAGCAGCCTCTGAAGATGTGAACCAAGAGCGCGTTACAGGGAACCTAAGCTGAAGGCTGCTGAGCAACGTCAACGCCGCGCCTGGCTCCGACGAAAAGCTCAGAGGAAATTGAGGATAGGCGCGGCAGAAGGCGCTGGCGATTGAGTGTGTTTCACCGAAGTGGGAGTAGGAGATGAAGCGTACTTGCAACACATGCTTTACGAAGGCTGTGCTATCTGTGTTGTGTAGGACAGCTGGTGCAAGTAACGACTTGAATACTCATCGACATGTCTAGGCATGCATTGTACGACACGAGGCAAACGTACGGAACGCGCCGACATGTCACACGCATTGAAACAGAGACGCGTACGGGTGTCTGCTCGTTCGCGCGCATTACTATACCATTGTGCTGGGAAATTTTCATGTCTAGGAATGGGAATTCTTCGTAACATGGGCATTCTAGTGCGCTACGCCGGTGGAGGAAACCAGCAGCCACCCGGATCCTGAGTTTGCGAACAGCTAAACCATGTTTAAAGTACGGCAGCATCATCATCAGCCCGACTAAGCCCACTGCAAAACAAGGGCCTCTCCCATGTTCCATCCTTACATCGACTTAGAAGTCGATGTAACGTCGTTACATCGACTGAGGATCGTTACATCGACTGAGAAGGCTATCGCCTTCGTTAAGCAAATGCATGCATGAGGGGTACTGTGAGTTTTTAGAACCTCGTGGCCAATACCGTTACGAGGGTGTGCGCCGTAGAAGATCCATCATTATATCTGCCATAAACATTGGAATAGATAACTTGCATGTGATGTCATGGACGCCGCTTCATAACGTACTACTTTACCAACATGACGGCCTTGATGATCTAAAGGCAGCGTAGACATATCGCGTTTAACCTGCTTCAGTATGATAACGATGCCGCCAGAATTTTATTGGCCTCCGTGGGTCAACAAAACGAGAACTTGCCACTGATGTAACGATAACATTAACAAGCGATGTCACAAACCTTGCGCGTACCATGCGGCGCACCAACATGGTGGTTTCAGTGACGTCAATGGAAGCTATCTATATGCCTAGCAGAAAAAAAGACGAGGACGCGTGTCGCAGCACCCCCAAACGGCACATGTCGTACTTTATTAGATACGAAGCAGTTCTTTGACTAGCATGTGTAACGCTGTCCCTCTGTACGAACGCGCCACAGGTATTGGCGCGGTGCCAAGTAGGCCACGCCGCGGCTGCGCGTTGACGTCACGCTCCCCTCGCAGAGCGCATTGACGTCACTCTCTCCCTTGCCTGCCACGCGCTCGACTCGGCACTCGCAGTGGCTGCTGCCTCGTCCGTTGGACCACAACACCTGCCGCAACCAGCGCTCGCGTGAACTGCCGACTCACCGTAAACTTGAGGCGCACCTAACACACGCGTTGAAACATGTCAGCAGTACGTGTCACCTACAAGACATACTCTAGCCATCGCTTCAAACGAATATTCCAGCGCTCACCGCAGCACCCACGTAAACACCGTTCAACCCGTGGAGCCACCCATGCGCAACGCTGCTGCTTCGCATTCCATCATGCAGGGTTCTCTCCGGGGAGATGGTCCAATTTTTTTATTTCTTTATTTTTGTTCACAAATTCTACTGCCACACGTCTCGTGTGCCGATTCTCCGTGGTGGGTTGTGCAATTCTTACGGGAATCATCATCATCAACCGACACGGAGGGGATCCATGTTTGCCCCTCGTCGGCGACAGCAGCAGCGAGCCATGGGCAACTCGTCGAGCGCCGACGCACGCGCGCAGGACGGCGTGACCAGCCTGTCGGGCCACGACAAGCACGTCATCAGGGACACGTGGCTGTCCTTCAAGAAGCAGCTGCGCACGGGCAGCGTCACCATCTTGGTGGTGCTCTTCATGCGCCACCCGGAGTACCAGCAGCTGTTCACGGCGTTCGCCGACGAACCCATCGGCGATCTGGCCAAGAACCCGCGCATGCTGGCCCACGCGCTCACCTTCGCGTACGCCATCACCGCCATCGTCGACAGGTACGTATGCTTCGTACAGGGTTTTTATTTATTTATAATACCGCAAAGGCCCTTGAAGGAAGGGGTTTTAAGTGAAGGCCTATAGTGATACTATACGCATACTCTGCCACAAGTGAATGCATTGCGCAATGAACACATTTAAAGTGGGCAGTAACACTATCGTTTGGTTTAGTTTGCGTATACCAACATATATCCACCCCGCCGCGGTGGTCTAGTGGCTAAGGTACTCGGCTGCTGACCCGCAGGTCGCGGGATCGAATCCCGGCTGCGGCGGATGCATTTCCGATGGAGGCGGAAATGTTGTAGGCCCGTGTGCTCAGATTTGGGTGCACGTTAAAGAACCCCAGGTGGTCGAAATTTCCGGAGCCCTACACTACGGCGTCTCTCATAATCACATGGTGGTTTTGGGACGTTAAACACCACAAATCAATCAATCATCAACCAACATATATCCATTCATTATGTTCCAAGTATGCACCGACTAACCCAAACGCAAGCAGTATTGCCTCAAATTTCCAGTCCCGTGGGCTCCTTTTTGTGTAGCTAAAGCAAACCTGGAGCAGCACTAGTCTTATCGCCTTGACAACGTTCCATCCGAAAATTGTTTCCATTTGTTTGGAAAGGCACGTTACACCACCTCAAGTCCAAGTCCTATTGTTGGGTATCCTGGCTCTTCACGGGCCCATGTAAGAAGAATGTGCAAGATTACGAAGAGCGACACGTAGCACAGACATGCATTATGCTAAATGGGTACTTGCGACACTTCAAGTAGTCATCTGATGGCTTTCAGAAATACTCTACCACATTATAGCTTCTTTATTAAGACGTGCTAGGCGAATTACTAATTTAATCTCATCGCAAACGACACAGGTAACACGAGACGCTGTCGGCAAATTACCAAAGAATTCTTGAGCAAGGGTATAGTGCTCAGCGCCCGCAATAAAAAAAAAATCAAGGCGACGAAATCGATGCCGACCTTGAAAGACTAGCCACCACATTCATTGAGCATTTATGCGCACCTATGGGTATACGCAGCAATCAGCAAGTCATTTATGTGATATACCACGGTGTATTCATTGTTTCCACCTGCATTCGGCGTCCGCAGATGCAGTATTACATCACTAAAGACCATGCACTGGTGCGGATTTGTATATTATCGATCATTTCAAAGCAAAACTAGTTTCTAGCATAACACCGTCACCTTTGCCCGTACTAATTGACAAGCTACCTTCTTCGGGTGTCTTTTCGAGCTGCCTTAGGGCTGTTAAAATAGTTCCAGTCTTTAAGAAGGGCGATAACACTTGTGTACTGAATCATAGCCCGACCTGTATAGTATCGTTCTTTCGCAAGGTAATTTAAAATAGCTATTCCACACTAGATCCATGCGTTATCTTAAAGAGGTTGACTTTTTTTTGTCTCCTCAACAATTCGACTTTCGTCAGTGTATTCAACTGAGCTGGCACTAATTACCTTAACGAAGCACATTAAATGATCTCCGCACTTCTGACTTAAAGGAACACAATAGTGAAATAATGAATCATTTTAGATTGATGAATTCTACACTCACAACACTAATCTCATTGATTGCCCCGTCATAGGTCTGATGTTGGAGGAGAAAATCAAAGACAAAGTTTCATTTTTTAAACATCATGCAGAAATCTCGGCGCGTGACGTCGCATGATTTCAGTGTGTATTTTTCGCATTCTGGCGACGTTGGCTCGACGAAATGTCCCCAAACGTGGTCCGTTAAATCGACAGCCTACTCAGAGGACGACTTCGCCCATTTTCACAGGTTCGCAGCTATAGCACAGTAAAAATTTTTACACCCAGAAGGGTGTAAATGAGCTTGTCCCGTGGACGACACCCTAAGGGTGTTAATTCAGCACCTTCCAAAAAGGGTGCTTTTTCATGCACCCTTAAAATAGGGTGTACATGCAAAAAAACTGTAGGGTGTTAAAAAACACCCTTAAGGAAGGGTGCCTTCGATGTCCATCACTTTTTTAGCACCCTCTGAGGAGGGTGCGAGAAGGGTGCACAAGGGTGTTGAGTGCCCATGGCAGGGGTGCCAGTATTCTTTTAAACTGCACTAATAGATATCGGCATGCACTGATTACACACTACTTGAAGAAAGTGGTCCTCATTATCAATGGTGCGCCACCTGTCGAGCTCCATTCATTGCGCCTGGGCAAAAATATAAACGCGTGCCATCGTGTATGAACTTGTGCTGGATCTATATATACTTCACAGTATATGCATAATGCGCGTTACAGAAAATGAAGCCTTGCTGCCCTTGCATATTGCGTTTATTTAATAGGCAAATAAAACAAACTTTTCTTCTGCCACACAACTTTTTCACCAGATATACGTTCACGTATACGTACACTACACATGCAACACCTCAAATGTTTATTATATTTATTCAGTTTCACTTTATTGACAATACTTTGCAACATACAATTACACTGGTTTCAGTTTAGTATACTGCTTCAAGTACATAGACTACAAATGAAATATACGCTAATATATCCCTATAATTCTTTCAAGTATCTACAATCCCAGTGGTTTTCAGTTTAATACTCCTTCATGTACACAATCGGTTAATAGGAATGAAATTCAGGCATATATATAATTATGATTCTTTCAAATATATACAATCACCATGATTTCACTATATACGCCTTCATGTACACAATCGTTCCCAAGAAGTGATGCACACAAAAATATATATGGATAGTGTTTTCAAATGTATATAATCACAGTGGATTAAGCTTTGTATTCCTGGATGTATAACAATTGGTTATGAGAAATGATGTACATGCAAACATATACGGGTTTTTGCACATATAACTTTAGCGAATACTTAAGAAACCAATACAATGATCAGAAACACAATAAGCTAAAAACGAACACAAAACTGAGTCAAAACACACAAAAAACAAAAGAGGTAATGCATAATTATGGCTAATGACACAGCTGGGTCACTTTATGCCAAATATCCCAGCCATTTTGGCAACCATCTCAAATGTATTCGAAAAACTCGTGCTGCATTGAAAATAGTGAACTTCTGGAATATTTAGGAGAGGAAAAATATTTGGTCACGTGGCTGCCTTCTGAACTTCCTGGAATGCCGTCTAGGTGTTGTATGTGAAAAATTTCATTTTAAAAGCACCGCTCCTTCTTTTCATACGAAACTCGGTCTACGTGTTATGTAACAAGAGCTTAATTTGGGAGAGGTGGTTCATCGTGGTTGTGTGCTAGTCACAGCGCGACAGAAAGGACAGGAAAGAGCACCGACTGTCAACTGAATTTAATGAATGTGCTACGAGCGCTTTTATACGGAGTACAAGAACCGTGTTCATGCGCGACGACACGTGTGAGCACTACAAAATAATCTTTAACTGTGAAAAGAATACTCCCTCTCGGAAAGGATAAGTGAACGTGTAGTGATGCACTGATCATTGGTTTACCTGATAAAAAATACTTCTACAAACATTAAATTGGCATTAAGTAAACCTATTCTTGTGACGAATGGGGCAAGATTGACTATTCCTGTTGCTGTTTAGTACACACACTTTTGAAAGCTTGCAAGGGGTGGAAAACAACACGCTAATATCATATCTGCTGGCTATTTTTTTAATTGTGAGACACATGATGTGGTATAACATGCAAAGGTTTTGGTCATTGTTTTTTGTTGGTCCTGTCTAACTTTACTTTCTGCAGGAGGGTTTTGCAAACGGGTGTGATGATACTGTTGGGATACCCAGCATCTTTTAGTCTTTTAATCTGGTTTTTAAACCTGACCTCACCCTTGTGCTAACATGACTTCTGAAGGGTGGCCTGAGTACATGTGGTATCAATTCCTCTTTCTACTAATTTTGAATGCCCACTATCAAAAGGCAGAACATTCTTAGCACTCCTGGGCTGATAGCACCAGCCAATACCCCAACAGCATCATCACACTTGTTTGTGAAACCCTCCTACAGAAAGTAAAGTTAAAGGAAGCAGGACCAAAAGAAAAAGAGAATGACCAATCACCTTTGCATGTCACACGGTACTATGTACATAAGGTGTCTCACAATTTTAGGAAAAGAGCCAGCAGATATGACATTGTTGTTTTCCACCCCTTGCAAGCTTTCAAAAGTGCACATACTTACAGCAACAGGAATAGTCAATCTTGCACCATTCGTCACTAGAATAGGTTTACTGAATGCAGCAACAGGAATAGTCAATCTTGCACCATTCGTCACTAGAATAGGTTTACTGAATGCCAATCTAATGTGTATAAGGTACCGCTAACATGTGGAAAAGTAAACATAGGACAAACTGGGCAATGCTTCAATGATCAAGCAAGACAGCATGCTTTAAAGGTTAAGAAGAGCTATAGTAGTCTCTTGGCCGGACACCGTAAAGAATGTAAGTGTAGTCCTAGGTTTCATAAAACACGGTTTTTGAAAAAAAAAAGCAAGCAGAAAAATGAGATATTTTAGAACTCTTTATCAGGAAGGCCAAGAATCAATGCATCTGTACACCTTCACTTATCTTTTCCGAAAAAGAGTATTCTTTTCTCGGTTAAAATTATTTTGTCATGGTCACACATGTGTTGTTGCAGATGAGCCCTGGTCTTGTGCTCAGTATAAAAACGCTCGTAGCACCTTCAATAAAATTCAGTTGACAGCGCTCTTTCCTGTCCTTTTTGCGATAAGATTTTTATTACAGAAAGAATTTCATTTTCTTACAATTTAGGTATAATGATGAGTTTTCATTGTATCACAACATGGAGCAAATTGCATCTCAATACGGACAAAAATCACAATTTTGTGAAATTCGTGATATTTTCTCGTATATTTCAGCAGCTTGAGAGGTCTAAAGATATTTTTTCCTCAAAATATACCTTCTGTGGAGTAAATATTCACTGCTCAGATATTCATACAAAGTGCAATATTGCAATAAAAAATGCAAACATAACACAATTTGGCTTTATTCTTGGAAGCGAATGTGGCTAAAAAATTGCACTATTACTATTGAGCTTCAAATACCTTACAGAAGCACATTTACTTAACAGGTAGACCGAATTTGCTTTAGAAAAAATAAGCGGTAGTTTTAAAACGAAATTTTCCACAAACAGCACACAGACGGCATTATGCCAGGAAGTTATAAGCCAGCCACATGAACAAAACTTTTTTTCTCGCTGAAATATTCTAGCAGTTCACAGTTTTCAACGCAGTAAGTCAGCACTTTTTTTTTCAAATACAATTCAGATGGTCGCCAAAGTGGCTGGGACGTTTGGCATGGAATGGTCCAGCTATAATTAAGCAAAATAACTTACACAAATAACAATGTTTGTTCATCTACCATGACCACACTAGAAAAAGTTGTTCAGGCATTGTGACACTAAAATTTTCAGCGTCGTACTGCCTGAACAACTTCTTTGATAAACTCCAAACTCACCCCGAGAAAAATCCGCTCAATCACGGTGGTTGTTAAAGGCCTTGCGGCCGTAGACAATGTTGAAAATAAAACAAAATCAACTCATCACTGCTGTCACTCCTTCTTCGTCATTACTGACACGGAAGATTTTTCGGTTATCCATGTGGAGGTTCAGGAAGTAGGCTTGCTCTAGACTGCGGCCGGGGGGTAGACTACGCAGGACGTCAGCGGCACCCTCTCATCCTGTAATAAGAGCAAATATGACTTCTCTTAAAAGGATGTTCGTGCTGTTCTGGCAGCACCATATATAAAGAATGTGTAGTGTGTATCCTTCGAAATGGCGTGTAATTGACATTACACTGAACTCGAAGCATACAACCCACACATTGTAATAATTTCGTATGATAAAGATAAGAGTTTTCCAGCATACAGCAAATTCCCGAAATGAGGTGAAGTGTAAGACTACAGCTCGAAAATGGCACTTACGAAAGCCTGAACTCACCTAAGAATCAAATTCCTTATAGGGTAGTGAGCCAGTGTGAAAAACAATTCCTAAAGTACAACGCTCAGAACATGTAACATTAATCAAAATGCACAAGAAACTCACCTCTTCATGTACAAACAGTGAAGACATCTCTGCTTTCTCTTTTACATGAGAACAAATGATCTTGGGCGTGGCACTAGCGAAGAGGTCTGCAAAAAAAAGTAAAAGATTTACTGACTTTAATCACGCCTCTAACAATCTGAGGAATTATTACAAGTCACCAATCAGTGCAATTCTGACTGCCTCTATAAGGGCATCAAAAATGAACAATTTTCTCGTTCTTTCTACCCTCAAAAGACGCTCCGTCAATGGAATCTAATCCAAATTTGACGCTGTGCTTCCTATTTGCCTGCTTTCTAGACGTAGGGCTGCGAACATGTGTTTTGTGCACCTAATCTAGCACAGAAATTCGTCATCTATAATTCAATCATCTTAATTCATTGTAATTTGATAAAAGATGTGATAGCTCGTCCAGTTTTTAAAGAGTTGCGGGCCTGCAATAGGCACTGCCTTGCACGTATGAAAGTACTTCTTAAAAAAGAAAATTTCAAAGCTTGCTTTCAGAAAAAGCGTCTGGCATATTTCGACAACCAAGCCCATCCTCTGATGGCAATCAGGGGCACGCTATTAGCGATTATTGACTACGGGGTTTACAAACGTAACCCGTGCCTAAATACTCAGTTAAACACAATCACGCAAGTAAGAGCGCTCGAACGCGGCAACGCGCGCGGACACCGACTACGTTGCAGCAGCCATGGCTTATGCTAGAGCAACCGCACATAGCTCCAACAGTCACGTATACTCTCTCGATTCTGTTATAACGCCGAACATTATCGCAGATGAAAGCGACGCACGAAAACAGCAAACAGAAACGAGGGAAAACAACGCACGGCGATGGCCACAACAACGCGCCTTTGGAAGTCTGCTAGATCTTTCCCTGTTGCTGGTGACACTTGTCCTCAATAGCTTAAAAGACCGAGCCGCACGTGCTGGGAGCATCGCGGCATATCAGCACCTCCAACTATACCGTCTTTAAGCAAAAAAAAGCCATTTCGTACAGTGCGCCTCTGTACATAATTTTTGCTTTTTCTTTCTTTTTTTACGCTTACACCTACAGAAGCACGTTGCACATTTGAGTATTAATAGAAATGTTATTACGATGTAGCCCAAAGCACATCTTAAAACAATATCAATCACTTTGTGCAGTGTAGAGACAATGTGCGATCAGCAACTAATCCCGCCCTTGTTAAGTGATCACATCACTCACTGTATGAGTGATGCAGGCACTTACACAACATCGCGCATAGCAGTGTGAACTCGTTAAGTCACACGTTTAATCGGGCATCTGCAACAGGCCCGCGAACGCATGCTGTTGTAAATGGCTGGCAGCCTACTTCGGCAGAGCTGCTGCAGGCGCCCAGCTAGCGCTGTATGATTACTACCTACGAAAACAGTACACTCACCGTTAACAGGCCCACGTTGTCCGTGTCCGCCACTCCATGAATATTCCTTAATCCGAGCGTCACTTCGAACACGGTGTCATGCGTGACCACCATTGAATATGCGCCTGTTCGCTAGAACACACACAGCGACCAAGACCCCACACCAACGCAACGCATTTGAAAGACGATGAGACAGAGGGAGCAACGTTGAGAGAGAGAAAGAGGAGGCACTGGCGGCGGCGTGGCGGCGCCGCAGCTGTCCACGCAGGTGTTCGGTGACGCAACTCTTCGCTTATCTACGCCGCCGTTGTGGGAGCAACGCTGGCCGGGGGGTGAGCGGGGGGGGGGGAGGAGCGGGAAACCCGCCAAGGCGGCGCCGAAAGGCAAACGCTATGGCGCATACGGCGGACGGCCGTTCGGCGCGGAATGACTCCTTGTAAACGGCAACTCTCCTCCCAGCCAGTCGCACAGCGACGCAGATTATTTACCAGGCTCGGGTTCTTTGAGTATTTTGACGGAATGCGATTGCAGTGGGCGAAAAATAGTGAAGCAAAACTTGCGGAAAACGAAGTGCACCATGGAATGGCCAGAAACAATAATTATTTCGTCCTCGGTGGCATTAGCGGGAGAGCATCGCCACACCTTTTTCCAGAGGAATTTCTTTTCGCATTGTCTGTGTCTGGCAATAGATTCCGCGTATGGTGCCGCAAACACTGAATGCGTAGTCGAAGCTGGAACAAATTAATCCACAGTCGCGGATGTTTATTACAAGGCTTGTCACGCACCACGAAACGTGCCGAGGTTGTTATAACAAACTTTTTGCTGACCACATGATCAGCACATAATTCTATATGGTTGCCCAATGAGCTAGCTAAGCACCTGTAGCAAAGGCAGGGCACGTTCTTGTTAAACGTTGTTAATATAAACGATGGTTGTGCATAAGTGCAGTGACAGCTTTCCGTGTGAATTGGTCATAACCCACGTTTTCGAGCGTAGAAGCGCTTCAGCGGACCTAATCAGCTACCACAGCAAGTTCGTAAGCAATGATTTGGTACGAAAGTGTGCAGATGTTTTCCATGTACTGAATAGTCCGTGTACAGTGCGTTGACCACCGCCATTTCTTAAGCCACCTCCCATATAGACTCCCAGTCTGAACAGGTGTGGGACCTTAAACACTAAGAAGCAGTGCCCCCCCCCGCACACACATACGAAATTTGAGGGCGCACGGGCTGATACACACGCATACTTATTCACAGGCGCACACACATACACGTATACACACATACGGCAACACACACACGCGACCGTAAACGCACGCATGCATGGGCGTACACATGTGCACAGGCACGCTAACACAGGCACGGACTCGCACATACACGCGCACGCACACATGCACGGGTGTACACACAATCGCGCTTACACGCGAACACATGCGCAGGCTCACGCACACACACCCATACTCGGGCGAACATTATATTCCTGTATATAATCCACAGCAAACATGTAGCTTATAACCAACGCTAAGGAAAGCTTTGGTAACATGGATTGCAGTTAATTGCCATTATAGATGAAACGCGATTTGCTTCTGCTGACATTCTGCTGTATTCGGAGAGCACCTTCACACATTCTAAGTCAATTAGGCCGTCATTTACCGCAAGGTCCACATATTCGTGCAGTAGCTGCGCTGCTCAGCCGCCAATCCGAAGGTCGCGGGTTCGATGCCGGCCGTGGCAGTCGAATTAAGGCGGAGGCGAAAATGTGGAAGCCTTTGCACTGTGCGATGTGAGCGCTCATTAAAGAACACCAAATGGTGAAAATCTGCATCTTTCCACTACGACGACCCTCATAATCATATCGATGTTTTTGAGACGTAAAATCCCAAATATTATAATTATGTGTTCTTCTAATGCTGCATATTCCATCCGATGAATCGGCACCTACACCCTTCTCAGGCACAAAAGCACCCTTAGAGCCTATTTTAGGGTGCTATCAAGGCAAGCACCCAAACAAAAAGGTGCTTTTTTTCAATCGACCATTTATGGGTGTTAAAGGGTGTTGCAAAGGGTGCTTTCTCGTGAAAGCACCCTTTTTACACCCTTTTGGGTGCAAAAATTTTTACAGCATCTACTAGGTCGTACGTATACGACCTAGTAGATGCTGTTGACATTTATGACGTCACGGCTTTTGGTGTGGCGATTTCAGGGTGGCATCGCACATTCGCACTTCCATTTTGCGACTTTTGTCGCTTACCAAGAGTCTCCCGTGGCGATCGTGGCAATCTTTGTATTGCAAAAGAGTAACGTACTAACACCAGAAAAATCTTCTTTCTTTTCTTTCTGGTGTCCCTTTACCTTAATCCAGGTTTCTCATATTCACTTGAACTAAGACCCGATGGTCATCAAATTTAGTCCCACAAGGGCCGAGACACAATATAGCAGAAGCGAAAGGGGCGGGGGTACAAAATGTGAGCTAACATTGCCAATCGAAGGTGGCCTTTTGCTCACCTGATATAAGGATCATTCCTGAAGAGGATTCACCTTCAGGATTCGTAGAACAGATATATATTGATTTCCAGATCGGCTTGAATACGGGTGCGAATTCCGCAATATAGTAGTTCTCTTTTACGGCTATGCCCTTCAAGACATGGCGATCGCATGTGGTTCCTCTGAAAAGAAAGAACCTGCTTGAGACCTATTCGTGATGTGTTTGTTGGCGATGTACATATTTATTGGGAAAATGAAAAAAAAGTACACCGAACGGGCAGTTTTGGTATGCGAAGCAGCCTATGGTACGAGCTTATTCCTTGCCCGTCGTGGTAGCCATGCTAGTACTCGGAGCGCCCAATAGATGGCTCTGCGATGGAGCGCTCGCTCCACTCCGGCGCGTGCTCTGGTATGAGTGGAGACCGCTAGCGGCACTGCTACAGTGCCTAGAAACTATTCTAGACACTGTAGCACTGCGCTACTCTGTATAATAAAAAGCGCTTACTCTCTCTCTCTCTCTCTGACTGTCTCTCACACACGGCGTAGTAGTATGATTGAAGACACGAGCAAGAGTACGGCGAAGGCGAGGGCTCACAAAGCCGCTGTGTGTGCAACCATGACCCTCTACGGTGATGACTAAAGAGCACGTTTTTACAGAACTTTAACTCTATACAGGGCTGCTTCGAATACTACTTATGGCATACCTTTACAGAAAGATGTGTGTGATTTTTTTCTTTTTCTTTTTTTGTCATGGCGGGCCGCGAACGAAAGGTCCGTGGGCCACGTTTTTGAGACCCCGGCTTGAATGTGTTCCCGCCGCGCAGCTTGGAAGATCCGCAGACCGCGAAAGAGATCGTGCGCAAGGTGGCCATTTCGCACGCGAACCGCGGCCCCGACATGAAGACGGCCTTCGAGCACATGGGCACCGCGGTGGTGGACACGCTTGTGGAGAAGCTGGGCTCCGCCATGACGCCCACAGCGATCGCTGCCTGGAAGCAGCTGTTCGCCTTCATCGTCGACGTCAGCGAGAAGACGTTCGAGGTGTGTTGCAGAGTCGCGGCGACGCGAGCTTAATACTGCGATTGGCTGCTTCTTTGCGAACGTCATCTATGTTGGGACATTGTATCTGTGTGCACTCTTTTGAAATGTCACCCCTACAGCGAAAAAAAAAATTAATCAAGAGGCCTGCCTCTATCGGGAAAATGGAAGCAACCGAAGCTTGGCTGCATGCCTAACCTAAGATCTTTCTTTCTTTCCTTCTTTCTTTCCACGTTAACGCTAAAATTAATGCTCCAATGAACAATGCCACCGCCACTAAAATCCATAGCCCATAGCAAAATCTCTTGAAAAGAAAAAAAAGTTAAGGGTTCCTTCAACAATAAGCGCAATCTAACCCGTGTCGCGCAGGCTTCTCAAGCCCAATACGCAGACGCTTTAGACTGCTTGCCTTTTATGTTGGTACCATTAGTCACATTGCGACAATTGAGCTTGGTGCCTGTCCCTGGTTTCGTAGGAAATTCGAAGACGCGACGACCAGGGACACCAACCGTCATCGTCGGTGTCCAAGGCGTCTCCCACGTCCGCCGATGTCTCGAAGCCCACGAGTCCAGATCCAGCAGCGAAGACGCAGTAAGACGTGGCTGCGGGGACGACGGAGGGAGAAAACCAATCCAAAGTTTGCTATAGCTGTTTCCAAAATGAGCGCTGTTTTCCATCGTTGAACGCTTTCTCTGTCTTCCATTTTGCCATATAAATAAAGCTCAAACACGATGTTTTAACAATATCGTGAAGAAAAGCAAAAAAAAAAAGCTGAGCAGGCAATGTATGATGTGTATAGGTCGGGTGACCCAGTGGCGTATTAGAGAGAAAAGTTTGGCAGATCCATTGTACCATAGGAAACGATGTCATCAAAGCATGCGGAGGGAAGGTGAATGTGTTGTTGCACCGGCGTAGCCAGGGAGTGGCACAGCAAATCCTCGACCCCCACCCCCCGCAATTTTTTTTTTCGTTTCGCCGTGGCATACATAGCGCCAGGTGACCATTTGCCGCCCTCCGCCCTTCAAATTGAAGAGGTGCCCCCCCCCTTCTCGAAAAAAAAAAATCCGCCATATCCACGAAGTGAATGATGATGAGTGGGCGAAGCTCCGGAGGTAAACCTGGTAAACCATGAATCCTCTGTACATTTTGCCCACTCGATTTTATTACATCGCTCCCCCTAGCGTACGTCGCCGCACTAAATCGAACGATTGCCTTCAACCAATGACACGCGCCATATGTGACATCATTCCTATTTTATAAGATCTCGCGTCTTTCATCAACTACAAGTACCGCTTTCTAGTTTATAACATCTTGCATCTTTTCATCATCAGCTACAAGTACCACCATCTAGTAAACACTGCAAGAACTAAACGAGAGGTGGCTACATACAGGGGACGGTACCGCCATCTAGTGAACACTGCAAGAACTAAACTAGAGGTGGCTAGATACAGGGGACGGTACCGCCATCTAGTGAACACTGCAAGAACTAAACTAGAGGTGGCTACATACAGGGGACGCACAGCCCACGCCCTAAGGAGCTTCGCCCCTAAAATGATCTGCATACACCCATTGTACGGCGTAATGTTTTGTTGGGCGAAACGTTACGAAATGACACTAAATATAGGTACAACTGCCGCGTACACACACGCACACACACACACACACACACACACACACACACACACACACACACACACACACACACACACACACACACGTCGTACAGTCACATATCCGGCTTTGGTTCGTTAAGAAAAGCAACGAAATCCAATGCCTAGCTCCATCTTAACATGTCCGTCACCTTCCTATATACGTGTAACCTGTCTCACTTGAACCTACTCCCTCTTTCCATACACCCATGAGGAGACTTCCCGCAACAAAACACAGACGAACAAGTCAGTTCAGCAAAGATATTGTCGATCACAATGGCGCCAACAGACGGTTCTCGCCAGTTCGCCCAATGCATGCCTCTAAATGTTGTGTCCACTTATAGCGCTAAGTGTAATAAACACGTATACGTCCAGGAAAGTATGGTCGAGCGAGACGTGTAGTACGTGCACGGGGAAGCGGCACTATAGCCACCACAGCGGCACAGCAACGCTGACCGAATTCCGTCCCGAATTACGGGAACCGATTCAAGCTTTCGAGAAACGCACTCGCGCTTCCGACGCAGGAAAATGGCGCCCGAGGGAAGGCAGCAACGGCGATTAAAAAGGAATGGAGTGGACGTGTAACGAGGCGCGCAGAGGCTGCCGCACGAGGCTGACAGCCACTACGCAGGACAAGAGGAAGTCTCATTCACAAAGAAAGGGGAGAGACTCGACAAGAACTTATGTAAGTTGGTCGCAAAACAAGGGCTCAGATCGACGCACTAATGTACCCACACAAGCGAAACGATCGTAGCACCGACAGACCGGCTCGGGGGGGGGGGGGACGTAAGAAACAACCGAAATTGTCGGAGATGCCTGGATCGAGATCACGTGGCGCCTTGCTTGTGCGCATAGGATGACGGGGTGTGTCCCTCGAGGAAGTGCAACATCAACGCCCCGACAGCGATGTAGGAAAAGGCATCAAAACTCGTACGCGGCGTTTTATGCCTCGAGGTGCAACACACCGAAGCGCACGCCAGCGGGATCGCCGTAACGCTAAAGAAATGTGACACGGTTTCCGTCGCGCGTTTTCGTTATATACGCTTGCTCGGTTTTTCCTTCGTCGTTTGCTGTCTGGAAAAGAAGGCGTCTAGCTGCGACTCATTTCTTAATGGGTCACTAAAAATCGAGCATTGAACTCAACTGGGCCGATCGTTTGTTCATTCAAACAGCGTCGGCTTTTGCGGTTTGCAGCTCAAAGGAAAACCGGGAGCGTTTTTTTTTTCAGTTACGACGAGATTTTGTCACGATTGCATCAATGCTTGATGCAATGCCTAATGATCGATTGATTATTAAGAGGGGTTTGATGTCCCAAAGCCCCCATATGATTATGAGAGACGATGTAGTGGAGGGCTCTTGCCCCGCCGCGGTGGTCTAGTAACTAAAGTACTCGGCTGCTGACCCGCAGGTTGCGGGATCGAATCCCGGCTGCTGCGGCTGCATTTCCGATGGAGGTGGAAATGTTGTAGGCCCGTGTGCTCAGCAAAGAACCCCAGGTGGTCGAAATTTCCGGAGCCCTCCATTACGGCGTCTCTCATAATTATATAGTGATTTTGGGACGTTAAACCCCACAAAGCAATCAATCAACCCAGTGCCAGGTCGGTGCATCCCTCCTTACCCATTAGAAAAGTCGGCACCGCAAATGAAACCCATAAGTTGGGAGTGAACAGTTCAATCGCAGTGGAAGTGCACGTCCCAAACCCACGACGGTGGTTTTGGGACGTTAAACTCCACAAATCAATCAATCGTAGTATATCGCTTTCGTATACCACTTTCGTATACCGCTTTCGCTGTAAAATGTTCGAATTTTACACAGCACCAGTACACGTACGGTGCCTCCACTGAAGGCCAAATTACGCAAAGCAATCTGTACTCTATGCTTCCGACGCATCCATTGCACGCAGGCATGCATAAATTAATCAAGATAGTTTGTTGGACGCTAGGAAAGTTTCGCCATGGAGGGTCCCGATCAGCGACTTTCCGTGTCGATTTAGGCTGTCACTGGTTACTTGAACGCGCGATTACGGCTATTTGATTCCCACCGAAAATAACGTATCCTAATTTCCTAATGCCCACCATTAGTCAATTTTTTTTACGTTATTTCGAACAAGTAAAAAACCAGGTAAGTGTTACGAACGACTCGATATAGCGTACGAAGCGCAAATATAAGTCACGCCAGTGTAAGCACCAGCTATAGTTCTAGGCGTAGTACACGCGTACGACCACGCATAGGCTATCGCAAGGAGAGGGGGTGCCCCTCCTCCCACACCACCCCACAAGTCCCCCTATACTCCGTCGGACCTCTTCCGTAAAAGCTTGAAGAGTAGGGTTATGTCTGCGCAGGTTTCCGACTACGACGGCGTTTACTCCGCGTACCGAAAGGCAGGCTACTGCAAGTATAACTTACCATCGTCACCTCTGTTTAATTTTTCTTTTCATCCATTGCGAAACATGTCATTTCGTGGGCACGACCAAATAGGAGGGGGTGGCATGAAACTGTGCTTCCCTCCCATTACGCACATGCCAGCCCTTTAAGGCTGGCATGTGCGTAATGGGAGGGAAGCACTTTAAGGCTGGCATGTTCGTAAGATGCGACCATGCGAATCAGTCCTTATAGACTCGGATAAGCACGCCGCAGTTCAGATCGCCACGCGCCACGTGCTTACGGGAACGAGGTGTGTCGCCCCACCAGGAGGAGGAAGTAGCATTCCACGTCGACGTGTATACACATACTATATATGCAAAACGAGAAAAAACGCGCGCGAATCTAAGTTCCAGCCTCGAGCGAAGCGATCTGGACGCGCGCTCAATCAGCGACGCCTTCTGGGAAACGATGGCTGCCGCGATTGTTGTCGCATTAGTGTGAACGTTTCCGTATTCGTGGACCTCATCGAACCACGACTCGGCCTAAATTCCGAGTTTCGCTTCGCTCTTGTTAGGTGCCTGCTTCGTGTGCGGTGATCGCTCTGCGGGCTACGTATGCATACCTCTCGATCTTATTTAACCTATAAATGTTTTTTTTTTCGCGCTCTGTCATATAAACCGAGATTATCGGACGAATAGCGCGCACTCGATAGCCACAGGCGGTGCAACTGTATGCATCAGACAGCACTGATAGCTGGAACGTTCGTTATGTCCCGTTAGAACCATGCAGTCACCCGAAAGCTGGCTGTAATGAGTACACAGCCAATGCGTACGCCGAGTTCTAATAGGCAGGAACTAAGAAATGACGCAGCCTGGCACAGATGACTTATGAAAAGTAAATGAAATCGCCGCTCAAGCAGTCTGTACAAAAGTTTAAGCAGAGAAGCTTAAACGAGGCGCCCGCCTTCATCACGAGCTGGGATCTATCAAAGAGCCTTCTGTTGTAGCTTTTGATTTATCTCTCACTGCATTCAAGAGTTGCGAGCTTCAAACTTTGCGTATGGTGTCGTTAGCTTGAAGGACATTAGGAACGCCTAAATGATATTATGGGTAGCGATGCACACTGCACATAGCGTCAACCCTATAGAAACACGTATACGTGCTGACAAAACCAGAAGATCGAGAAGCTAGCTATTGCAAGCGAATGCAGAGACCTCTCTCGAGATAGGTTATCTATCATTGCTTCTTCGTATAGTTTCTGCGAACTCACACTCGCGGCTAACCCATTTTCCCAATTAGCCACGTTCGGAAGGACAGAAAACTTAGAAACAGAAAATACAAGTGGCGACTCCGTCGTGAGCTTCCGGCACTAACTGGCAGTGACTTCTTCGATTTCGACGGGGTTTGCTGCTGTTAGGCAGAAACAAATTGCACCGCGTTCTACGGAAGCCAGTGATATTAGTTGATTGATTGATTGATTGATTGATTGATTGATTGATTGATATGCGGGGTATAACGTCCCACAACCCCCCTGTGATTATGAGAGACTCCGCAGTGGGGAGCTCCGGAAATTTCGACCACCTGCGGTTCTTTGACGTGCACCCAAATCTGAGCACACGAGCCTACAGCATTTTCGCCTCTAGGAAGTCAGAGAGGTAACATCGCAAGTTTCAGGATGAAAATTTAGTTGATCTTATGTAGCCAAAATACGAGCAAAGGCACTGAATCTGTGACGTATATACGTCGGTTTTCCATGCCGATGAGGAAATTACGGCGCTTTAGTATTCGAAACTGGGGCTGTTACCACCATTTCTTTGTAATATTACACCTACAACAGCGTTATTAACGAGCCCCTAAACAAGACATTTATTGTAAACAAGCCCCTAAACAAGACGTTTAAGGTAAAACCCCAAGACGTTGCAAACTTACTTCGGGTTTTACCTTACTGCCCCTTTTCGGGTGGAGTTGGGGGGGGGGGTTACTTACAAGAGAGAAAACAAGACTGTATACCCCCTCCCCCACCTCCCCGAAAAGCAGTAAATCGGGGGTATCCTTTATGCATGTTCTTGCGTGTGTTTGTGAGTGCATGTATATACATTGTGACAAGAGTCAAACTTGGGCTATTTAATCGTACTCATTATGGAACGGCAGCGCAACCAAACGTGCAGGAAGAGAAGGCAGCGCAGTCCATTGTTTAAGTTTTCCAAATTTTAATTTTTCTGGTGAGCACCAAATATTACCGCGGCACGGACGGCAGGTAAATACAGACTAAGAAGAAAACTGCCCGCACGCTGTCAGCATGACTTGGCCTTATCGAAACCACACCGGAGGACGCAGAACTCTCTCTCTCTTTTATTTTTAGAGTTCATGAGCGAACAAACGCCGAAAAAGATGAAAATTATTGTTAGTGGACGAGGTGCACAATCAAAAGTTCTAGAGATCATCTAATAACGCGCATTAATGAATTAGTCACCTCAATGCTTTTTATAGATTAGGCCATACCCGGAACGGCAAATGTAGCGACGCCCGAACCATACGTTGAACCGTAACGAGCTCAGTTTCAAAACAAATTCATCGCCTCACACATTCCTCTCGTTTCGGAGCTATTTTTAGAGCGGCGCGCCATCTATTACGAGGTTCGTTATTACAGCGGCGCCGCCACCGGGGCCTCGACGTCCCAGATTCATCTGGTCACTCACCCTGCTCGGAGCACGGTATAGCTCGCGGGCACACTGCGGGCTCGCGATTGGCTCAGAAATCGAGCCGCATAGCGTCGAAACAATTGTACGCTTCTACGCGCGCGCGTGTTCAATTCCAGTCGGCGCTCACCTTCCGGTGTTCGCTTTCAGGCGACCATAATTCTTCACGATCCTCTCTCTCACATAAAACGCCGCTAGGGGGCGCACCTTGCCTACGTGCTCCGGGTATGCGGGTATCACGCGAAAATGAATTAGCGGGACGCAAGCAAGAAAATATACGCGCGCGCCATTCGCTTGTACTGCCGCCTACCTGTCCGAAGCGTGATGAATCGAGCCTATTAAATGCTGATATGTTTGAGCAATTAGGAGCTGATGCATTCTCGGGAAGCCAAGAAAGCGTTAATTCTTTATATTTCGCTTTCTTCTTTATATGTTATGTGTATGTCGCACCTGCCAGGTTTCTTCTGCACATTTTTAGGTGCTCGGATACCGCGTGACACCATTCCATTTCCGCCCTGCAGACCACCCTGTCAAGCTTCGGAGCGAGTTGTCCAAAAACCTTGATAAAAACTTGAAAAAAAAGTGGTTTTCAGCAAGAGGTTGTACATGATAGAGTGGACATTGAGGTGTGTAATAAATTAAAATGGAGATAATTGGTATGAATTAGCCAGAAGGTGGCCACATAATTGGCCAGACCGTGCCATTATTAGATCTTAGAAAAAATGAAAAGAGCGTGAAATATAGTGACACATTCCAGCATTCTTTTCGCGTTGTGACCAGGATTAATATATTTAAATCATGCTTAAAGTCATCGGAAACCGTTTTTTTGCTTAGCCTGGCGCAAGAGCCTTCAAGCTGAGTTATGAAATGTGGAGTCGATCATTTTGCTGAACGTGGTCACGCAGTCTGATGCCGTCGTGCCACGCGAGCCCTGTATAAGACTGCGGAAGCTCTTCCCCACCGCCCGAGAACAACCTGGGCTAATGAGCTCTGCCGGCATGCCACTCTTGTTCTGAGCTGCCTCCCGAATCCGTGGAAGTCCAGTGACGTTCATCACGGCTCAGGTGATGTTTAAAGGCATATAGCGCATTTTATAGTAGTCGTTTTTTTGCATTGTCATAGGTAGCCATGCATTGTACGTGGGTCAGCTAGTTTCAGTGGCAGCATGACTCCTTGCGATAGGGCGACTTTCGCAGAGAGTTGGTTGCCTATACATTCGCGCTATCATCTCCCCGAGAGTTGTAGCCAATTTTGCGTAGAGTAACCAGGAAATCGGCAAATGCGTTCCAATAGTGAGCGCCAGGGCCACCACTGGAAAAGCTGGCGCCACGGTCGGCGTGACGTGCGAACCAGGACTGCGTCGTCTGCTTTGGACGCACCGATGCATGCTGAAAACTAAATTTTTTGTATTTGTTAAAGTAATTTTAGTAAAATGATCGTATGATTTTTTCTTGGCTGCTTGATAAGGTATTTCAAGGTATATGCGTTGTTAAGCTGCGTGGGCCACGTAATAGGAAGATTTATAATAGGGTACGCAAACATGGCGCAAGTCGGAGACGTGTGCTATTTCCGGCACTTAACGTGAGTACTCGGTGCACAAGAGGATAGCGTACGACGCGTGCGCAGTAGCCAGTTTTACAATAGGGTATACAAAAGAGCGCTTGTTTCGTATACGTAGCGAACACATGCGAATGGGCGACGAACGCTAAACAAAGTTTTGCATACCCAATTGTAAAACTGCAGAGCTACGGCACGTGTCATAGGCTTTACTGTGTCACTGAAATTTGCGGATAAGAGAATCCTTGCAGCGACACAGTACACCGGTTGGTGCTTCCTTCCACCGCACTCGCTGCAGTGCATTGTAACGAAATCCAATGCACAGCTCGATATGTATTTCTCGGTGCTGTGATCCCACTGGCTTGACTATCTCGATGCACCTTTGTTAACCTCATCCTTTATCTGCAAAGCCGGCCCCTCTCAACAGAGTCAAGAGGTTCTCCTCTCACATCTAAAATTCTTAAACAGGGTTCAGTGTCTGCTCGTGCCGACGTTTAGACAAGCACACTTGTCTTCCTCAAGGCTAGCACAGAACTGACATCTTCAGCGCCAGCATGTCTACGCATCGTATACCGTCGCCTCAACCAGGTGTCGAAGCACTATAAGCTCTGCAGGGGGGTGTATCTCCTGACTCACGCCAAGCTCTCGAGACCTCATGTCTACCACCCTTCTCATGCTGCAAACTTGGTCTTATACCAGCCTATCCAGGGTCAGCAGGTACGCGGACTCCTACGAGCCCGATGGCCCGGATTGCGAAGATCCCTTCTTCATTTTGGAGCACATGCTCTGGCTCTGGCGGTGTCTCTCGGCACAACGGTCGTCTCACCACGGAAGCACAGTATGAGGAGGCGCTCAAGAGATCCGACTTAGCAGCTTTGCTACTGGCCGTTTAATGGGCCCGCGACGCGGCGATCAGGCATGCCCTGCCCGTCCCGACGTGGGACCTGCTCGCGGCGACTGCCCCCAGTGAGGGAACTTTCCGAATCGTTCCCGGGAGTCGGGACTATAATAAAGTTCAGTCTGTCTGCACGGGCCAGGATACCATATAGCTGCATTTAGGCTACAGCGATAATTCTGTATAATGTTATGTAGTTGGATGTCACACCTAATTTCGTGGTTCGTACTTTTTTATGGTACAGGAGTTGTTTCCGTTCTACACACAAAAAAAATGCAAGGCCACTTTTGTCTGCAAGATTGCTACTACAGTGAGAGCTAGGTGCACTAATTGCATGTAAAAGAACAGCCAAAAAAATCATCCCGTACAACACTTTAAGAACATCTAGGAAACGGCTTTTGAGGGACAATACAGAGAGATATTTTGGGTATCCGGCAATCCCATTTCTAGAATGGATTTTTTTGCGACGTTTGACAAACGTTTTGCAGATGGTCTTAAAAATGAATTCTAGCAGGGCAAGATATGCGACATCGTCTATACTGTGAGTTTTTATTCCATGTCATCTTGTCAAAGTTTTCGTTGTCTCGAATGAACGGTTGAAAGACGACAATTATCTATTTTGTGCTACCTGGGATGTTCCCATGGGGGCTTAACTGCTGTCCGTATTTCACTCCTTTTCTTTCTAGAATCGTCGACAGAAAACTCAACAGTCGCTATTTATGATCATCTGTCAATAAGGGGGTCAGTTAGTTAGTCTCTTACACCCTTCACTGCAACCTATACACAACTTGGGAAGCTTGGCAGATGCTGTCACGGCGGCGAAACGCAGAAATAACTTTCTACACGAAGGAGGCAGCAGCTCTTGAATACGCCTGCGGCAGGTGCAAGAGGTATCCCGACGGCATTCATAAATTTGAGCGAAATACAACGCGAAAAGCCGCAGAAACCCTGCGCACTTGGGGCTCAGTAGAGCGGCTACAACCGCGACCGAACAGGCGCTAAGAACGTCCAGTCGAAAACGGAAAAGGAGGAACTCCCGATACTGCAACGTCGACGGGAAACTCTGGGATCATAACATTTTCAACAATCACCACAGAAGAGAGGCTAGAACTACCACTTGGGAGAAGAAAAGAAGCACTATACGCCCTGTTTCAAAGTTTAACCTTCAAACTCGGCGCAAGTGAACATGTCTCGCAAGAACCGTCGATCGTCCAAACGCCGAAGCCCCAAGAGCAAGAGTTCAAACAGCAGCGCCAACACACAGACTAAAACCTCAAAAAAGCCGACCGCCCAAGTGAAGCCATGCGTCGCGGAATCCAAGATCCCTCCCATCGTAGAGGTGGACGACGACGTCGTCCAAGCCCTCGTCAAGGACGAAGAAACAGCGGCGGTTCCTGGTAAAACTAGGGCTTACAAGTCCCCGTTCGACGGAGAGCCCGACACGGCGGCGTCCGACGACCGTTCGCGCTTGCCTCGCGAGCGTGCCGCTAGCGACGCTAGGCAGTCGATCGGCGACAGCCGACATTTGAACGCTGCCGAAGAGCCCCTGGCAGAGAGGATGCAACGTCTGGCGGCGAGTCAGGAAGTCTCACCCACCTACTTGGGTCCCTGTTACCACCACCACAACGGCCCACACTTTGAGAACGGCGGCTCCACCCGTCGGGAGGAGGAGAACGACGCCTTCTTGCCGTCGCTTCGATTCGGCTCGGCTCGTACCGCTGTAGGTACCACGGCTCTCATCGTGCCAATAGATGGCATTACGCAGGTCAGTTGATTGATATGATTGATATGTGGGGTTTAACGTCCTAAGACCACCATATGATTATCAGAGACGCCGTAGTGGAGGGCTCCGGAAATTTAGACCACCTGGGGTTCTTTAAGTGCACCCAAATCTGAGCACACGGGCCTACAACATTTCCGCCTCCATCGGAAATGCAGCCGCCGCAGCCGGGATTCGAACCCGCGACCTGCGGGTCAGCAGCCGAGTACCTTATAGCCACTAGACCACCCCGGCGGGGCTACGCAGGTCGCGTTTCTTTGACACTAGTGAACGCGTATGCGACAAGTCGCGCATCGCATCGACGCTAGTAACAACTCGTTGGTTTAGTCAAGTCTCGGTTCCTACTCCGATCAACTTCAAGCAAAAAAAGAAAAGAAAAAAATATTAGCAGATCCAACGTACAGTGAGAATCGATGATGTGCGAAGCACGAATGAGAAATGTTGATGTGTCACCTTAAAATCAGCACAACGTTACGAGGTGGAGGTTAAATGATGCCGTACATGACTTCCGAGTCACGATTATCATGTTTGGGTGTGACGTTTACCTTCGTCATCTATTCACGTCACGTGATACCAAATTTAGCACATGTGGAGCTTAGCAAAACGGCCTTGAGCCCGCTATGAGCGTAGTATGTTGTCGTGTTCTTACATGACACGCGTGTCAGAATTATCATGTTTGCACCAGTCATATATTTCGTCATTCATTGACGTCACGTAACGCCAAATTTGGTATATGTGGAGCTAGCGAACGGCCGCGAGCGCATCATGAAGGGCCCGATATACTCCAATGTGGCGTTGACGCGCGCGCACGCTGGGCACAGCGACGCTAGGTTAGCGAAACGCGAGCACTCTACTGTCAGACGCCAGGCGCGACCAACGTCCATCGGCGCGACCCAACGGCAACCGGCGCGATATCATGCGACATGCTGCATTTCGCGCCGATGCGTTAAGGCCAAACTCCATAAGCGCGAAAATGCACGCGACGGCGACGAGCGACGCTATGAGCGACGAAACAGGGCCGTCGCGCGACGTGTCGCGTGCTCATTTTCGCGCGATCGCTCGGTTGTCCAGATTTGGAAACCGTCGCTCATCGCCCGGAAGTGCTGGGCTCAAGCAGCCAATGGCGAAAAACCGGAAAAGACGAAGACTACATAGGTGCACGTGACCCTGCCCGAGTCACGTATGCGCAACAAGAAATAACGCAATGTTTATTAAGCATGCGCATATAAAAAATGCTGCAAGGCAATAATAAACACTTTGTGTTCCATTACACAACAATATATCTTATTTTTAAATTGGAAACCGCTCGCTACGCGGTTTTCTTGGTGCGAGTTGACGGCCTCATGCCAGCAACAGTGGAATTCGCTCGCCGAAGCCGTCGCGTGAATGAGGTTTGCCTGCGCTAGCGACTGATCGCGCGACGCCGGTCTACGTCGCGTCGCTCGTCGCTGTCGCGTGCATTTTCGCGCTTATGGAGTTTGGCCCTTACCCAGACGACACTGCGTCTCCCTCTTTTCATGACGCCGGACGCGCTGAAACGCGCATGCGTCAAAGCAACGCAGCGCGCCGCGCACCTGCGAGTTTATGACAGGACACGTGCCTGGCGTGGCAACGCCGGCGTGACCCGACGAAATGAACGCCGGCGAGTACGCGCACCGCGTCACGTCGAAATGTATTGTAGACTTGGCTGTGGCAAGTAGTCATGTTCTCACATGACACGCATCTCATGATTATCATGTTTGCACCAGTCAAAGACCTTCGTCATTCATTGGCGTCACGTAATATCAAATTTGGCATATGTGAAGTTAGCGAAACGGCCGCGAGCGCATCATCAGTGTGGCATGTAGTCAAGTTGTTACATGACACCCATGTCGTGATTATCATGTTTGAGTGTGTCATTTACCTACCTATGTCGTCCATTCATGTCGCGTAGTACCGAGTTTGGTACATGCGAAGCTGGCGAAACGGCCACGATCGCATCATGAGCGTAGCATGTAGTCATGTTGTTACATGACACGCATCTCATATTTATCATTTTTGCACCAGTATCATACCTTTGTCATCCATTCACGACCCGTAATACCAAGTTTGGTATAAGTGAAGCTAGCCAAACGGCCGCCAGTGCATCATGAGCGTGGTATGTAATCATGTTCTTACATGACTTGCATCTCATGATTATCATGTTTGCACCAGTCACATACCTTCGTCAATCACGCACGTACTGTAATACCAAATTTGGTATATGTGACGTTAGCGAAATGGCCGCGAGTGCATCATGAGCGTGGCATGTAGTCATGTTGTTACATGACATGCATGTCATGATTTTCATGTTAGGGCCTGTCGCTTGTGTTTGCCATGCAATCATGCCATACCATACCAGTTTTGCAACATGCCATGCGAACAAAACCACCTCAAGATCTGCAGGACCATGAAATGTAAATCATGACATTCATGGAATATTTTCATGGTTTTCATGTTTTGACTTCACAAATATGCTCGTCATACAGTCATGTTGTGTCAAACGAAGTTTGGTGTTGATACCATTATCGGAATGGCCAGGAGAGCTGAAAGTAGACAGACAGATGGACAGACAGACAGACAGACAGACAGACAGACAGACAGACAGACAGACAGACAGACAGGCAGGCAGGCAGACAGATGGATAGATAGATACACTCAAAGTCGCGCAAGTTTGCTAAGAAATGCTTCGCATTTAAAAAGATTGGCAGCGTATCTGCGTGCTATTCTGCCGGCCTGCTCTCGTGAATAGAGTCACATTTTCAGTGCAGCCTAAGAAACGCTAGGGTCCTGAGAATTTCGTATCTATGTATGTTCTAGTAAAGAAACACGCCTTCTAATACTGACGTATTGATGTCGCACATCAAATATGTCTAATATTTGCTTTTTGATCGACAATGTTCACAAGTATGAACGCAGCCATTAGTTCAAGATGGTTAGGCGTTCGGCAAAAACTTTGGCCGGGTGGCTGAATCGAGTGACTGGCAGACAGACAGATATGCCACATCTAACTGAATTATTTTGTTGAAGTTTTATATCCTTTCAGAGAGACAGCTTAATGCTCTCCTATAGTAGAGTACATTGCACTTTAAATCATCGAACATTTAACACCTCAGCGTTCGTGTATCGTATGTTATCCGTATGTTAATAATGTACCTCTATCATGTAGAATAGGGACGGCTTGCTGCTGTCCCATAGTTTAGAACGAATCACTTGAAATCGCCAAAGACGTTAATTATCCGTATATAAACATCAATCATCCGTATATATTACGCAGAAAAAAGAAACAAAAGAGCGTTGACCAAAATGAACTTATCGGTTGTATTCGTACACACAACTGCTATTTACGATCTACGATGGCAAACAGACATGAAAACCTTGACAAAGAACAGCTTCACTGTTAAAAGGTAAATTTTCAAGGTAATGACGTGCGCGTGATGCAACACACCAGTGCACTCGTCATAAAGCTATTACAGCATGCCACAAATGTCTGCAACTCCGCTCGCACTCAACGGATCCTAAACGTTCTTGCAGCGGTCGTTTCGTGAGGCAATCAACTCCTTTAGCAAAGCCCCTCGATGGTTACTTGAAAAAGTTACAGGACTCCTTCCAGTTCTACCGAATTTCAGTGTTTTCTTCCCGAACGCAGGTGAGAAGCCTCAACTGCATCAGGGTCTCCAAGGAGCTCGAGACCATAGCTCCCGACGGCATACGAAGAGTGCGTCTCAACACGCACCTCAACCTGCTGGCCGTGGATACCCTGAGGACAGAGGTGACGGCCGTGCTGATGGGACTGCGGCGGCTGTGCGGCGTGGCCGTCGAGGTTCACGAGCCGCGCAGTTCGTTCAAGGCGGTCGGCGTCGTGTACGGCATACCACCTGGAATGACGGCCACGGACATTGAGGCCGCCGTGCGGTCACCCGTGCCGGTTCTCAACGTGCGCATACCACACCCACCGAGCCCAGCCATCATTACGTTTGCCTCGACGCAGCTGCCGGAGCACGTGGACATTGGGTTCGTCCAGCACAAGGTCCACATGTACGTCGACAGGCCGCCTCGGTGCAAGCTGTGCGGCCGCATTGGACACGTCATGGCTGTGTGCACACATCAATCACCAACCTTTTCTAAAGGGTACGCATTAATGATGCCCCTTGTTGCATGTGCCACTGCAGAATGAAAGAATAATGCCCAAGTAGCACTGCACGGCGTAGCCAAGAGAGCTCAAACCCTCCCTTTTTCACGAGCAAGAGTTTTGAAGACCAGCTTGTCCTAAAAACATTTATTTTGTTAGTTTGCAGCCTGGACATGGTAGTTGAAACCGAGCGGTCAAACCTACAAGCACAGCTAAGGTGTAAGCAGAAATTCTCGCTGGCGGTGTTTGAGGGGGAAGGGGGGGTCACTTGACTAAACTTTGTGTAGGTTCGTTCTGTGTGTATACAGATGCAAAGTTATAAAACAACACGTTGCATTCCGTCGCAATGGTGCACACATGATGCCAAAGGCCAATGCTGAAACAATTCTACCCTGAGGAACATTGCTAGAACTTGTTTTTCGCTATTACCATGGCCCCCCAAACTCTCAGTCGCAAGTGCACACAATTTTTAGCATTGCCTTCCGTCGTTGGCGTCTTCTCATTGCACCCGATTCTCCGTCTTCCAGGACCTCCAGAGCGCCCAATGGAGAAATCTCAGACCCAAAAGCGACAGGACAGCGACAGCGCTGTCTCAACTGCGACCAAGAAGACCACGACACCCGGTCCAAGATGTGCCCACGCTGGCTCGAGCTGATCGAGGTGTCCCGGCACAGGCGTACCAGCGACGTCGACATACGGACGGCAAAGACGGCCAGGACCCAGGAAGCCCGTAGCCCAGCCGTCAGGGACGAGAGGTATCACGTGATAAAATGCATCAACTCCATGCTGGCCAACCCGACGAGCGTGGACAGCGCATCGGCAACACAGCAGGGACGGAGAGTCTACACAGTGGAAGAACTCCTGCGAATTGGTCTCCGCACACCCGTGTACAGAAGGCCTCAAAATTCTTCAGTGGTTAGCCGTGGCTTGTTGGCACTGCGCACTGCCAGAAGTGCTGCCAGCATGTTCCTACAGAGGACCTTCATTGCGTTGGTGAGAATTATTGTCGAGCCAATCAGAAGTTTCGCGACGACTTACTTCGAACGTTTCACCAAACCGGCTGGAAACGGACTGTTCAGACCTTGGGAAAATCAAAGCGTGGCTAACTTACCATTTGTGGTAAAGCATCAAAAGGAGATGACAGAATTAAGCGGCTAATCAGTGCACGTAGATCAGTACATAAACTGAGACACTGAGAT
Organism: Rhipicephalus microplus; assembly: GCF_043290135.1. Lineage (NCBI taxonomy): Eukaryota > Metazoa > Arthropoda > Arachnida > Ixodida > Ixodidae > Rhipicephalus > Rhipicephalus microplus. The sequence continues at coordinate 13,079,286 of NC_134709.1, read as the reverse complement.
TGTTTCTGAACGTCTCGCACTCATATGCACATCTTTTTGCACTGTGTTCAATAAATCGCAGAAGACGTCACAACTTTGACAGTTACGAACTTTGAAAGGATGAGGAGCAGGTGTTGCAAATGAAAAACCGCATGGTTCTTCTCAAGCTTTTCAAGCATGGTTCTTCTCAATTAAACCTCACAGCGTCCGTTACAGAGAAAGGATAACTTCTTCTCTATAAACCATCTAACTCATGGATTTCTGCATAATTAGTTTTCAAGAGCAATGTCCAACTCACACACTTAATTGAATGACTTGAAATAACGGTTTTGTGAAGCGGATAATAAACCACAATTGACTAATTACAATTCACCCAAGTGTCATTGTTTTCATATACACACTCATTGTCATAACTGGAAACTCTAGAGCATCTAATCTGATGAGATCTGCTTCAGAAAGCATGACACTTATTAGAATTCACAGGTTAATAAATGAACATGCAGAGCAGGCAATTCTTTTTCTCTTATTTTTTTCTGCATTGTAGCAAGCAGTCAATGGTGCTCCCACCTTAAACAGATTGGAGGTTTGCTATCACAAGGCATGTAAAATTTTTCTCCATTCATTTTCCATTTCCTCACAGTATCCTTGACAAAAACATATTTGGCAGACAGTGAATTAAGAACCAAAGCCAATTTCATTGAATGATTGGCCTCTCTTTAATAAATTTTAAAAAGTTCACTACAATTACAGCCCTACAACGCACCCAAATGGCAGGCAGATAGGGTGAGTATATCCAGCTGGTGCTTTGAGAGAAAGTTATCAATGGCTTTCATTCAAATCAATGCATTCTAGTGCAACTAAAGTACAGCAGTCAAACTTGGGGGATTACCAAGAAGCCACGACAACCTCACCTACTCGGCACCCCTAGCCACCATGGGCATGATGCTTGACCATTCCGATAGAAAAAACTGTAAGTGGACGAGTCAGATGCGATAGCCATAACAGGTTGTCACTGTCACACATTTGAGGAGCCTGCCCTAATTAAAAAGCGACGTGGTAAATATATCTAGGTGCAGCTTGTAAGCAAAGAGACATGCATGACGGACCCATGTCGAGGTCTTCGTTCCCCAAAGAAAGAAAACACAGGGAAACAAAGGGGGGATTGAAGCACAGAATATCACCCTGCTAATCAGCCTAGTTACTTGTCTAACATGGCGTCAAAGTAGATGAACAAGTATACCTTCTAGAAGTTTTTAGTGTGGCTTTACATGGGTGGGCCATCTAGACTTAGCCATTTGTATTGATAGTTCTGCAGCTCTTTTCATATGATTGTCGATTTGTTTTTGTGCAGGTAAAAAGCACAAAACTAGGGCAGGTGAACCACAATTTAACGAAGTCACCGAGAACCTCAAGTTCTTTCGTTAAATTGGAAATACAGGCATTGGAACTTAATTCTCATGTCAGAGCAACCTGCTCGACATCACCTTCAAGCACTAAGAACCAAAGACATCAGCGTTGAACTCTGCCGACACTACAGTCATGCCAGAACTCTGCGCCTTCTTGCATCAAGTCAGAGACTCAACACGTTCAGTCATGTAACGTATTCCTTCATCTATTCGTACACCCAAAATTCCACATGATTAGTTACATTTAACTTATTATATTGTTTGTTCATAGTTTGTTAATTTACCACTAGATTAAAACTGTTTTCGTTTTTTCACACACATTCCTCATCTCACTCTGTCTGCTTGCGTATTGACCTAACCTGCAGTCATATTTGTAGTCCTCAGCTTAGTGGACCATTCAGTGAGATGTTCACTTTTCTAATAGAAACATCTTGAACAGCGTCAGTCATGTGCTCACTTTATTCCCACCTTGTGGCCCACCCCAGGTGTGAAAGGTAATCAGCTCCAGCTTTTGCCAATTTCTAGCTGAATAAAAATTTCTCCCTTCTGAATTCGCAACGCTGAAGACCTTTATGAATGACCTGTACTCCAGTGCATATCACGCAGTTATGAATTGTTTGCGAGAAAAATATATCTGCCCAGGCAGCAGGAGTGATTGATACTCAGTCTACTTTGCAGTATATGTGATGGGCACATTCTAGAAGCTTCGAAGCTGGGAAACATAGAAGACAGTGCGTCATTAATCATAGCAGAGGAAGAACAATGGGACATTGTGCATGATTCCAGAAGGCTTCAGCAGCTGTAGGCTCAGTCTGCTATATGTGCTGCTACAGAATAACCTCTTCTTGCTTTGTAAACTGTGGCACGCTCCACGACAAAATGCACCATCTATAATAGCCCCACTAGCCAGTCTGGTCTCGTTAATACGCACTGAAACTCCCAGCCAAGCAGAAGAGACAGCACAGCAAAGCATGCCGGTAAGCAAAGTAGTTGTGACTCAACAACACTGGAGGCTAAGAAAACAAAGAAACGCCAAACATGGAAGCAAGAGGTCAGCAAAATGGAGGAACAATCCGAATCGCCGTGATCAGAATTCGTCCACAACAACAGAAGGCAAACCACAGGATGACGAAGATGAAAATGACCACAGGGAACGAAGGGGAAAGAAATATTCACAGAACAGGAATTCCATACAAGACACATTCCTTCTTCGTGAGGACTCCACTAAAGAAAATTCTAGAGTCGAGGCCAAGGAGGAAAATCCAAGAACATTGCTTCGTCGAGAGGACTTTTTTGAAAGCAACTCCATAGTTATGCCCAATGAGGGGTTTGTCAAAGCTGATAACTGCAAGAAAGAAACAACGAAGTTTCATCTTCCGAACAATAATGACGTCAACCAAGCAGGTCTATTGAATAACCTGGATCGGCCACATGGCAAAAGCGACGCTGTTAAAGTACAAAATTGCAAACCGCGATCAGAAGCTTTCCTTGACAGTGATAGTTTCAGCGACGGTATGAACTCAAAGTTCCCTCCGAGGCCCGAAGAACAAGTTGTCACTGTACAAATGCAGCCTGGCGTCACATCAAGAAGCCTGTGTGAGAGCCAACAAGAGCCGAAACCTGCTTCACGTATCCAAAATGTTGTTGATGGGAGCTCGCGGATAAGCACATTTCCTGAATCTCAGCTGCCAAACCATGACTGCCGCACTTGCTTGAATGAACTGGATCAAAGCAAAAGTGGTGCCTCCAGCAATGACGCACAGCTACGCAGTAGGTGGCACAAAAGCAGGCGAAATTCCAAGGACTCGTTCTTCAAGCGACAGAATCGCGGACGATGCAACATGGCTGAAAGCCGCAAAACAAATGAGCCGTGCATCAGCTGTGACCTGCCACACAATCCGGATCAAAGCATATGTCCTCCTTGGCTTGAAGCCCTTGAAACAGCGCGATTTCGTCGCATCAATGGCCTTGATCGATTGAATGATAGTTCTTCTGATATCTTACCAGTTAGTATTGAAGATTTTGAATGGCCAACCTTCCCCGGCGTTGGGTTTCCAAGAGCACGAAAATCAAGAGTACAAAGCAACAGCGTCAGTTCCACAATGCAAAGGCTCACGAATGCCATCTTAAGGCACATGAAGGCTTTCTCACGTCCTCGCAAATATATAGAAACTGTCACGATTCCTCACAGTCCTGCACTAGCGAAGTTAGACGGCAGCACTCACAAAGAGCAAGTTTTGTCTTGCAGAGTACGCCCGACCAGCACGGCAGGTGCGTTATTTCATTACGTACTGATTTCCTTTATAAGCGTTTGCTATTCCATTGCATGCAGACTGGGTTTGTGTGGTAAAAAGAAAGTGTGAAATCCAGCCCTGTCAAAATCTGTGCAATCCCCATGAACTACCAGCAGGTAGTGGCAATGCTGAATCCATAAAATTCATCTTTGTAAACAATACTTATTAGTATGCGACTTTATTTGATGACACACCTTTATTTTTCTTTTGTAGCGGACCTGAATAAAGTTTTTCCCATCCCATTCCATTGATGCTTCTTGTACTCTGTTTTAAGGCTTAGCCTGAAAGCATGAATAAATTAGAAACAACGTGCACTGCTTCATATTTCCAAGTGCACAGTCACTTGAGCTACCGCATAGAATCCTGTGGCAGGTCATATAAGACCCATTTGAAATGTATTAGCCACCTACAAAAGTGGGCAATCAAGATCATTACATTCTCAAAAAGGATGAATAATACAAAACAACCGTTTAAACATTTGCGTATACTACTGCTGAACTCTGCTCACGCCTATAGTGTTGCTGATATAGTGCACAAAACATTGAAACATGATGACTCATTCCCATTAAGCCCTTTTACGTTACCTGCGCACTGTACAAAAGCTGCAGCAAACAACTGCTTTAATTTACCAGTTGCCTGAAATGCCTATAGACGAAGGTTCATACATTTCAAGTGCTCTGATGTGTTCGAATACCATACAGAATGACACGAAAGAGGAGGATAATTTTTGTATGGCCATGAAGCGCTTTATGTGCAGTTTTTTTAAGCGTTACATTTGCTCCTGTGGTTACTTTGTCAGCTGCTCCCTGTTTTATTGAATGATGGCATTTTTTTTTAGTATTTGTATGCAAAATTTCTTTTCGCCTGTCACTATTGCAACCACTTGCGTAATTACTAGGCGTGTCACACAATTGGTCCCACTACTAGGCAGCTAAGCTAAGAACCAAACAAGTGTTTGCAAAGTTTTACATTGTGCACTTCAAAGTTACAATAAATAAACAAAAAAAAGAGTTCAGTAAAAGCATAAGCTCTAAATCTTCAACCACAGAAAAAAGAAGCAGTCTAACTGATGCCAGCAACTTGGACAGGCACGCACCGCAGCTAAATGAGGCAGAAAGAGTACACAAATCAAGTGTTACTCTATGTAAACATTCGAGTTATGCTATACTAGCATAGCTAAAACTGGTGGTGCAGAGTAAAATCAGATTAGAACTTAGGACTGTAGGGGCTTCGAGAATAAAAGTGTAAAATCTGCCGTAAAACAGAAGGAAGACGAAAATGTACCCGAAAAAAAACAGGACTGTCATAGCAATTCAGCGAGGCGGCTGCAAGACAACGATTCCTTGCTTTGCAAGTGTCTCTTGCTTGACTTGTTCCTTCAACATGGACATGAGCACACGGGGATCCTGGGGTGGCAACCTTGGGCAATGGCATTGCCTCCTGAGTTCAATAGCCTGCATCGTAGGAAACAAGTGCTAATTAGGACTGCAGAATTACAGCCACTGCTAACAGCAAATAAAGATAGTAATGCTACATCAGGCTACTGTACTATTAGCATTTTAGGAATTTTAGAGGTGCGATCATAGAAGGGTAGCATAACGTTGGACAAGGTGGACACGGCAGTTGTCAAAGGGAGCGCACAATCCCTAGTTTTAGCAGAATACTAATAAAGGTAGACTAGAGTGGAACAATGAATCAGTCCAGATTGATAAATTGTACTATGGGAACTTCGATGTAGTTAATTTCACCAGCATATATTCATTAATGAGACACTAAAGGCAACTATTAAGTTGACGTTTATTGTTGAAATAGTGATCCAGAAACCTTGTAGTATTACTGTTGCGCCAAGGAAGGGCCTATTTTGAAATAAAATCACGTTTTAGTGGTTCGCATCGGGTTAGCGTGCTTAGAATTACCCTCCTCAAGAAGCGGACCGACCGAACCGACTCCCGTCACTGTTGCTGCGCACAACGTTGCCCGGCTTTACTGCACTAGTTGCAGCAGACCGAAAGCAGAAGGAGCCACAGCAGCAACAACGGCCAGTGATAGATTTCCTGCCATTAGCTCTGAGATTGTAGACATTTTTTGGTTTAACTGCACCCCACTAGATAGCACCACCTGTCCAGGGTAACTACACAAAAATTTAATTTTTCAACCACTCGCGCCACTGCCCGTAGTAACATCCGGCGGTTCTTTTTTCCATGAATCAAACAGAAATAACCAAGCAGCATTTTATTGCATCTCTTGATGCACGGAAGGGTCTTTATTTTGAGTAGCTAGATAGATTACTAGTGATTAATTGTAGGGGGTCCGTCTGATGTCATGGCGATCATCTTGAGAATGTCCTACATTGGCGCATGTGTTCTTGTGTATTTACTTTAATTTCAAGATAAGTCGGGCACTGTTGTTGGTAACATTGTCATTTTAGATATTGTCATACATTGAGCTTTCACTTTGACGTAAATTGTTATTTGACTTTAGTGTCCCTTTAATGCAGGAGAGAATCAAGTTCAAACTTTCAACTTTAAATTTCATGCCAAAATCTCCAAGCATGGCGTCATGGATATCAAAGCACTTTTTTTTTCATATTTTAGCAACATTAACTGCATGACATTTTCTAAAATTCGGTATGTTGAGCCTATAGCCCCCCCTCAAAGAACAACGTACTTCATTTTTACAGATTAAGTACTACGTAGAACCTAGTGGATGACGTAAAAAATTGTGACGTCACATTGTTCAGTGTAGGAATTTCTAAGTGGCTTTGCCACCCACATTTTTTTCTTGCACATTTTGTAGAGGATTGATTGGCAATTTTGAAAATGTGAAGGTGTAATTTACTAACACGAGCAAAATCTTTTTTTTTTTTCAGAGCCCCTTCAAAACTGCACTTTAAAAACACCTCAGGCCACAGCTATCACATCAAAACAGAAATGGCACCATCAAAAAGAGAAATCAGCTTAAACATAAGCACTGATTTATATACATTCTGTATCATGATCTTCAACTGTTTGTTTTATAGTTTTTTTTTTTCAAATGCACGGCTTACTTTGAATTAGATCATGAATGTATGCATTAGCACGTGACGGCATCTTGTGCCGGCCACAGTAATCATGCAACCAGTCAGCCAACCCCCATAGAAGTGGGTATATGGCACAGAAGTTCGGGTATATGGCATCATTTGTAGAAAGAGCCAGCGATTTCAAGCCAGCTTTGAGAATTAAGTGTAAATTCTAGGCTGTATGCCACGCTATAACGCTTGCCTCAAGTGTTCTTAGGAGCCTCAACTACCAATTCGCAGCCATTATCTGACCCTGTTCAAAAAGCGTTGCAGGGCCCTTTTAATGACATCAAAGTTCTAAGAGCACAGTTCATCAATCGAAATCAATTGACTGTTTCATTTCATTTTAGTGTCTCCTTAATACGTCGATGATAGGTGGTTAATTTAGAGAAAAAATGGTGCATTATGTTTCGTAACTGCCTCGTAGAGACATTGTCAATTATGACAGAGATAAGAAGAACATACACTGTTCATGAGGTTGTCCAGGTGCTCTGAACGGTGTTCGTGGCTAGGGTGAGTAGAAATGAATTCCACGTCATCCAAGGCATTTCCCATGAGCCTCATCTTTGTCCAGAATGCACTAGCTTCCCGCACATCAAAGCATGCCTGGAAATAAAAGAAAAAAGCAAACATGGCTGGACGCATTTCCCCTGCAACCTTGTCAAAACCAAGCACAAATTCTACTAAATTGCAAATTACAGGAGAACAGCTCACCTTTGCGGCTAGCTGAAGACCAACTTCATCGGCCTCGAGCTCGAGCTTTCTGCTGTAAGGAAGCCTTAGCAGAAGCTATAAAGGCAGTAAGATTAGACGGTTAGAGATAACCCCTGCCCGAAACTTTCTCTAGTGAGAGCTTGCTCTGGCGATACTATAAGAAAAATGTATCTCATCCATAAACTTAGTGTATGCATATAAACAAGTTAGCAGAGAAATGTACGACATGCTAGCAACGACATCTATGCTGCAGAGTCTACAAAGGCATGAAAGCAATAATACTGCAGCACCGTGCACATTCTTCTGTAACAGCTTATGTAAAGCACTGGTAAGCGATGTAAGTGTTTACTTGTACTTTCATCAGTTTCTACCAAAGTGATGAAAATTTTTCTAGATCATTTTAGATAGACAAGATGCCACACGGTGCCACTACCCGCTCTGCTGTTGCTGTGCACAAATCCTGTAGCTCGTAATACGCAAACAATAGACATTTTACAAAAAAGCCATAGCTTTAAAATCCTAAAAAATGTCAATAATGCATAAACGTACAACAAACAATGAAAAGCTAGCAAGTAATCACCCACAATAATGCAAAGTCATGCACAGCACAACTTAGCATCATTCCATTCCTTCCCTTCTTTTTCAGAGTTATTGTATTGGTGCAGCGCACACGTAGAGTTCAGTAAGTTTGTTTACCAGTTACCATTCCTGTGGTTCAAAGGTCATGGTGCCTAACATCACGGGGATGGAGAGCGGACAGGCCCAACCCCACTGGAGATGCGAAACCCACACCTGCTCTCATTGGTCACAAATTCATGGGATCCGTGCTGCCTTCTGTTGTTCAGGGGCTCTAGTTGATAAGTCGTGCATTTGTACTAAATAGTGACGATTGCCTTGAAATGCCGTGGCCCGGCAGCATAACCTCGTTTGTTGCTCTTTTTTTTCTTTCTTTTTTTTACCTACAGCGACAGTCACTCTCTCATTCCCTTCATTGGGTTTTTGTGTTTCTGTGATTCTGGGAGCGTAGGTTCGGTCCAAACGACAGCAAACTGATTTTTCATCCACTCTGATTCCTTTCCATTTATGTCATAAGTACTATACGAGAGTTAAGATCTATCATCCCTTCTATTAAATGCCCTATATTTTACTTCACTTCATTTTCTGTAGGTTTTATTTTAAAGAACCCCTGACACCAAATTTGGGAAATCTAGATGCTTGCATTATTTGAGAGTGCTGGATGTGGGGGCGCTTCTGACCCCTTATTAGTGATGAGTGTTGCCTTTGATTAAAATATTTTAATTTGGTTTTAAAATAAGGGTGCAAGCTCATCCGAGTACTTAGGTGCAATCAACATTTTTTGTAGTTTGAGGTAGACAGGAGGCCCGCTCGCTCTGTTGGGCAGCTCTCAAGCTGGTTTTGGCGGCTTACGTCAGTAATTTTTTTCTTTTTTCTGAGGAAGACACGCTCAAACCATCCACATCGTTTCATTCTTCACCACCCGTGAGTCCTTGTTTTAAATTAACGCATTCAGCGTAACCGAAGCTTGAACAAACGTAGTGTTAGGCGCTGCCTTGCTGTGGGGTGCTACTTTCTTATGGTATTTAGGTGGGAGTTTCGAACTGATGCATAATCGTTCTGAATTAAGGATGCTAGCATAAATTATGCGATGGTTGGAGCACTTCGTATTCAATTTCGGTGTTACCATAAATAAAGCTAAAAATCACTGTAAAAAAGTCGCAAACAAAGCTTTCCCAGTGGGAGTCCTTAAAGTGGTATCTACTAAAGGAAACAAGCTTTCAGTGAAGCCCCCCTCTTTTGTTCTTATATTAAAAAAGGACAATCAAAGCTTCACTTAAAAAAAAAGGAAGGCACTCTCTAAAAAGACAGAGTCTGGGCTCCGTCAGAAACTACTATGGCAGGACTGTGAAGCAAGATAAAGAAAGAAAGAAACCCTGCTCTTCACAGCCCCGTTTATCGTGATCCACATCTACTGTTCTGGAGACAAATGTGTCTGATACACAGTATGTCACAGGCAATTAAGAAACACCCCCATTAATTGCACTTGCATGTTGGTTCTACATAGTTCGGCCATATCATGAATTGTGGCGGTGGTTTGAAATCCTCTGCCATCAAGTTACTGGATAAGCAGTTGCCATTTAACACCACATTTCATGTCCAGAGAACTAAGCCCGTGGACGCCAATTATGGCTGATTAAAGCCACTGGGGTTCCCTCACAGCTACATGACTGAAAATGCATTTTTCCTCCTCATCAAGTGCAACTTCGTACGAACTATTAGTGCTAGGATCCCGATTCATTTCCCATAATTAGCACCTCGCTTCGTGAAGAGAGGCTACGACAAAAAAAAAAATATATATATATATAGTAGAGTCGAACCTCTCTATAAGAGACAGTGATGTAACCGACAAATCAGTGTAAGGGACACCAGTGTGCCTACACTGAGACAAGGGGATGATAAAAAAATGCATGCGTGGTACCTCGATTATAAGATACACCTCATATAAAAGACAAGAATAGCGGCCTGGTGCATGTCCTTTTCCCAAGAGTTCAACTGCAGTACCTGAATGAGATCTCCCTAAATCTATGCCCTTCTGTACAAAAAAGTAATTACAAAGCAACTCACGCTGACAACCTTTTCGAAAAACCAGTGCGTTACAACAGCGATGCCATCAGTTGGCATGATGGCCCAAATAGCTGCCAGAAAGCCAACCAAGGCAAAATCGATGAGATGGGCATAGCTCACTTGCTCTGCCTGTGTGAAGAGAAAATTGAACATCCATCTAAGTTATTCGAGCTTCCTTTTTTTGGCAGAAGATGCGAAATGAGCAAATTAGGGCACCAAACAGATTATGTGAGGCATGCAATAACTGCAACGAAATATTTCACGAAAAAATATTTGCACTGTTGCATCAAGTTATTAAGTTAGGTAACCATTTTGAAAAGGCATCTTGATAGCCGTCCACAAAACACAGCACTTGGTGACAAAAAAAAAGACAAGCAAGCATCCAAAGTGCTGTCAACTTAAAGAAAACTCATTCCATTTTGTAGTAATTTGAATGTAACAATCCGCTAATTTCAGCCAAATGTGAACCCAAAAAGCTGATAGAAAGTTTTGCTACTGTGCCTAAGCATTTCACGTGGCATTCCGACAAAACAAGGCACTGACAAGTTGTGACCCAGCATGCAAAACAACTGCTGCTGTAAAGAGGCAACATGCTCAAGCAGATATGATGAAGAATGATTGTAGTGGTGTTATGAGCATCATTATCGACAAGGTGCATGGATAGGATCAATGAAAAATGGCTGGTGTTCATCGGAAATGAATAAATTAGGCAAAACACGAAAATTTTCATTTTCTGTATTACCTCACCCTGCCGAGTTCTTCAATTCTTCACAAGTTCTTTAGTTCTTTAAGTCTGCTAGTATACGCTAATGCAATACTTCTGTAATCTACAGAGCGCAATTATTTCTGCCAGTTAAATAAAATGCTAGTGAAAGAAATCAAGATTGCTGAATCAGACTTTCTACTTTAAAGAAGTGTTAATGATGCAATTGCTCAGCTCTGTTACTATTGCTTTGTTATGACTATGTGTGAAATGATTGCTTACGATACCTTTTTTTCTTTTGTGCATGCATGTAAAAATGTACTATCATTAACACTATGACAAGGAACATGCGAGCACGTTGTAAACGGCTTCAATCTCGATGCAGAGCAATTCGCTATGGCCACAGTCACAAACAAAATGGGAAAGATGAAGCAGTCCCTCTAAATTTTGGCATACCCACCCAGCTATTGCTGATAAAGTTGCAGCTGATTGCTCATGAATACCCGCTTGCGAGCACAAGCCAGGCATGCCGAGCGGAACGTGGCACTGCGCTGTCGACAGCTCCGTGCAAAATACTTCTTATCTATTCACTTGTGCATGTGTGCATGTGTAACACATAAAATGAAGATACAGCAAAGATATGGTTTTAAGAAATGGCGCTGCTCTTTGTTCCACCAGATTTATATAACAGGCGCTGCAACATCAAGCTGTTATTTGTGACATAATTCAAGCATCATAAAAAACAGCCACCTGATGGGAGTGGCAACAGTTCACAGAAGAGTGTCCCCCTTTCCCCATTATTTTTTTTTAAAGCGCCATCGATCATTGCAAGTATAGGTCCAAAGTGGAATTTGGGGTCATTCACCAGGTGCTTGTGCGTTCTGTCATGGTGCTCACGATAGTAGTTACACTGTTACAATTTTTTTTACTAGCTGCATTGTATGTCACTTGAATTTCAATTCCATGCAGATTGAAAGTGCCTACAGGTGCGGAGAACTCCCCTAATAATAAATTACTGCCACTAGTACCATTCAATTACACTGTTGTGTTTAGATATCGGCATCTCGTAACTCTACATCTCGTAACATTGAGCAATGAGAAAAATAAACATCACAGCGGTAATTTATAACTAGCTATCTCTGCTATTGCTGCCACATGTACTACAAGGACATTAACATTGCTATGTTACAAAAAAGAGGTTTTTTTTTTATGGATGCTTTTGAAAACTGTCTTATTTCTACACACCTTTAAAGGTTAATAGGATTTAAAGTCAAATAAAACTCAATTTCTTAAAAACGTGAGACTTAGTCTGATTTTATACACACACATACATAGGCACAAAAAAAATTTGGCAGATCCCACGCCTCGTGGGAATCAGTTTCACACGAAACAGTCATCAAGTACTTGTCTATGCTGCATTTTTATCTGTGAGCCAAGCAGAACAGGGTGAATTGACTTGCTTGCGTATGTGCAGTAGTTGGGTTTAGAACAAAACTGGCACTCTGACATAACATCATCCCTCACATTAGAGCACAGAGGTCAGCATCGTCAAAATGAAGGGCACTTGAAAGTGTGACGACGTGAGTATTTTAAGCAACTTTCATTACCGTACTCCTTCGGAGCCAAGTAACACTTCAATATAGCTTGCTGAATAATACAAATCTAATGTAATGAATAATACAAATCTAATGTTTAATATACCGCCATAAAAGCAGAGCTAGCACTTACAACACATTTGACGTTGACTAGACATGACAACTGTATTCTAGGAGTGCATATATAATGTCTGTTGCTTTCTTATCAAATTAGATAGCCAGCTCAGCAATGATATTTGAAGTTGCACCAACATTACAGCTGCATTGGGTATTTTTCCAAAGAAGTTTAAGGAGCTGTCACAGAATGCTTAAGTTTGATTCCTGCAGGGATCCTGATTTTTATTCTTTGCATTCGTCAGATCAGTGCTGCCAACGTCCTGTTTTCTAAACGCTTTCGTTAATTTAAATTACCGATGTCTGTTCGTGTACACCCTACTTTATTACACGCCACCACCAACAGCCCTATGCAAATGTGACGATACCTTTTATCGCCAGAAAAACAACCGGAAATATGTTTTATGGCAGCTCGGCATGATACGAGTGTTGTCCAATTTAGCCAGATTGCAGCCAGACATGACGAAACCAACAAGAGTTTGATGCCGTTAAACAAAGCATACGATTGCCAGGACCAGAGGACACATCTTAACTACTTTTTACCATATTTATAACAGTGAAAAAACTTAGTAAACCTGCTTCTGTTTTCTTTCTAAGAGGAGATCAAAATTATCAGAGACAGTGTTGTGAAATTAACACAAGTTCACAAAATGCTTAAAAGTACACATGCAAAGAGAAAGACCATCCATGAAAGCTTAGTTGGAAGTCTTTGTTCCTTACACCGTGCCCCAAGACACAGTGGGCCATTTCATGAGCAAGCACGTTTCCCAGCTGTTCGTCGTTTCCGCAGATCTCGAGCATGCCGGCAAACACAAAAATCTGTCCGTTCTGCAAAGGACAATGGACAATGCAGTTAACAATGCATTGAGTATAGCAGTGAACCATCCCCTGCACTTTCAGGCAGTTGGTGAAATAAAGTAGCAGTTATATAAAACCAAGCTATTTTCACGCAATCTGTTATCAGGCACTTTTAGCAATAAAAATTTAGATGAAAACAGAGTCTATGATTCAATGTATGATTCTTTTTGAAGTAAATGAATAGGAGGATGTACCTCCACTTGATTTATATCAAAACTCACTAAAATTTGGCCAATTCACTGCCAATTCTAAATGTGCAAAGATCCATTTGGTATTGACACTGTGTTTATAATTCAAACAGATGTAGAAAACAGTCAAAGTGATTACTGTTGATACACAGTGTGATGGTACAATATATATTTTAAGAAATTTCTCCTACTCTCACAAGAAAGTTACGAATCAATGCCTGCACGCAATACAAATGAACACTGTGAAATCAATTTTCTACATTGTATTTATGCAATTATGTAAATGCCCTAAGCCTGAGCATTACTAAGGAAAAAATTCTAGTTTGACAGTGATTCATTATGAGCTTTGGAAGGAACAGCAATGAGGGTTAAAGCAGCACCACTGCGCTTCAGTCTGTGTGGTTCATTACAAACACAGCAGAAAAAAACAGACAATCAAAAAGTTGATTCAGGCAGTCAGGACTAAGTGGTAGGTGTAATTGATAGCAGTTTGACAAGATCAGCCTTGACCCAAATGTGATGTATCGTTTGCTATCCTAAGTAACACCCACTGCTGTTTTACAATTAGGAGCCAAATGGATCTAATTTATTCCACAGATTCATATAATTTATTCCACATTATTCTTGTTTCTTTGTGAACTTTAATACTGGGGCAGTACTCAACAGAAAATGAAGATGGTTGTACCAGAGGCGACAAAAAATAGAGAGAGAGAAGTAAAGAATAAGGAAATAAAGACGGTGCTCACAGGCATCACAAAGGCATTCTTCATGGGACTGTCAATGACTGACACTGACCATGTGACATCGTGAATCTGGGGAATGTCTCGGTTTCCGTGCAGCAGCTGATTGGCCACTCGGACAACACGGTGATACACAGGGTGCATAGCCGGCAGAAGGTGGGGCTTGAAGGCCTCGTATTGCTGCAAAAGAAATCGTTGAGTTTTACGTCTAAAAACTAAGCAGTGGGTGGTTAGGAATGTTGTACAGCGTGCTTCTACAGACAAACTTTGCTTGACTGGCATTTTTCTAAGGGCCAGTAAACAACCTCGCGGCCCACAATTTCTAATAGAGAAATAACTGCGCACTTGCACAATGTGAACATGCTGCCATAGGAACTATGCGAATAGGTGCTGCGATAAGGAAGATAGAGGGTTTGGAACGACCTGCTTTGGGTGGTTTCAGTTATTCGCTTATCCTTCCCACCTTTTTCTTGCAGCGAAGAGGCATGAGTGCACCTTTCCAGCGACAATGCCCACTTTGTGAACGCAACACTACATCAGCAATTACATCAACATCATTGGTGCAAAGTCAAACACCGAGCGAACCTTCCCCTTACCCTTGCACACATGTCACAGTGGTGCGGGTAGGGAACGTGGTGCGAGGAGTACGAGGCACTAGTGAGGTATGCATCTTTCCCCTAGCAGTAAAGCTGCCCGACACCACTTCATATCTGAGATTTTTATTCTGAATATATCGTGTGCATCGTTAGTCTCAAGCTCCACAAAACGGCAAAGGGCAGCAGAGAGAAATTAAAATGAGGACCGTGAGGCCGAAATTGCCTTACGGCGAAGCCAAGGCACCCTTTCGTAGTGCAAAGGACCATTCAACAAGCTCATTTGTGTGTAATGTTGCCAATAGGCAGTGCTATAATATTCCTAAAATATGATTGCCGCATTAACGGGCTTGTTTAAGGGGTGTAAAAAAAGTTGGAACTTGTTCACTGGCCCTTTCACGTACAAATAAACATATGTGCATGCACATTTTCGTTTGACAAGCATTCATTGCTCACTAACTTGAATCTTGCTGGCAAATTTTTATAGCGTAACTTCTCATAATTGTTCAAGTTTTACTTGCCAAAACCATATGACTACAAGAGATGCCGTAGTGGAGGGCTCTGAAAATTTCAATCCCTTCGAGTTCTTTACCATGCACCTAAATCTAAGCACAGGGGCTTCCAGCACATCGCCTCTATCAAAATGGGCCTGCCATGGCTGGGATTCGATACTGTGCTCTCTGAGTCAGCAGTTGAAAACCATAACCATTACACCACAGTGGTGGGTCATAACGCAATTGCTGACAAAGCTTCAATAAATTGTTCCTGCAGCGCAACAGTTCATCATTCTATGCAAATCCCTATGAAGGGACACATACTAATCCTGTTCCATATTTTTATTGGTTTAAACTGTGCAATCCAAGAATTTGAAATTATTCACATGCAAGGCACATTGCGTGGCAATGAACCACTGATGAAATTGCAAATGTGTGCTCTTCTAGCTGACAAGAGAAAAGCTGCAGCTCTGAAAAAGGCATCTGGATTCGTGTCGTAGTTTATTTGTTGTGAAATAAGTTGATCCGAAATTCCACGCTGCTAGGAGGAGAAAATTAGCCACGGTTGCGAGGCCACAATTCATGAAGCTCTCTTTCTAGCGTTGTGTCCCTCATAAACGCAAAGTCATTGAGCAAAAACAAAAAAGTTGCATGGTGACCCCTCCCCAATCCCTAAGCTGTTAATTACAACTGCATATACAACCTGTTAAAAAGCCTCCTCTGCCGTTACGACATGGAACCTAAGCAGACCTGATCAGATGACAATCGTGCTACAAGTGTGGTCATGTCAGACATGGTGACAAACACAAAGCAATGTAAATTCATCAATAAGTTGCATAATTATAATCATGCGATGCATTCTACTTAATTGGCTTGCATTTTGCCTCTACATTAGTGACATATTGATCACACGCAATAAAGTAAATACAAACACTTACCATTTCGAACTCAAAGTCTGATATCTTCCTAAACTGGTCACGAGTAAAGGCAACAAAGCGGCGTCTGTGTGTGATAGGCGTTTCTTGTATGTGGCTGAAGTAATAGATTCCCCCAATGCCCCACGCAACGCCGAAGTAGCCTGGAATTAGAAATTGCAGTGTTAGATGTTAATTGGAACTTACACATTTGAAAGCCAAGGAAAGTATAAGGGATATTAATTATAGGTATTATGATGTAAATGTAAAGAAAGTAAATGGGACCAAAAGATGACGGCGAATGTTTCATGTCATGGCTAAATAGGCCATTTTCATAACTGTGAAGGTAGCTTTCCTGCTAGGCAGTTTGCCCGACTAATGGCGGCTAGTCGCTCTGCAAACAGAATGTTCAGGCGCAGTTTACTTGGGTTCTGGCGTGCAAAATGTAGACTCATCTCTGATGATATAAACGCGCATAGTAGGAGGGTCTCAGCATTTTCAACTAGGACATCATCTCCATTTGAACCAGGACAAGTACCGCCATCTTTGGGGCAAATATGCAGCACAAGGACGTGCTCTCGCACCTTCAGCACTTGTGACGAAGCACTTTACACGCCTTTCATACCATATGAATATGCGGCAAACCAGTCACAACACTGAGGTACAGAACAATCTCAAGAACTGTCCCCACAAGTGATGATAATGGTGATGACGACCGTGAGTGATTGATTGATTGATTTATATTTGGGTTTTAACATCTCAAAACCACCACATGATTACGAGAGATGCCATAGTGAAGGGATCCGGAAATTTCGACCACCTGGGGTTCTTTAATGTGCACCCAAATCTGAGCACACCGGCCTGCAGCATTTTCGCCTCCATCGAAAGTGCAGCCGTTGCAGCTGTTATTCGATCCCGCGACCTGCGGGTCAGCAGCCGAGTACCACTAGACCACCACGGCGGCGCTGAAGATGATACTATACAGGTAACGAAGAAGTTCCTGATAGATGGCCGCAATACTTAGAAATAAGATCCCGTATATTTTCTTTGGCTTTCTCATCTGTTAGTGCTAAATAAGGTTGTGTTTGATGAAGAAAAACCCATAAATATACTTTATCTTTAGTGCTAGAAGCTAGAAGCTATGTTTTCTGCTGTTTCTACTAGATACAGCAAGAAAATACCCCCCCCCCCCCATCCAAAAAAATAAAAGCATAACACACGCCATAACATTAGGATACAATCATCAATGCAGCATAGTTGATAGTTAAGAACGCCGCAAGAAAGCGAGACACAAAACAAAGAGAAACACAGGGACAAGCGCCGGTTCCTCTACATTTTGTCTTGTTTTCTTGGGCCGTTCTTAACTATGAAACCACACCAACTTCCCCAACTGTCAGTGTTACTGCAGCATAGTTACCTTTCTCAAACGGTTGAATATTTCATTTTTCATTTTATTTACACTGAAGGCCGTGTGGCATTATAAAGGGGAGTGGTTACAAGTTTACAAGGAATAAAACACAGCATAAAAATAGGTTAGTCAGCAAACAAAAAACTCCTCATTATACAATATTAGCTGCGTAAGGACAATGGCCACAATACAATATGAACATAATACATAAAATACATAATACATTGTACCCTTTATAATTATACAAAATTAGGTAGTTCACAGCAGAAAAGGTGGTCATTAGTAATAGTTACAATGTCCCCAGGTAGATGGTTAATATCTGTTGATGTACGAGGTATGAATGATTAATGAAAACACTGGGAGTTGCATAATGTGATGCCAACCTTATGATAGTAGTCAATATAATGGGATATGTACTGAGGTTTGAATATTAGTTGGTCATGAAGGGCGGGATGATAGATTTTTTTGTGAAAAGTGGCTGGGCGGGATATTTTGGGACATGATGCAAGTGAAGGGAGGCCTAGGTTGGATTTCTCTGAAGCTATACTGGCAATGGGATTATGGTTGGACAGTATGAAACGGACGGAGTTATTTTGTACAAGTTCAAGTGAAGCGATCAAGTTATCATGGTAAGGATCCCACACAGAAGAGGCATACTCGAGTTTGGATCTTACTGATGTTTTATATAGGAGCAATTTTAGTGCTGCTGGTGCTTTTGAAAAGTTACGACGTATGTAGCCTAACAGGCGATTGGCAGTATTAGTAATGTATTCGATGTGAGGTGCCCAAGATAGGTTCGTCGTGATAAGAACACCCAAGTATTTATATGAGTTGACCGGATCGAGCGGGATGTTGTTTAAGTAGTATATTAGTGGGGTGTTGGGTGATCTTGTCACGCGTATTACGTTATATTTGCCAATGTTTAAGTCCATTCGCCATGTGCAGCACCAGGCTAATACGATGTTAAGATCAGATTGAAGGAAAGAAATCTCATTATCACTGGTTATTTCAGGAAAAATAACACAATCATCTGCGAAAACACGAATGTTAAAAGAAAGGAAAGATGTAAGGTCGTTAATATATATAAGAAACAGAAGTGGGCCAAGGACTGACCCTTGCAGTACTTCTGAGTGAACCACAACAGATGACGAATTGTGATTGTTAGCAGTAACATATTGAATTCTGTTACATAAAAAACACTCAATCCACTTGGGAAAATTATTGTCAAGGTTTAGTAGGCTCAATTTGAAAAGTAGTGGTTGGTGAGAGACTTTGCCGAAAGCCTTACCAAAGTCTAAAAAAATACAGTCGGCACATGATGATCAGTCTAAAATATGATGCAGTTTGTCAGTGAATGATACGAGTTGTGTCTCGCATGAAAAATGTTTGTGGAAGCCATGTTGAGCAGGTGTAAAGAAATAGATTCAAGAAAGTTAATGGGGTTGGTGAAAAATTATATGTTCTAACAGCTTACATGGAGCGCTTGTTAGAGAAATAGTGGGATAGTTATTAGGAGAGTGTTTATTACCCGATAAAAAAATTGGCACTACCTTCCCGATTTTTCATTGTGTAGGAATGGTTGGTGTACCTAAGGATTGCTGGAAGATATTTGTTAGTATTCTTGAACTGTAAATAACGCTGCTTTCCAGAAATTTAGAACCAATATTGTCGTGGCCAGGAGAAGAGTGAATGGGCAAGCTACTTATAAGTTTAGCAATACCGTAAGGATCAATGGAAATTGGGGGCATGACGATATAGTTGGTGTTCTGCACACGAGGCAGGATGACGTTACCAACTAAAGAAAAGTTGTTTTTGAAAGTGTCCTTTAAAAGATCGGCACACATGTTAGGAGAAACTGGATTGTCAAAATGATCTACTAGAGCTATGATGTTATCTGGCAAAGGATTAATTAGGTGGCAAAATTTGCGCACATTGGTTGAGAGAGTTTCTGGCAGTGTACGAGAAAGAGAGTGCAACTTGGAGGTTCTCAAGGCAGCAATGTAAGCGTTGTGTGCAGTCTTCTAAATCGCCCAACGTTTTTCAGTGGGTGCTAGTCTCCCAAATTTGTAAAGTCATTTTTTATGGTTAGACAGTCGTCTCATGTAGGCATTGTACCATAGTACTTTCTGGTTAGAGATGATGATACAGTTAGGAATGTATTTTTTGGTAAGTTGGTCTACTTTTGCAGCAAAAAGATCCCAGTTCGCTTGTACACAGCGATCATCAAATTGAGGAAAAAATGAATCAATTAAATTAGACAATTCCGCATTAATGGCATCGAAATTTCCTTTTTTGTATCCACATATTACTTTTTTCTCATTTCTTCGTTTGGAAGGTGGCATTTTAGGGTGAAAAGCAAGTACAGAATAATCGCTGATAGCAGGCAGATAAGTTATTTCAGAAACTAAGGTGAGTGTGTTATTCAAAATTAGGTCAAGGATATTTGACGCAGTAGTCGTTACTCTGTTATGTTGGGCGACTAGTTGACACAGACCAAAAGCAGAACAGATATCTATGAAATCCTTGGCGTCTGCTGAAAAGGGTGATAAGCATGGTGGATGATTGGTCCAATATATGTTAGCTTGTTTCTATTATACTTGTTATTATTATTATTATTATTATTATTATTATTATTATTATTATTATTATTATTATTATTATTATTATTATTATTATTATTATATGCTTGTTTTCCATTAGTCGCCGATGAATCATACTGAATTTCCCAGACATGGGTGGTACAAGAAGGAAAGTGTAGTACAATGCTATGAACGGTTCACAACAGTGTGCTTTTAAATGATTGTCAACTCTTGGCCGTGTATCAAATGTGTGAGAGTCTGTGCGTAAGTGCTGTCTCACAATCAAACGTAGGTGAACTCGCAACTTGCCTGCGATCTTCCATCTGTTCTTGACAGCAACAGAAACGAAATAAGCCTTCTTGTCTTCTGGCAGCGCCTTCCACCATTTACGAAATCCTCTGAAAGTATTCGTTGAATTTTACCGCCAAAAAAAAGGGGGGGTACAAACGGGCAATATATATATATATATATATATATGATGAGAATTATGATAGGTACACAAATATACAAGTTTAAAATGTTCTTGTCATCTCAAGTATTTTGCAATTGTTATTTTATTTCTAATGTACTAGCTGCTATACTGATAGTTCGACACGGTGAGCCCATAAAGGCGGTTGCAGTGCAATAGACCTTACTCTGACGAAGGCGTTGCCACGGCTGGAACGTTAGTAAAAGCATTTTCCTTTTCAATGAGTGCTGCCTTCAACTACTTCACACACACACACAAACACACACACACACACACACACACACAGATATATATATATATATATATATATATATATATATATATATATATATATATATATAACGACATGTAAAAATACCCTCAGTTCTACTGCTACTTCATTCGCAACACTGTTATATGTGTAGTACAAAGCCCGCAATGCCACTTTAACGATAGTTATAGCGCGAGAACAAAACGACGACACGGAGACAAGAAGGACACGTGTCTTTCGTGTCCTTCTTGTCTCTGTGTCGTCGTTTTGTTCTCGCGCTATAACTATCGCCATGCCATACCAACTAGCCCAAGCTGCCACACTTCTAAGCCACTTTAAAGAAGTGCTTAAAGGTCATGTTTGCAGGTTGTGCGAATACACGATCCTCATTGAGGTTACTAGAGGCCAAAACTACTTATGAAACATGCTAGTACAGTGCAAAACAGGGTAGCCTGACAAAACAAACTCACCTCCCAGTAATTATTGCCAGTCCTTTGGTGATTTGCTTTGCAGCAATGAGAAATATGGGATGGATACAGCGTCTCGGGGACGTGTGAAAGTTCGCCGCTCGGGTCATCTGCTGACGTTGCAACGACTGCCAACATATTGCGGCTTTCTTCGGCGGTCCCGAAGATGCAAGCCTCGCGGTACAGAGGAGTGTCCTAGCAGCCCACATGCTTTTTGGTTGCGGTCCACCGAAGGTGACGCAAGTCCACCGGAGAAGAGCGGTCGCAGAGTCACCTCTGGGATTGGACGGTACGCGGCAATCACTAAAAACACTTGCGGCCTTTCTAGAACGTGCGAAAATGTTCGCTAATCGCAGCGAAGACGGTGTGTGGTGGAAGTAAAGCTGCCCATACGAACTCGTTCTGTACGAAACGTGTGACCACTATAAAAGCGTCTGCAACCGATTGGTGGATTGCTTTGGATTGACCTGGCTGTACTTGCACTTTTAACGTGGCCAACATGTTTAAGATGTTCGCTAATAATAGCGTAAAAATAGTTTTTACTTCTAGGTTTATGACGCTATTGCATTAAAATGTAATTTTAGAAACCAGATCTGCATAACTGCATATTTTTTGAGATCTAATTTTGTGAACACGTTAAAGCGTTTTCACGTTATTTCTAGAGCACTCATTTAAACACCTGCATTTGCTCCTTCTGCCTCTTTCATTGTACAAAAAGTGGCTTTCAAAAATTGAAAGTGTTGTTCAAACGAGGCAGCTTAGAGCTTCATACAATAATTATTGTATGAAACTCTATGCGAGGCAGTTATTGGCAATATCAAAGGCTATGCTTCTGCACGCGGTATGCAACAACGAATTACTCATACAGTTTCATATAATAATAGGATTACTGAAGTACATATTCCAGTAACAGATGCCCCAAACTTACAAAAAAAAGTTCCTAGGGCGTGCTTTTATTCAATACGTGCATCATAACGCCAGAAGCTCTCCAAGAGCACTGGTGGCCTCCAAGAAAGCAATGCACATCATCGGAGGCTATGTTTGGGTGTTATACATTATTCTCAGAGGCAATGCGAAACCTAGGCAGCCATAAACAAAAATACTTAGTTTGTATGACGTCTAACTTGTAATAGTACTTTCAGCCGCATGACGCATCGCGCGCTATTTAAAAGAACAATCCATACGAAGTATTTTTTTAGGGGAATCGAAAAGTCCCAGTTTCTATTTAGGAGCGAAACTCCTTCGGATCGCACAAGGTCCGTCATAGATCCCCGTCGAGAACCCACCTACACCGTACGTAGCTCGTTCATAGTGCACAACTGGTTAAGAAAAAAAAGATAGACCTTACTCTGTTTGTTTGACCAATCACTGGCTTAAAGGATCAAGTGGAAATAAAATTTGTTTTTTGCAGTTTTTTTTATTTTGATGTCACAAGTAAAGCTATATGTGTATTCATCCGAACGTTGAATCGTAACCAGATCTAGCACGGAGGCTTTTAAGTATGACTTGGGATGAGTGGTGTACCTATTGATGTAGGGTCATAACCAGCACTATCTCTGCGGAGTTCGCGCGTGAAGTGCACGGGACGGCTTCATGCTCTCCCATTGTTGAGTACCAAGTACTCTAAGTCGGTAACCACTTTTAAATGCGCAGCCTACGATGTCACGCTTCGGCGTGGGCCTCTTTTTCTAATGCACGCATAATTGGGTTTTTTTGTCGGTGATTTCACACTGAGGTCTTGTTACCGATGTCAGTGTTGTACATTTGTGTACTACGTACATTTGCGCTGATTCTGCGCGAGTTCGGATGCTTCCGCTTCTCTCAACTTTTGCTCCACCGCGATTTCCTCGCGAAAAACCCCACCTCCGTGTGTCCTCAGCAAGAGCTGAAATTCGAAGCTTTCACTGAAGAACTCGCATTTCATTTTTACGACTGTTTTGTAATGATACTTCCTGCAAGCGAGCTACGCTTTTTATTTTTATTTATTTATTTATTTATTGTCTTTGTTTTTTTTATTGAATGGAGGAGAAGCGTTTCCTTCAACGTCAAGCGAAAGCCAAGTAAGCACGCCCTTGACTGTATTTCAAACGCGCGATCCAGTGCATACATATACGGGGCAGCGATTGCTGGCAACTTATTCTTGCGTTTCTGAATCAACAACTCAATCACCAACTATCCCAATCACCAACTAGCCCAAGCATCTCTCTTATCACGTTTCTGAATAATATTTTTAAATGCTTTTTTTTTATATGGATAGTAAAGCAACGGTTGGCGAAAAAAAAAAAGATCACTGTTTTCAGGCACTTGACATCAATATCGAACAGGAGACGACACCAAACTAGACCTGTACAAAAAAAAATTGCGTTGGCAACCAGATGATGTACCTCGTGTACCAGGCTCTGTGTCGTCGTTTTGTTCTCGCGCTATAACTATCGTCATGCCATACCAACTAGCCCAGGCTGCCACACTTCATTCTACACTTTGTAATGTTCTTATTCTATAACCTCACTTTATCTATAAATCCATAAGATTATAAGACACCTCAATTTTGGCCATTCCCCTACAGTGGGTGTAATCCATAAGAAAAGGTGAACAACTTGGTAAATTATGCGAGCGTTACATATTTCATTAGTATACGGTCACTTCAAATCATTAATGACCTAAGGATAACGGAAGAATTCACTTTTAACCTCAAGATTTCACCACACCAATTCACCCTTTTCTCCACCGATTCCCTCCAATGGGTGTGTGCCATGTGTGGAAGCCAAGAAGAAAAAGAAGAGGAGGAACGACCACGAGTGGCATCGCGCGCGAGCAGAAGATGAAGAAGAAGAACCGTCGCTGGCGGGGTCGGGTTTACCGGGGTCGTGTTCTGGCGGACCGTGACGACGTCCTAGCGGCAGTGACGTCGTGGGAGAGCCTGCATAGGATGTCCAACGTCTACTCGAAGGGCATGGTCAGCGCGCTGGAAGACCTCCGGCGGCGGAGGTTGTTCACCGACGCCGAGGTCACATGCACCGACGACGGCAGCCAGTTCCCGGTGCACCTGGTGCTCCTGTACGCCACCTGCCCGCTGTTTCGAGAGACGTCGCCGGGAGGAAACCTACCGAGCCCGCCCTGCACGATCAACGTCCCCGCCGTCACACCAGGAGCTGCAGGGGCGATGGCGCCTGCAGAAATGGTTGACGCCGCCATATCGACGACGAAGCAGGGGCAGCAGTCCGCTGCGCCGCCAGAGGCCGGCGAGGTGCGCAACATCACCGTGGCTGGTGTGTGCGGTGACGTCATGGGCGCCCTGCTCGAGTACGTCTACACCAACAGGGTGACGCTGAACAGCGGCAACGTGCTCAGCATGCTCCTGGCGGCGCAGCGGTTCAAGGTACAAGTTCAGAAATGGGAAGGATGTTTGCGTAATGTCATCGATACGCCCGCCCTCAAACGGCGTCCGCGCCTTCCATCTAATGCAATGAAGTCAGTGAACCACCATGTTGAAGCACCAGCGTAGTGACGCAGAGATTGTGATGTCACGTTTTCGATAGGTTTCATGGTTGATTATAGACGGAAGAGCAAAAAGATTACTGCGGCGTCATTACATTGAAGCAGTTCAACTGCCACGTGTTATGCTGCATTAGTCATACTCCTGCCATACCCGTATGCCAGTACGTTACGTATACTTGCGTCTATGGCGTCACGTGCACGCTATCAATGGGCGTACAACACTGAAAATACAATGGGCAGTCATCATTCTTGATTTGATAAAAAGTGCGAGAAAAAAGCCCAACACTTACAGGCATGGAGAAGACGGGCCGGTCTGTGTGTTGTGCTGTTTTCACACTTTTTTCAAACATGAATTGCGACCAACTCGCCCAACTGTCCCGGCTGATTCAACATTCTTAAAACAAACTTATTGCTTACGTCGGTGCGACACACAGAGGTAATGAGTGGCAAACGAAAAAAAGCAGTAAGGAAAAAGAACAAATGTAGGACCAACTCGTCACATGTTCACAAAGCAGTACGTTCCGATTCGCTTTTGTGTGAAAGTACAAAGTGGATATATAGTACTTTTCAGTGTTGAGGTATGAACAGCTATTGTAGAAAAAAAAAGAAAAAGTTGGAAGGCCAAAGCATATGACCCCGCTACATGCTCGGCATCCGGGACACCGCAAGACGAGACCCCGACTCGCATTCGTCTCACCAGAGTCCGTTGAGCCTCCAGCGAGGAGCTGTTGAGGAGGGCAGTCTCTCATGTTTCTAGAGAAAGGATAGAAGGCAGCGGGTGGGGAATTCTTGCACATTCTCACACCACGTGGAAGATGTCAGAGGTCTCCCCACAGTGTTGGCACCGCGCATGCGTGTTCATACCGAAGTGTTTGATAATTCCAGGACACAGCCGAGACCTGTCTACGCTCATCCGCTTTACTCAGCCCCTTTGCAGGAGCCAGGAAAAGGCGGTGAATGCCATGATAATGAGAAACGATTTCTCTGAACCGCAGCAGCGGTGTTATGGCCTCTGAATCACACCAGTTGGGGTGATTATACAATATAGTATAATGCACATTGTTCTATGTGCCGATATTACCATTGACGTACTTCTGATGCGTGAAGGCCTGGCCACACGTACGCCTCGCGGCGCGTGGCGTGTGAACTCGGCGTTGCGCCCGCTTCCTATGGAGGGACACGACGATGCTGCGTGCTTTATCTACATGTCCGCGCCTTGACGCGCTGCAACGCGTACATGTGGCCAGGCCTTGATGTTGTCGTAACAGCGTCCCAAATGCTTACAAAAACACTTTATTTTCTGCCCTTTTTTCTTTCGTCCTTTGCAGATTGACAGAATTGTTCAAAAATGTCACGAGTTCCTTTCCAAAGACATCAGCGTAGCCAACTGCGTCCGCATATTGGAGTTCGCAAAGGAACACAAGCACCCCTGCCTCGTCGACATGGCCCTAAATTTCATTTCCGCAAATTTTAACGAGGTATGTCTAAAATACGAACGAGATATTTTGCTGTGAGCTTGTTGCCCGAGGGTTTTTAATTTTACAAGGCGCAAATTCATTGTCGCGCACTCTACATTTTTTATTGTTCTTGGTTGAGCCTTGATTAAGCGCATTCAAGCCCTAAAATAGCAGCACTCCTGACTCGTCGAACATATTCAGTTGGGCGTGTATTGTCTCTCAACAGGTGGCAACGACCAACCAAGATTTTGTCCAAATCTCCTACGACGACCTCAAGGCTCTGCTAAGCTCTGACGACCTCAACGTTGCCGACGAAGGCAAGGCGTTTTCAGCGGCCATAAAATGGACCTCAGCTGATGCACCAAACAGGCGTCGCTTCCTGCCAAGTCTTCTAAGCGCTATAAGGTGAGCTGATGGGTTTCACTTTTTCACTCGTCAACTTTTCAAGGGCGGCGCTTTGAAGGCGAGTGGGGAGGGGGGAGGCAACTTCGCCAAAATTTGCCCATTCGGCTCTCTTGCCAGTCGAATAATGCTAGTGCCGCCCTGAATCACGCCGTGATTATCGCGCCTTAGCTGTATACACAATGAGCCCTCGCGCCACAGAATTATTAGTAGAATCGTCCAACCAATCCTTACGCGGAACATACGCTAGCAAAAGCTGCCCAGCCAAAGGAACGACTTAAAAGACACAAAGGCAAATAATAATTTACGTCAGAAAGGAAGATCAGTCATTGGGAATGTATAAAATGTCATTATCAACAGCAGCGCCCTACCAATCGATAAATTAAAGTAAATGTAGGAAACCACATGCGCCACGAGTGGAACATTTTCTTTTTAATTATCCCAATGTCGTGAAAACGCCCGACTACAATTAATCACTGGTAATAAAGTGAGCTGCGGTAAAATATAACCGTCCGTGCATTACAACACGTAATTGAATGTTGCCAGCCCGCTTCCGTTTATTAGAAAAAAAAAGAACAACCAGGATTTACTACGGGGAATGGCGCGAGTGGTTCAAAAGTTCAATTGTCTTCGGTTAGGCTGGATAGGTGGTGCCTGCTAACAAGTCCCAGTTGAACCAAGCAAGCGCAAACGATTCAATGGCCATTGTAGCCGCTGTGGTTCCTGCTACTTTTTCTCAGCTGCGGGCAACGTTGGGCACGGCAACAGACGTCAGAAAGACCGCTTTCAGGCGGGTAGTTTGAACTGAGCTAACGCGATGCGGACAACTAAAAGGTGATTTTATGTCAAAACAATCACATCCATGGAACAAAAGTAGCATCAGAAAGTTTATTGGACAGCTATTTCAACAATAAACATTGACTTAACATTTGCCTTTAGTGTTCATTTAAGCAAAAAAAAGCTTTGTAAAGTGTGGTTGTAAATCTGCGTGTAAGGTGTGACAAATTAAATTGAAACAACAGACCACTAAGCCAAGAAAAGCAAAGGACACATTATTTATTTTTACTGAATTGTGATTACTAAAATACTGCTGGCCTAACTACATGGCTCAACAAGAGCCCATAAAAAAATTCCGCTTGCGTGTGACAGATGAAATATGATGCTGTCGTTTATAACGATGACAAGCACGCATCTGACGATGACATAGGGGTAGCATTTACTTTCGGTCCTCTAGAATCAAAATACGGCCTTGTTGCAAACTCACGATGCTCAATGACGAGCGCTTATTTACGATTCTAACAAGGGTCACTACGAACTTCTAGCAGTCCTTATGTAACCCGTGGCGGATCAGGACAAATTTTTCTTCAGCTGGGAATTTCATGTTTCTTAGAGATTCATGCTTTTTCAAACCTTTCCCGAAGGAACAACAACCATTGCGTTAATCAATTTATGCATTTCTTCATAACAAGGCGTCTTTGATATTACGTATTGTGTTATGCAGTTAGCGACATAATTGCGGTTAGCGACCTAACGAAACGTCCTTCAGTTTTACTTGGATTTACACACACAGCGGTTGCAGAAAACTGCTACGACATGACACGTATCATGTCCTTTTTCTGAAACAGATTCGGGCTCTGCAAAGTGTCCTTCCTTCAAGAGGAAGTGTTCCCGCATCCCATGCTCGATGACGTTGACTGCCGCGCCGTACTCGAGCCTGTCTACGGACTTCTGGACCAGCTGGAGATTCACGAAGGTCCGAGGATGATCAACCTCGCACATCCCATGCTAAGGCCCAGGATCCCAAGGCAAGTACTACCTTGGCCGTGAAGAGACGACGCGAGAAAAAGTTGCAGCTCCTGAACCGCACGCCCGAAGAAAGTATCGAGTCTTTACAGTAGCTTAGCGTTTTCCGGGCCATTACGTGATACGTGATGCGCTAGTATCCGAACTAAAACGCGTAATAACTGCGTATCGTGATACTGGAAAATCGAAACATGTACGAGAAGAAGCACGCCAACAAGGCCAAACTTCGGACGTTGTCTCTTCTCGGCCGTGTCCTGCTGCACACCAGGATCATTTCACAAAAGCATAATAAAAACCAACTAGTCTTGCTGTGACCGATTAGTGAACGTAACATCATTGTCATTACATATAGCCATGTATGGTCGCGAATTACGGTCGAACCTGATTGGCGGCAGTATTGTTGGTGCCCATCTAATATATCAAATCATTAGGAAGGTGCGATTCTCCAGAAGGACAGCACAGGCTCTAGTGATCACAAATGCTCGGCATAACTTCAAGAAAGAATATTTGCGCTCTTATGAGGAACTTGTGAATAACACAGATTTTCAGTTTTTATAACGATAACAATTATATTGATACTCTAGACTGGTAACTAAAGACCGTGAAAATTCCATATCAATAATATTCTCCCACGCATCGCATGTTCTCGCCACGGGTGAAAGTGTGCTAGCAGGGGCGATGAACGCGGCTGAGGCAAAGATAACACGAGTCGCCCCATCTCGGTCACTCGGGGGGCGCTCGCGAGTACATCACGCGGAGTTTTGTAGCACGCCATTTTTTTTTCAAGAACACGAACTAATACTACCGAGTGCTGGCGCAGGTGTGTAACCGTGTTTCTCCCTTTCTCTGGAAGTGAATGTCCTGTGATTGAATATTTTGCAGAGACGTCTTATTCGTGATTGGTGGATGGAGTAACGGCAGCGCAACAAGTCTCGTCGAGTCGTATGACTGCCGCGCCAACCGCTGGCTGATGTTTACCAACGACAGGGACATCATGCCCCGCGCCTACCACGGACTCGTCGCGCTGGACGGCCTCATCTACATGATTGGAGGCTTCGACGGGTCCCAGTGTTTCAACTGCGTCCGTTGCTTCAACCCAGTACGTGTTGAACCGTTTAAACCAAGTATAATACAAAAATCACTTGCACATGAAGGCCAGGGGTACTTGCTCGAAAGTGGGCGTGTACTTTTACATGGTCGAGTTGTGTCCTTATAGGGTACCATCTTGCGCGAACTTGTTCAAGCTTGCACTCCCACTAGAGAACATCTATAAATAACTTTACCCATCCCACCGCCTGACTATCCCACTGCAGGGCAGAGGACCCTTCCATGTTTCGCCGATCAACCCAGTCCCGTGCTTGGAACGGCCTTGTTATCCCTGCAAGCTTCGTGCTCGCGTCTGCCAACCCAATTTCCTGCCTCTCCCTCATGCACTTGCCTTCTCTTGGAATCGATTCATTTAGTCTTAGCGACTAGTGGTTATCTACATGCCCTGCCCATGCCGATGTCTTCGTGACTTCTACTGAGATGTTAACACTGTAGTCCTAATCTAAACTACTATTGTTAGCACCATGTGTAGTAGCAAGCAATGCGCGATTTAGACCATGGTATAGCTGGGCCGAGACTCCGCACATGTTCGCCTACTCTGCTACAAAGTAACGAGCGTTATCTACCAAAACTTTCAAGGCAATACAGCTTGGGCGTTGCTTGTTTTTAGACCCTTCCTCATGGTGGTGCACGTGAACATATATAGTGACGTCATCGTCGTTACTTTTGTGTCCCGTTCACAATGATAGAGATAAGTGGATCAAGCTAACATGTGGCCTGCAGCCATGTTGGCGATACCACGCTATGGAGGCCTCGGTGGCACTGGTGCATCATGCATGATGCTTAGAAGCGCTTCCACTGCCATGGTGGATTGTCCAACGCAGACCCCGTTTGTGTCGCTCTTGAACACCTTATAGGTGTCAAATTGTCCAAAGACTAAAGTATGTTACATGAAGTCTTAAACTGCAATAGCTGTCTCATTCAGCATTTCGCCGAGCGCAACGTATATGCAGACAACCCGCGGCCAAATCGGTAACCTCAGACGAGGGAAGCTAATTTGGCGGCATCCCTTCTGTGCCGAGTCGGCGACGAACAGCGCTAGAACGCGAAATACACATAAATCTGATGGTGGCGAGGATTGCAGGGACAAAAAATGTAGTTCACGAGATTCACATCATCGTAAGGGACATGATACCCGCAATCGCGCGGGATCTTGTTCCACGCATTACGCCTCGTCTCTTTGTCGTCACAAAAGTAACGGCCGTTGGATGCCCTCATGGGAGACGGCATGCTCGCGATGCACCCTGGAGGCTGTATTGCGGCTCACTATGGGCGTTACACTGTCGGAATTGCGATGATCTACGGCACACAGGTTGTTCGGTTCAGTCACTCAACTCGCCATAACACACTGTGGGGTTTGAATGTGGTGAGCGCCTCAGGCTCTTGGAGTGAACGGACACGGTCGGTACAAACCAAACAACACGTTTATTTAGCTAATTCATAACGACGATATGGTCCACCGAATCGATACATCAATCGGGATCAACCCGCTAGGACATCCTTACACAATATTACCATACACTCCAAAACAGGACAAACACCATAACACACCCAAGGTGGCGTCACCAACGCTTGACTTACCACGATGATGATGATGATGATGATGATGATGAAAAACATTTATTGTAAAAGAGAGAGGTGCGGGGCCAAAGCATGACCCCGCTACATGGTCGGCGTCCTTAGTCCGGGACACCGCATGACGAGGCCCCTACTCGCGCCCGTCCCACCAGAGCCCGTTGAGACTCTAGTGATGAGCAGTTGAGGAGGGCAGTCTCCCGTGCCTCTCGGGAAGGGGTAGGGGAAGGGGGTAGGTGGGGATTTTTCAGACATGCCCACACCATGTGGAAGATATCACACGTCTCCCCACAGTGTGGGCACCGCCCGTCTGTGTTCGCATCGAAATGTTTTAGGATTGCAGGACAGAGTAGAGTACCTGTCTGCAGGCGCCTTAGAGTTCGCTCTTCCGCCTTACTCAGCCCCTTTGCAGGAGCCGGGTAAAGGCGGTGAGTGTCGCGATAATAGGTCAGAATTTCTTTGAACCGCAGCAGCGGTGTATTGGCCTCCGAGTCATAAGAGCCAAGGTGAGGAGCCCGGTGGGTAAGCGCTCGGGCGGCCGCGTCAGCGGCCTCATTACCTCGTAAGCTCTGATGGCCAGCAGCCCATACGATGCGTTTCGGGGCTGGATCAGCGAGAGCCCGTTTTAGAATTTGGCTGGCTAGGGGGGATATCTCTCCTACCAAGTAATGCGCACATGCTTTCCGGGAGTCCGTGATGATAACTTTCGAGTTGGGGTCCGCAGCAGCAAGCGCTATCGCGACTTCCTCAGCGCGCTCTGGATTTTGTGCTCGGAACGAGAGCCCATTGACATGCTTTTCCCGGTGAACTACAGAGGCCGCGTAAAATCCCGTGGGCGAAGGCCCTGCTATATCTACGTAGAATACACCAGGTCGGGAGCCGTGTTGCCTCTCAAGCGTCCGAGCCCGCGCCTGTCTTCTGCTTTCATGCGTGTGCTTATCCATGTTACTGGGGAGTGGAGCGACCGAGAGCATATGCCGCCACAGTTCCGGAATACGCTCCGCCTCCTCTGCAGTGCAAGTGTGCTGTATATGTAAGCGGTTTAGCAGGCGGCGCCCGGGAGCCGTCTGCACGAGCCACGTATATTGATTCATAAGGTGGGCCTCCCGCAACTCCTGGTAGGAGTTGAGCACACCTAACGCCCTCAGTTTGGCGTTGGAAGTGGCCACCGGGAGATCCAGAGCTCGTTTAGTAGCCTTACGAATGATGGCATCTATTCTTTCGTCTTCTTGCTTGTTAGTGCGAAGGTATGGGACGGCGTAGAGGATCCGGTTGGTCACGAAGGCATGGGCGAGCCGAAGCGCGTCCCTGCCCCGCAGACCACCCCGCTTGTTGGAAACGCGGTGGATCATGCGCCCTACCTGTTCGCCTATTCTCTTGAGTTTCGCTATAGTGGAGTCCGGTCTGAGTCTGTGGTGAATGAACAGGCCCAGAATCCGGAGCTCCTCCACCTCTCTGATGGGAACCCCAGACAGGGAGATGTGTATGGCTGACTTATCTCTTGGCTTCGCTCTAACGTGCAGAAGCTCTGATTTGTTTGGGGCACATTGGAGTCCACAATCGTTGGCATACGCCTCGACTATGGATGCGGCCTGCTGAAGGCGTTCCTGCATTTCACCAAGGCTCCCTTCAGTGGTCCAGATTGTAATATCGTCGGCATATACTGCGTGTTGTGTGCCTTCCACCCTGGCCAATTCGCTTGGAAGGCGCATCATAGCAATGTTGAAAAGGAGCGGTGATAACACTGCTCCCTGTGGGGTACCCCGTGTTCCCATAATGTACGGGCCATATTCCTCGTCCTCGATCCGAAGAAGTGCCTGGCGTTTAGAGAGAAAATCTCGGACATATGCAAAGGCCTTAGCCCCGCAATCGGTGGAGCTCAAGTTAGCCAGGATGCTGCTGTGTTTAACATTGTCGAACGCCCCCTTCAGATCAAGGGCGAGGATGGCTTTATCATTGTGTTGCATACTTATGGGCTGTATGACGGCCCTATGGAGCTGGAGAAGGACGTCCTGTGCAGACATGTGTGGGCGAAACCCAAACATGGTGTCTGCAAAGAAGCCCTTGCCCTCAAGGTATGGGGAGAGGCGATCCCGTACCATCGTCTCCATAAGCTTGCCCGCGCACGAAGTCAGTGATATGGGCCTCAGATTTTCCGTATTCACGGCCTTGCCTGCTTTGGGGACTTACCACGAGAGCACCGACGCGCAACCCGCGGTGCCACGCACCAGGGACCCACGCTAGAGAAAACCGTTCGCGGCAACCGCCACGCGCAGCAGAGGCCAGCTTATTTATCGCTCGCCGCTACCAAGGCTTGTCGCCGCCGGCGCTATACCATGATGATGATGATAGTGGTGATCAACGCTCGCGAACACGCCACCTATCGCTCAATAGTTTTCACCCCCGAAATATGGCTTCTGTGCGAGACACGTGCGCCACGCGGCGCAAACAACTTTACAGGAGAGTGTCAGTATCCCCAAACACACACACACACACACAAAAATTGGCAGTTTTATGTGTACTCTGATCCTGTGACAACGATCGCCATAATTTCAATGCACGTCATCTTTAACACGTGTATCGGCTGCTTTCCGGTCATTGATAGCACTTGCTTTCTAAAAACACCATTCCTTCGCGGTCCTGAATGGCTGTGGAAAGGCAGCATGGCGAAGCTATGGTCAGCGGTGAAGTGACGCGCCGGAGGCCCCTCTCTTTATAAAGGTTTTCAAAGCGAACCACTTGCTTGCCCTCCCCTGACTGAAGCGAGCGTAGTTCTGGCCAATGATGAGAGAGCGATCGAGCGATTGACTTGTTCGATCCGTTATAAAATAGGGCTGTGCAATTGAACACCGTCATGTTAAGAAAAGAAAGCAACGTCTACAACAAACCATTATAAGTGCAAATAAATAAGAGGGCGATTATTGTCGAAGGAGCAGAGAGCATACCCGCAAAAAAAGTACGCCATTTATTAAAGAGTGTGTACAGCGCCTCTCCATAAAGCAAAGAGACGTATCGATTCAATCAGTGCGCATTATTATTATTCTTCGAGATAGTTTCCTAGGGCGTTGATAAATCGCTTCCAATGAGATTTCCAAGCTACAAAAGGCAGCGACCTCTCTGAAAGCCTAACAGCCTTTTGACAGCGTCAAAACGGGTGACCTTTTTCGGTTTCTTGTTAGCTCTGGAAACTTGAGGACGTCTTCCGGGACTCGCGTCTAACCTGATGCAGCCCCGATGTGATCCAGCGGCCGAGTTCTTCAAGCTGCCGAAGCTAATAGGAAGGCTTGAAAGTTCTCTTCACGCAATTCCTGACACTATTCCTGTCATCCAACTGTCTGTCACAGACTCCCTCAGAGATGGCTCGGCTTCTGACGTTCAGGGAGTCCATGCAGTTGGGAATCGCATTGGAAGTGGTGCATCGCCACTTTTAATCTGTATAGACGCCCGAGGAAACAGTCTTGAAGGTTTATCAATGTGTACTGATCAGATCGGTCTCATTAGCGCACACGCAGACCCTATGTCTGTGAGAAGGAGAAAAGAAAGAGAAACCGATTCTCAATGGCACCCAGTACGAGAAGAAGATATGTGAGGGAGTGACGGTCGCTGCAGCTCCTGCACCGCTGGACGGAGCGAGCGTGCATGCACGTGGCCAGGTGCTACGTCAGCGTGGCGGTGCTGGACGGCAAAATCTACGCGCTGGGCGGCTACGACGGCGATCGGCGCACCAACACGGCCGAGCGGTACGATCCAGCCACCAACACGTGGTCGCTCATCGCCGACATGAACGACCAGCGGTCAGACGCCTGTGCCACGGTGCTCGGCTCAAAGGTGCGCACTGAACGAGCCAGAGTGTCAGCCACACTGACAGCCGTGGCTCCTTTTTAGCAAGACAGTTAAGACCATGGGTGAGCGCATGGCGAGGGGTACAGGTGTGCCACCCCTCCCCGCCTTAGTCACCTAAGAAGGGGCGGGGGACATGTCAGTCCCGCACATGGGGGAGGGGTAGTGCGACGAGCCTATTTTAAAACGGGGTACGAGAAAATACACAGAAACACTTACACACAAAAAAGGCGTTACACACGGACGAACACTGGACTGTGGTTTACTTGAAATCGCATTACCGCACAAGACTTTTCACGCACGCGCAATGCTGTCACTTTCCACGACACCAGACTTCTAACGTACGACTTCTGACGCATTGCCATCGCTTTTATTAATTAAATTATTTATTTACACGACACGTGAAAGTTAAACCTCATTTTTCTGATACGCAGGTACACCCTTTTGACGCCAGAAACAAGGACGTATCGCTGACACAATTATCTTTGAAAATCTGAGGAGCTTCAAAAATCTTCCCCTCACATCTAGTTCAGCGCTCGTTCTTCCTTAACGCCTTCTTATTGTCCACGTGTTTCTGTGTATTCGCCAATATTTCAAGTTCGTGGCACAGCAACCCGCCCAGCAGCAAGGGCTTATGCTTCTAAAGAATGAAGGATTCGTCCAGAGCGCCGCGGCACACCTGTCACAGAACCATGTAAGTCAATCGTGCTAGCTGGTTGCCGGTCACATCGTAAGCACCTTTTCTAGGTTACTGTAAATGCAACGCACATTAACAGTCAAAGGGGCCCTGCAAAACTTCTCACGCATGGTTAGAAAAATGATGCCGATCGGTAACCGAAGCTCCCTAGATCACGCGAGGCAATAATTGAAAGCAGCATGAAGCCCGCAGTTTACAAGTAATGCTCAAGGTTAGCTAGGAATCGCTCCGTGTTCTCCCAACGGTTGATTCCATATACCCCAACTACTTCGCCATATACCCACGTTCACGGCCATTAGCTAACTGGAGCATCATGAGCTGCATAGTTACCCTGGACGCCACGAGATGGCGCCACGTACTCGTGGTCTTGCAGGCACGTGGCGTCATGGAAAGTGATGTGCCAGAACACACGCGTTCTCTCTCTCTCTTTTTTAATCCCACAGGTGTACATCGTAGGCGGCTTCACCGGGCAGCAAGTGCTCAGCACGGCCGAGTTCTACGACCCCAAGGCGAACGTGTGGACCTACATCCGGGCCATGACCACGCCTCGTAGCGGAGTGCGGGCCATAAACTACCAGGACACGATCTACGTGCTCGGCGGCTTCAACGGAAACAACAGGCTCGCCACCGGTACACCACGCTCACATTGGAACATTCCTCAGCCTACACGCTAAACTTTGATTCTTGCGCATACTTGGAACCTTTGTTGGAATAGGCTTTCGGATATGAGGCTGTATTAAGCTCGATATACAGCCGCGTTCACGTTTGTGCTGAGCACGGGATAGGCCGGCCTCGCTTTATGGGGCGACATCTTGCGGTGGTTGCTGGTTATGACGTGGTCGGCCTGGGATCATGCGCGACTTAATAAACGCCACCAGAGCCCGCAACTACCGCACGTTGCGGCCCCGTAGAGCAAAGCTGGCTGCTGGCGCGCTGTATACGCACACATGGATGCGGCTGTACGGGTTCATGTCATTTGCGTAGAATGAGCAATATCGACGTTGAAAGGGACGAACTGCTCAAGACTTTACCTATACAAGCAACGCACCCACCCTTTTCGACTGTGACTTTAGTACGAGCAGCAGCATGATGTTGACGGGAAACGCCAATAGTAAGGTACTGATAGAATCACCGAGCGTGTAGCAGGTGGTATTGTGGACGGTATGCAGACAGGAAAAAAAAATCGTACTTGGTTGGTTAGAAGTTCATCACACCTACGCTTCCTATGTTCCAGGGGAAAAGTACGACCTTCTGAGAGATCGCTGGATCGAGCTGCCCAATATGCACACGCCGAGGAGCAACTTCGCCGTCGCCGTGCTAGACGACCTGCTCTTCGCCATTGGTGGATTCAACGGTCAGTTTTGCTAAAACCTGTCTCTGCACTTGTTGCAGGGCTTCGGTTCGCTCTGATAAGTGGCAGTAATAAACACGAGACGCGAAAGTCTTGAGTGACGATCAGTCGTTAGGACGAATCATTAACCACATTAGGTGAAATTGATAAATAATCAGATTACGATAATGATCCGCATCAGCAGCTGAAAAAAAAACACCATTACCTCCACGTTTCTATTTAGTGAACTTTACACTACAGCGTCCAAGCAATTTAATGAAAGTTTGAATGCACATAGCTATTGATGGAGTTTTCTCTAGAAAAATTCGCCGGCAAGCTCCACTTTGTTAATGCATATACATGAGTTGTTTAATCGTTAAATCGATTGCTTGCGAAGCTTGAATAAAGTTTGCATAGCTCGAATAACCGGAGAAAAGGCGCACAATTACGACGCGGACCAGGATATCGACAGCTACATTTGTCTCTCACTTACGCTGTAAAGATGAAGGAAGGACTAATTTATGGCCCATTGAAAATGATTTAATTCGCACAGCTAGGTACATCCTAAATACCACTGCCATATGGGCGCGGCTGTCGAAACAAGGAATCGAACCGGTGACCCCGTGCATGAGAGAATGAAGCAACAGACTCTAGTCCACGTCAGTTTCATCTATCTTTGATAACGAAGCAGTAAGCGTTTCCGCGGAAACTGAAGTAAAAACGTCAAAAACGTAATTGAGGATGTGTTCGCGTGGGTGCGCTGCTACACCCGCCGACAACTTTTCTAGGCAGCGCTGTGGGAGCTACAAAACCGAAGCGCACGCCTGCGACCGTGTTTATGTTTACTCGCAATTTTTTTTTCAAATTTTCCCTTTATGAAGTGTGTACTTCGTAATCCCCGTCCCCATAGCCTTCGCTCAACTGCTACGATAAGTTGTCGCTCAGTGTAGTGTAACTAGAAAACAGAAAGTGCTTTGTAGAGCTGGCTTTGCCACACTATGAGCTATTGTAAGGTGAAGCAAACTTCAGAAACCATTAGTTACTCATGTGATAGCCTGTTCCAATTTCGCCAATGATTCGTATTGATTGATTGATTGATTGATTGATTGATTGATTGATTATGAGGCTCAGCCAATTTCGGGAAGTCGTAGGTACAATACAGTTATTTTCGAGTGTGTCAAAATGCCTTCTCTTTCATTCCATTTCCAAAACAGCAGCACCATCACAACACGCCTATATTTCCAAATTAAACGTGGCGTCTTCGACGTGAGTGGGTCAATGTGCGATTACAAACGCATTGTTTAGTTCTCCAACGAAAATATAATCCCATTGTGACACCAAAGTGAAAACTGAACAATCGAAGCGTCTCTACCACACGCATTTTTCATGTTTGATGTCGGAGCTCTTAAAGCACGAGGTAAACACTCGGGTAACCCCCAAAATCCTCCGATTGATTGATTGGTATGTGGAGTTTGACGCTCCAAAACTACCATATGAGTACGAGAGACGCCGTAGTAGAGGACTCCGGAAATTTAGACCACCTGGTGTTCTTAAGCGTGCGCCTGAATCTGAACACACGGGCCTAGAGAACATGTTCGCCTCCATTGAAAATGCAGCCGCTGCCACCGGGACTCGATCCCGCGACCTGCGGGTCAGTCGCCGAGTACGTTAATCACTAGACCACCGCCGATGAGGCAAAAACCCTCCTTGCCTTTGATTATCAGCGGCGCCCATCTACGGAGACAGTCCATTGCAGCCACCGCGCCGAGTCTGCAGCCCTGCGAGCCGAGTACAAGCAACGAAAGGGATGTTGTTGCCAGCTTTGCACGATGGTTTTAGCCCTGTAGTTCTGACATTCTTGCATGATCTGTGACAGGGTTTGATTCGGCTCTATTATGTTTACACGGCTAGTGCCAAATTCTCTTTCTTTTTTTTAAACGCGCTAACGACGCGAGTGATCAAAACCTATATCAGCGGGAAATTGCCGTAGTACTTTTGGGCGAATGAGCGGAATCCCCGTCTCCGTAGCCTTCGCTCAAATGCCACGATAAGTTGTCGCCCAATGTAACTGGAAAACAAAAAGCGCTTTGTAGAGCTGGCTTTGCCACACTACTAGCTATTGTAAGGCGAAGCAAACTTATAAACCCATCATTTAGTCATGTGATAGCCGGTTCTAATTTCGCCACTGATTTGCATTGATTGATTGAATGATTTATTGATTGAATTGATTGATTTATTGATTGATTGATGACACTATCAGCTATTGTAAGGTAAAGCAAACTTCTGAGACCATGAGCTACTCATGTGATAGCCTGTTCCGATTTCGCCAATGATTTACATTGATTGATTGATTGATTGATTGATTGACAGGAACAACGACTGTGCCGTTCGTGGAATGCTACGACTCCAAAACCAACGGCTGGCGAAGTGTCACGGACATGAACATTAACAGGAGCGCCCTGGGAGCCTGCGTGGCCGTTAACCTGCCAAATTTTAAGGAGTTCTCGGTTGTAGGTGAGATTCGAGATTACTCCGTAAAGCACGGGCGTCCCTGATTCCACTTTTTTGCGATCCTATTGAAAAACCGGTTCACGCAAGTTTGCAGAACATTTTGTAGCTGGCGCAAAGCTAGAAACATGAAGAAGATGGGCATTCTCTGGAATTGGAGACATCTGGACATGGCGCCATTTTTCGCCGGCAAGAACAGCAGTCTGCCATAACTGAATGAGAAATGTGGGAGAAAAGTCGTATCTCTTAAAAAAGGTTAGGCACCAAAAACGGCTGCGGGTTATATGTAGCAGAGACCCACTGGTACAATTTGGTGAAATTGCAGTATCGCAGTGCAAAACGTATGACTTTCCAGAAAAAAATGAGCACCATTCATGGAAACACACGGGATGCCATCGTAAACTACCCTAGGAAGCCAAGGAGTTTCTAGTGCGACACTGCAACTTTGCCAGTGTGTACAAATAAGTCTCTGCTACATAGAACAGGGCGTCGTTTTTAATAACTAGCTTTTTTTACGTCAGATGAGATTTTTTGGCGCCTATTTCCCTTTCAGTTACAGGAGGCCGCCACTGTGGCCGACAAGAGATGGCGCTGCGTGCAGATGCGCCCCACATAGAGTTTCCTAATATACACTAGAGGGAACTCTGGCGCTAGTGTCTATGGGAGCTGCAACGTACGGCGCTTCAGCGAGCATGGGAATGATGGGTAGTACAAACATTTGTCTAATCTTCGTACTTCTGGCCTGCTTCTGGCTCCGTGTGTGTTCGTGTGGCTTAGAGCTGTTTTTTTTTTCACGAAAAATAAATTAGCAAATGTTCAGCGTTTGCACTTCATAACCTTATTCTTTTAAGCTTATCATTTCAAATCAAGTCACAAAGTTCAAAAGGGTTCGTTGTTTTCTTCAAAACAAAACCGTAACCAGCAATAAACAAAGCCGCAAGTACGATTCGCTCATTCGCAAGTACGAAGACTAGGCAAATGTGTGTACTACCCATCATTCCCATGGTCGCTGAACGATCGCAGCGCCAGAGTCCCCTCTAGTTAATTTTAGGAAACTCTATGGCGCCCCAATCCTGATCACGAGGAAACTACCGTAACACAACTGCCTTTTCGTATTGTTCCTTTCGGAAAATTAGAAAAGCATAGCTCATGGTCACATAGTCTTGCCTGTTGCCAATATTTGTGTAGCCTCTAACCAAACAAGAGGTCGCAAAAGGCTTTACGTACTGTTTGCGTATACTAATGCCACAGAAGTACCAACGAAACTCAAAGTAGCATTTGATGTCTCGGGTAAAAGCAAGTCAAGCGAATTTAATGTTCCTCAAGAAAAAGCACAACGGCGGAGAAACGAGGGAAAAACGCTTGCTCTCCTTGTTCACTTCTTTTGTACGTTGTCCGCTGTCTCTTGAAATTAATGATCAACTAACCCAGCCATTCATCTATATATTTAAGGCGCATAATGATGAACCATGCTTCCGTTAGTTAGGTTGCGGAGTAGACACCCCAAGGAACATTTTAAATACAGGGCCAAGACAATGACACCTCCGTTCGTTCCGAGAGCACGCGACACTTCACAGACACCACAAATGACGACTCTTTGTACCAATGTTGCGGAGTTTCCACTCCGAAATTGCAATGGATCCGGAATCATTCCACATCTTCACGACCCCGAAATGGAACGGGAATAGAATTTGGTCTTTCTTTTTCGAAAATAGAGCACATTTTCGTCGATATGCTTGTTTTCAATATTCAAACATCAGTAATTCAGACCCCTCGAGTTTAACAATAAAGCAGTAGTGCAATCGCCATTCATCTTGTTGTGTGTTTGCGTATACACTCAAATCACGGTAGATTTTATTTGCCATTCTTTTAAACGTACTATGCTGTATTGGTCGCTATTGTATGATGCTATGCGTTGATTAGTTTCTTTTTTTTACTTTTTCAGGTAACGCGGAGCGCGAAAACTGAGCACAAGCAGCGTCGCCTCACTAGAGGGATCGCTCTTCTCACGAAGCAACTCTGCGTCCTCGGGGGAGGCCGAACTCGACCGCTCTCGGACGCAGCTTCCTTTGATCCCACTATTGGATGGACGCCGTGTACACAAATGTTATGCGATTTTTTTTCCGATTTTGACACCTAAGCGCTTTTTTGCGCCAATTTCGCAAATTTCTGAATCCTGAGCGCACCGAGGAAACAAACGCCGCAATACTTGGTGACAATATTTATTTTCTTTCAAATAACCAGTGAAATTAAAGGAGTATATTGTTTCCTTCTGTCATTGAATGTATTCTGGTGAAAAAGAAGCGAATGTGTGAGAGGCCAAAAAAATACCTGTATTTCAGGAATGCATTGCCGTATACACTTTCTTTTAAGTGCGAGGCATCATCAAGTCTAATGTCGGCGTGTCATGTCGTCGTCATTATCCATAGTAAACGGGTTGGCGCCACAATGATGGGCAACACCCACTACTTAGCAGCGGTTGATACTATGCATATTGCGACTTCAAGGATCGTCGCTACTGCCTAAAACATATTTGGCAAGTTTCCTATCTAAAAAAACCAGAGGCACAAACGTACATATCCCTACGGCGAAGTCATCTACTTGTAATCCTACTTGTTGAAACACACCTGCAAGGTTAAGTGATCAGAAGAGAAGACAGATGCGCGCGCACTACCAGCCGCGCTCACCGCAAGATTGCCCGCAATGTTTTTGTCGCATAATGTAGACCCTGCCCATAAATAAGGTATTTTTTTTACATTAAAATCTTAGTTTCACGCGCAAGCAGAGCTCGGCCGCAGCCTCGGGCGGCAGCATGTTGCCGGACTGACTGGAGCCAAGACATGGCGCGCACCACTGGACGCTTCGCCCATCCCCTGCATGGTTTCACGTTACTGGAGCTGAAACACACCGCCGCCCCCTACATGCGCCTTCACCATAATTTTCTACAAGAATTTATTGCAGCATACAAATTCAAGTTAGACAATAAAAACTCCCAAGCATTTCCCCGAGGGTGAACATGGTTAAGTGCGAATACACGGGGTGATGCTATGAGGAGTATTTATTAATTCGCACTATTATATTTATTAATCACACTATGGTACCTTTATGGTGTAATGGTTCCTGGGAATCGCAATTTGATCACACGAGGGAGTTTACGTTAACTCACTGGCGAATGCCAACGGATTTTAACTTTACTCCCCCTCACGACCCGCTCTCGACGGGAGAGAAGGCGGGCGCGCGAGAGAGAGGGGGGCGCGCGCAGCTGCAGCGAGCGAGGAGAGCGGAGGAGCGATCGAAGGGGGAGGGGGTATAAGGCGCGTTACTGACACCAGCGTCGCGTCCGTGGCTTATTCGGTAGAGCGTCGCGCTGCGGCCCGCCAAGTCCTCTTTCTTTTAAAGATAGAGAGAAGACTGCGGACGCCGCCGACGGCGGTGGATGGTTTGGGGTCGCTTATAAAGTGTATTCAC
The DNA here is from genome assembly GCF_043290135.1 of Rhipicephalus microplus. Lineage (NCBI taxonomy): Eukaryota > Metazoa > Arthropoda > Arachnida > Ixodida > Ixodidae > Rhipicephalus > Rhipicephalus microplus. Next base: position 13,036,135 of record NC_134709.1, on the reverse strand, counting down.
ACTTAAAACTCGGTACATGTCAAATTTAACGTTAGAGATTGAAATATTTCAGATGGTCCTCACGTGCAACGTTTTTCTTCAAAAAACAAACAAGCAACAAGTGAAAAAAAGTTTTTTTTACAATATATTTCACGTACTATTGCCATTTAATCTTTATTTTTGATTTTAAGTTTCATAGCCTAACTAAAATGACATTTACCAGTCTGTACGTTGCATTCTTGGCCAATCACCCAAAGTGGGCACTTGCCATGTATCTAGGAAAGCAAAGCAAAGCAAAGAAAAGAAAAGCACAGTGGGATTGCGGTAAGGCCGTACCAGGCCTCTGTTTCCTTGGCTCGTTGTTCGTGTTGAAAGATATGCGCTTTTCCTACAACACCAACGTTTGAAACAAAAATGTTTTCTCCAAAAGGCATCAGCTCCGGGACAACAAATTGCCAGCATGGTTGCACGGTGCGACAAGCTTTGTCTCGCCGTTAACTTGTCAATCACACAGCGGCGGCTGCGGGCGAACTCCACTCGAAAACTACGCTCACAGAACGAATGACACGAGAAATCTCGCCATTTTTACACATCAAGCTGCCAGCTACCTACAATGTAAAAACAAAGCGCTACTCTCATAATACAAAATAGATTGGGATACTTCTGTTAACAGCCAGCTTAAGCCAGCGTTTCGGTAAGAGAATTTGCAAGGCAGTTCTTGTTCAACGAGCATGTGCAACAGATTTCTTTGGATACCACAGACTTGCTCTTATGTTCCATCATCTGCTTCTGATACAGCGGTAATTATTTTTAGGTTACGAGAAGAGAGAACACATTTGCGCACTACCGGATGTGCGCACCACGATATTACTGGCAAACTGTTCGTTGCGAAATATCGACCTTGCCCATAAATAACAGCCTTTACATTTCAATATGGTAGATTTCTAATCGCTCTTCGAGCGTAGTATCTCACTGTATGAACATAACATGAAGCTATAGTATGCACAGTATTGACTGGTGGCTAGTAGCGGGTTTTACCCAATTTTTGTGGCGCAAACCAGTCAATAACGAATAGCGACGTCGAAACGACACACCGACACCTAGCCATCAAAGAGAGTGAGAATATAAAGCTGGACATGTACAAAGTTTTCTTACCTCACTTCAACGTGTATGCATGCGGCAACACATTCCCGGTATTACAGGTATTTAGTGGCCTTTACTTCATTTGCGATATTTCCCCCTCAGAAGGTATTCCATAAGGGGAACTAACGTACCTATGACATTTTATTTCACTCGTCCTTTGAAAGAAATTATTCTGACCCAGTTGAGCGGCGTTTTTTCGCCAGGTGCACTCAAATTTACTCAGGAAAGGTGCTTTTTGCGGCCAAATTTTGTTTAGGGGGCAAATTTTTGCCAGAGCTAACTTGGAGAGTGCGCTTCGCGTCCGCACAAGAGGAAGACGCCAAGAAGCTCGGACATCATGCCTGTGACTTCAGCCGAGTCACCCGACAAAACAAATGTTTGTATTGAGCCTTCTGTTCCTTCACCTGCATCTACACTGACCTGCGCCTACAGCGAATTTCGTCAAAAAAGAGATAATGGTGATAGGAAGACATCGGGCTCGTTCTTACAAAGGTGTACACCCTTTTTCACTCATAATTTATTTCAAAGCTGCACTTAAGACCAAAGCAATAGCTAAAACCATGCTTAGCTATTAGAGCTTTTCATCACATACTACACACTCACACACACGTCTATGTTGGTTTATATTCGAAAGCGCTGAAAATAAAAAAATGTTTAAAAAAATCCTTGTAGACGGTGTCTATTCTTCCGTGAAATCAAAAAGAAACTACGCTACAGAGCGATTCAGTTCAGCCTCTCCAGAAGATGCGCAGGTACTTTGCGAAAAGAGCGATTTCTTGATCGAAGCGACGGTGTTTATGCTCAATTCTCACGCTCCGAGTTACCTGCAATTAAAAGAAAAAACTAATCATCGCATAGGATCACAAAAGAGCGACCGATACCGCCAAGTAAAATAAAACGAATGGCAAATAAGAACATGGGGTCAGTAGGTATGAATTCATCGTGAAATTCCTCGCAAAAAACGAAGACGCAAACACACAGGAAGATAAATAGCTATTGTACGTGACCCGAACTTTAAGGCCTGACCACACGTATGCATCGCAGCGCACCAGCGTGGGGCGTTATGCTTGGCACCACACCCTCTCAGTACGATGAGAGGGCGTACCACTTCGTGTAGCCCCTTTATCTCCTTCCATGGGGAGAGGGCGCGACGCTCATCCCACACGCCAGGCGCCGACGCCCTGCAACGCGCACATGTGGCAAGGCCTTTACGCGTCAGAAGTAGGTTAATCGTGATCTCGGTTTGATCTTACACAGGGACTATGTGGACTATGAGATATGTGCATAGTAGATATAGAACAATATCCATTGTACATTACAATATGCACATAGTATGTATGCGTACACAGGGACTAGGTACACTATGTAATTATATTATGCACATAGCATTGCACCCGTACACGGGGACTAGGTAGACTATGTAATATGTGCGTAGTAGAGATAGAACCATGTGCATCATACTACATTATATTAGGCACACATTACTATGCACTGGGTGCCCGACGTCCACAATGCAACACCAGCTGCGTTACTATCCACATTTTTTCAAACACATCGCAGAATTGCCCCCCCCCCCTCCAAAAAAAGTTATGTGGAACTCCGATGTGCCTAAGTGTTGCTCTAGATCAACCCAAGGCGTCCTCGTTGATCGTGACGCGTGTAACATATAGACGAATTGATTTCTGCAAGTTTGCGAACTGAAAACCACAGTCTTCCATGCAGTTTATTTATGCCATGAACTAGTTACCATATCAAAAATAAAACAACTTATGATTTCACATTAAAGAAATTCGCGCCATCTTCGCAAAAGGAACCCTGATGGGATGCGAAAGAGCAGTGTTGCACACGGGTGCACGTCACGGGTTGAACGGCGCTAACGCGGGTGATCATGATGCGGTTTCAACGCGTACGGTAGGCACGCGTCAGGTTTACTGCGCGTGAACCGTCGAGTCGGCGGTGTAGCGAGCAGCGGTCACGGCAAGTGTTGCGGGCGAACGGACTAGGCGGCAGCTGCGGGCTCTGCGGCGAGCGCAAGCCAGGCGAGAGAAAGAATTACGTCAGCACGCACTGCTAGGGGAGCGTTACGTCAACGCGCAGCTGCGGCGTGACCTCCTTGGTACCGCTCCAGCACCTGCGGCGACGGGAGCACGTTGCGGCGCGTTCGTACGGAAACACGCAAGGACAGTGTTACAGAGGCTTGTCAAAGAGCCGCTTCGAATCTAAATGAAGCTAAACCATGCTCAATCGTTTCACAGAATTATTTCGCACTGACGATTCCGTCACCTCAACACCGATAAGTACAATATGTGCACTTAGTACTTTCACACAGAAGCGAATCGGAGCGTGCGGCATTGAGAACGCGTGATAGATTGGTCTTGCATCTGCTTTTAGATGCGAAGCAGCTATGGCTACGTTCGTGTCCACCCCTACTACGTGTCCAATCCTACTACGTCTGCGCAACAGCTGGCCCAAGCAGCGCCAGAACGCGCTCATGCACTAGCGCGTTCCAGCCTGTGTAAGGGGCTGGGTAAGACGCTGTGGCCTCTCCCCCTTACGCTCTCTCATCACTCACATGATGGCGTCGGAGAACGAGATTCTGCAGACCCGTAATGAACGCACGTGCTCCTGCGTGGTGTCCTCCAACAAGAGTTCGGGCGAGTTCAGCAGCAGAATCTACGGTGAATTCATGGTGTGTTCCACTTGCATTTCTTCCCCTCAGAAAAATTCCAACTTCGTCTGTATTTGTGTCGTGTTGTCGTGGATAGCGTTCACGTGGCGCCATAAACAAAGGTCCCTAACGTACTGGCACACCACCATGGCGAATTTAATGCTGTGAAAAGAGCATAACCACGAAGTGTCTAATCTTTCAATGTATAATGGCGCCATGAGGACGTTTTTCATCTCCCTGCACAAAATGCCACGAAACCTACCGGCAAAGTACTGTTAACGATAACGTGGCATTACAAAATCTGCGTCAACCCATTTGTGCTAAAGGATGGCGGTTTCAGCGGCATCAGTCCATTCCATACATAGCGGGCGCACGGTCAATTGATGCCGGGCATATTGATCACATTATGCAAACAACCTTCCCAACTCTGCACTAGTACCTGGAACCACTGCGCCGCCAGGAGCATGCTGAGCACGTTGTCGCTGTTCAGCGTCACCCTGTTGGTGTAGACGTACTCGAGCAAGGCGGCCATGACGTCACCGCGCACACCAGCCACGGTGATGTTGCGTACCTCGCCGGCCTCTGGTGGCGCAGCGGGCTGCTGCCCCAGCTTCGTCGTCGATATGGCGGCGTCCACCATTTCTGCAGGCGCAATCGCCACTGCAGCTCCTGGTGTGACGGCGGGGACGTTGATCGTGCTCGTTAGGTTTCCTCCCGGCGACGTTTCTCGAAACAGCGGGCAGGTGGCGTACAGGAGCACCGGGAACTGGCTGCCATCGTCGGTGCATGTGACCTCGGCGTCAGTGAACGACCTTCGCCGCCGGAGGTCTTCGTGCACGCTGGCCATGCCTTTCGAGTAGACGTTGGCGATCCTATGCAGGCTCTGCCACGACGTCACTGCCGCTAGGACGTCGTCACAGTAGGCTCGAACACGCCTCGGAAAACCGACCCCGCCAGCGACGGTTCTTCTTCTTCTTCTGTTCGCGCGCGATGCCCCTCGTGGTCATTCCTCCCCTTCTTTTTTTTCTTGACCTCCGCTCACGACACATCCCCCCCCCCCAATCGGAGGGGATTGGCCGCGCGAAAGTTGAATTCTTTAAGTAAAATGTGCTTTCCTATGTAAATATTACGTCCACTAGTTAATTACTGATTTGAATATGTAGTGTTCACAGAGTTCAGTAAGAAATTTCTTCTGGCCCCCCACTGTTCCTTCGTTAGTTTCGTCATTTGGCTCGTCTAATGTGGACTTCCTCATCTTCGTCCTCGCAATGTCTCGCGTATGCTGTAAAGCCTGGAACACGAGATACATCATCTAGTTGCCTACGTCCATTTTTATTTGTACAGGCACCGTCATCGCCTTCCGTAGGCTCAAAAAGCAGCAGTCAAAGCTGTCTTGTGCTATTGAGGACTACAGGCATACGTGACCACCTTTAACTTTTGTGTAGTGCCACCGCTGCATACGCGTCAGCCCGTTGACTGACAATGCTCTTTTCTCTCTCTTTCTCTTCTATTTCCCTCTCTCTCATCTTTATGCCCCCTTCCCATTCCCCCAGCGTAGGGTAGCAAACCGGGCATGTGCCTGGTTAACCTCCCTGCCTTCCCTCTTGTTGTTCATCCCATCCCATCCCCCTAGTTCGGTGTCATAGACGTACTAAACTAACCTAACCTAACGAAAAACATTTATGTCCTGCAGAACACGCTCAGCGCACTGCGGGCGTCTCCCGTGTCATCGTCTCTGCTATTTTCGTGAAGTGCCTGAAAACAATGAGCATTTTTTTTACTCGCAAGCCCTTACTTCACTCATTACTTAACCATATTCCCTCGGTGCAGCTTCTCTGGGCTCCACGAATACATCATCTTAGCAACAAGCGCATTTCTTAGTGACAAAAAGAATTCATTGTTAAATTATTTCCAATTAAGACTTGAAATAACGCAATTCCTCTCAATTCTTATAATTGTGGATGTTATTATACTCATAGCTGTTATAACAAGACACACTCAAACTTTTTTATACCTTAGATGACTGATTCATTCGTCATCCTTTGTCATCAATTTAAAAAAGTTTTCCACCGCATTAACCACCGTTTTTATGGCCAATCACCCGTACTGGGTAGGAGTCGAGAATAAGTCGAAAGCAAACAAGCCATGCCATTCCCTTTTCTGTGGCCCAGGCGTTCTTCTAGAGCAGTAATTGGCACAAAGACAAAAAGTTCCAGTTCCAGCTGGATTATTGAACCTTACAACTCGAAGGTCTTACGGTTAGATAATTCAGCTTAAAGTTAATTAATATTCTGCTGGAACTTCGTCGGTACCCAGCTCGAGTTCGGCCAAATTCCAGTTGTAAATTCAATGTAAATTATTTTAAAATAAATCGCAAACATGAAACTCGACGTGTACATCTTTTTGTTTTTTTTTTGCCCTAGCCTTAAGCTGTACGTTGCACTAAATTCTTGATGTACGGGTATATGGTGGGGTTTTGTATGTTTGCCTTTATTTTCCTTGGAAGGCATTCAAAGACACGTGGAAAAGATCCGATTAACATTGATTTAGCTTGCCCTTTGCCAAGAGTATGGTTACCAAGTACGGCATTATTTCGCTAGGCGTGCTCGAAATTCGCAGCCTAAGTGTGTGCTTTTTTTTTACGTGGGCAATTTTTCAGGAGTCACTTCTAAACCATTGTTCTGAGTGCAATACCTGCGTAGTATACTGTAAATTTCGTCAAAAAGAGGTAATGGTGACAGGAAGACATTGTATTCGTACTCATCAGGGCACACCCTTCTTCACTCGTAATTTATTTCAAAGCTGTACTTGAGACCACGCTCAATTATTGGAGATTTCATGACACACACACTCCGATGTTGGTGTGTACTCGAAAGCACTAGTCTTCCGATAAGAGTAAAAATTGTAAACGAAGAAAATTTCCGTGTAGACGGCGTCCATCCTATGGAGGAATAAATACGAGCTACGCCAGAGAGCGAATGATACTTCGGCCTCTTCAAAACAGGCGAATGTGCTTTGCGAGGAGAGCAATCCCTTGACCGAGGAGGCACTGTTTACGTTCAGTTCTCGCGCTCTGAGTTACCTGCAATTAAAACAAATAACTAATCAATCGATACCATCGCAAAAGAGCGACCAATTAGACTGATGACGCATAAAAGCAAGCGTCTTTTGAGTGTAGCGAATTGGGTCACTCAATCTGAAGCCATTTTAAACTGTGCGCTAAAACAAAGACACAGACACGCAGGAACGTAACCAACTATTGTACGTGTCCCCAACTACTACTAAGTTGGAGTCCCCTTCTTTGAGATATATTTAAGATGTTGAGTGTTTATTCACTACCTCCTCGGAGACGTTGGTTTACTATGAAGCACCTTAATGATATCAACATGAGACTGGGGTACTTGGCAATCCATCTGTTTCTTGAAAAATACTGAACTCGCATGACTGCACATACTCGTGTTTACCTGAGCGATCAAACAAAGTCTAATCTGCATTTTGTGGGTACTTCAGTGACCCGAGTGTACACAAATGACATAAAGCCCGTTATGTCATGTGTTTTTGTTCTAGTTAGAGTTTATAGAGATATTGGCTCTACATAGGCATATAAAGACCACGAGGTATTGTTTTTCTCATATGCCAGAGAAAACGTTCAATTACAAAAAGACGGATGCGTGCTGGTAGTGTGTAAAGTGCCTGGCGGCGATCGTTCGGTTAGGTTAGGTCATATTTCTTAAGGTTAGACCGGGATATACGTCGAAGGCACAGTACTTCCATTATAGCGGGAGCCTTACTCGTTTGTCAGAGCCGTCTCCGCCTAGCTATGGAAATCTGTCTCCTCTTGTGAATCGAGGTGGGCAGGAGGCTGTCAAGCAGCCGGTCCGATTTGCGGGAGAACCGGGCTAAAAAAAGCAGGCACAGGGAACAGGCGAATCAAGGAGGGCCAGCGGAAGTGACTACCATGCCTCCTCCTCCGCCCTCCAAGGCTTTTTTTTATGTTATTTTTCAATAGGCCGCCGAGATGAATGCAAAGCCCTCTTAAGGCCATCGTCAGGACCTTTATCGCTTTTCTAATGTGTGGCCTCCTTTTTTTGCCCAGTTTTATTTTATTTTTTTCACGCTAACCAGCAGCTGCTGCGGACCAGAACGAGCCACTACCAAATTTTGTGACGTCATCCACTTCAGGTGACGTCATAAAATGATCGGCCGATGCACTGAAGCGTGGGTATTCCTTGCCGCGTTAAGGAACAATTCAATTCATAAAATAGTCTTCACAAGTGTTAGACGAAACTGTTCCGTAATACACGGCCATGGAAGCACAACTTCCACGGCACGACACGTTCAACAGATGGCGACACTCGCGTCACTAAACGAGCCAGGAACATTATCATTCTCAGATCGCTGATCTACAATGAAAAAAACTTTCAAAAAGAAGAATGAAGAACACAGCCACCACCTAATGGCACTGGTAAAGTGTAGTCTGCGAATTTTTCCCGTCAGGTCTCCACAGGCTTGTCTGCCGAGGCAAATGCGGTGTACGATCTTCTACATTGAAATCCAATAAAAGACATTAACCCCCCTCTCCTGCCCACCTGCTGACAGAGAGAATGCGTAATCTCTATTGGCGCGCCCCCTGCCTTTAACCACGGCCTCCAAAACTGTGTAGTGCTCACGAAAACAGTGTTTGTTGACATCTAAACTTATCTGGCCAATAAGTCCTCAATGCTGGTCAGCAGCTAGCTTCAAAGTGGGACGGGGAGGAGGCCCAGTAGTGCAAAAACGACTCTTGACAATTCCAAACCTTGGTCACTACAACACGTTCAATCGGGCGATCAACATCCGCGATATGGGCAACAACGAGAACAGAGCACAAATGAAAAATGGCCGGCGTCCAGCCGTTGTAGTTGAGAGTAGATATTTTTTTAAAAACTTTCTCGCGTGCAATTGTATTATCAAACTAGTTAATAAGTCGAGCTTGTAAGGAATAAGATATTTACAAATTATAAAAGTTACATGTAGATACGTTAACAGCCTAAAAGTATCTGGCGTTGAGACTACTCATTCGGTCCGAAATCAAATGTGTTCCGGAAACTCATTCTACATAAAATGTCGTTTGCATCGAATGGCAGTAGTTTCCCCGTGTGACAGCAAAGAAATTGCCTTACAGAGTAATGACATTCGCTATAAATGACACAATATTTGCTGTGTGACAGGAGTACAATTCCATACATACACGCGCAAAAAAGTCACGCAGTACGTCTAAATATTCGTACTACAAAATGGAACCACACGTCCCATGACAGGATGGTGTATTTTCAGGATGTTGTACGAAAAATAAGTAGCCTTAACGAATGGCAACAGCCGGAAAATTCAAAACACCAAGCGAAGTACAGTGACTTTACTGCTGTTAGCCAATTTCTCTCATCAAGCAGTATAGATCCTTCTTTATTAGGCTCCATCTTTCGATATAAGCATGCAGTTTACAAAATAGACAACTGACTTGGCTTATGAAATCGTTAGTTTGCCTGTTTTTTTGTTTTTTTTTCGCGCAGAGCGTGAGTGTTTTTAAATCTTTGGCAACCTTTGAGGTGGCTGAAAATGCAATAGCAGCGTGTACAGCCAACATTATGACATCCATTGCAGACAAACAGTGATTGCGTTCAGCGAAGGTATGTATACATGCAGAAAAAAACTTTGTTCAAATCTACTTTTTTTTTCCTTCAGGTTATGACGTAAGTCTGAATCCAACGCTACGACTATAGGCATTTGGTTCTTGGTATTCGGTTTGAGCTAACAGATTTCACGACGGGATCTGAAACACGGCACGTCTGATGCTCCCGATTTATGGAGTAATCTCGAATCTTACCTACAACAGAGAACTCCCTGGAATTTGGAAGGTTAACAGCCACGCAGGCCCCCAGGGCACTCCTGTTTATGTTCATGTCGGTGATTTTGCGCCAGCCATTGGTTTTGGAGTCGTAGCATTCTACGAACGGCACGGTCGTCGTTCCTGTCAATCAATCAATCAATCAACAAACCAATAAATCAAACAATCAACTCTAGTATATGCATCCACTAAGTGGTGCCCATAAAGGAATTCTTCTGAAGGAAACTCCGTCAGCTGCCATACGCACGTGAACTTTATAACTTTCAAAATACATGTACACTGTAGCATGATGTTGACTAAACAGAAACAAAAAAAGGAAGCATTTTTTCCAGCTCATACTGCGGCTCCCTTTCGTGGTTTAAACAGCTGACGTGAATAACGGTCGATCTTGCTTAATGTGGCAAATGATCCGTCCTAATGACAGAGCGCCGCTACAGACTTTCACGTCCTTTGTTTACTACTATAAATACTATCTCCGCTCCTTTTGCCACCAAAACAAATAAAAGCGAACTGAAGCCCAGCAACAAGTTCAAAAACAGGTTTTGGCAAAACTGACCATTGAATCCACCAATGGCGAAGAGCAGATCGTCAATAACGGCGACTGCGAAGTTGCTCCTCGGCGTGTGCATATTGGGCAGCTCGATCCAGCGATCTCTCAGAAGGTCGTACCTTTCACCTGTGACGTATCGAGCACAGCGCATATCATCTTCGCGTCAGTCGAGTACGCTTTTTTTTATCGATGTCTACATCTACAGTTTTGATGTCTACATTCGTCTACAATTCAATACTAATAATTCTACTGACTCTATACTATTGTCCTTTTGTTTTGGTAACATCGTGATGCTGCTCACACCAAATTGAAGGGCGTTTGATCGGGCACAATCGCAAAGGCGCGGGGGCGTTGCTTATAGTAACATCTCTAGTTGTTCGTTGCTTTGAACATTGAGTTTGCTTGCTCCACGCAAACGACTTAATCATGCGCAGCCGCGTCTGTGTAGAGCGTGCGAGCAGCCGGATTCACTTCTCGGGGCGCCACCGTGCGGCAGTTGCGGGCCCTGAAGCCCCAGGAGCATGCGCAGATTACCAGACTTGCAGGTCCGCGCAGATTCATTTAAAGCAGGAATGATGTTGGCAAGCGCCTTTGTTTGCCAGTATGTTGGAACCGCCAGAAAGCACGTATCGTCTGTATACACTGAAAGAGGTGTGTTGTCAGACCATACGTGTCATTCCTTGGATCCTCGGAGCTGCCGCTTGCGCCCCAAGGCCGACTGCGTATTTGATTAAACAAGGACACTGTTATGTTATGCGTTTCCACTTGCACATATCAGGTTTACGTGTCTGTTACGATGCTCCTGTGCCAACCAGATCCGGCAACCACCGTAAGGTGTCAACCACCCCCACGGCGAGGCCGGTTGATCCCGCGCCATACAGACGTGGACATGGCTGTCATTTCAGCCAAATGCAGCCGCATATCTGAAAGCTCATTCCAGCAGGTGTCCCCAGTATACCAAAGAACCCGAACACAGCGTTTACACCGAGAAATGTACGGGTCTGAGATTGCTGTACCCGTGGCAAGCCTGTTGTTTCCGTTGAAGCCGCCGAGCACGTAGACGGTGTCCTGGTAGCTGATAGCCCGGACTCCGCTCCGAGGCATGCTCATGGCCCGGATGTAGGTCCACACGTTCACTTTGGGGTCGTAGAACTCGGCCGTGTTCAGCACTTGCTGCCCGGTGAAGCCGCCTACAATGTACACCTGTGAGCGCGAAAATTAATACGTGTGTTCGGACGCACTACCCTCCTTGTCAATTCGGGAACAGATCAAAGCAAACTGAAGCCTGTTCTTCTCACAGTTCAGTGTGCCAAAAATCGAGTTGTAGTTGTCTGCACAATAGAGAGTAAGGCTAGTTGGTTTAGCATCTCACCACGTGGAGCGCAGAAGTGATTAAGAAGAAAGGTCACTTGGAAGTGGGCGTCTTTTCTGTCCCGTGCATGCACTCTCTTCTGAACCGTTGATTAGCTCCTATCCACAAGATTCCGTAACTATATTGGAGCTTTGCAAGGTACAATAAAGTTTCAGAGGGTTGCGGATGCAGGGAGAGAGGTTCGTGTTCTTGGGTAAGCTTCTGGCCCTACAGGGACTTCTAAGCACCAAGTCCGCCGAGGTTCCCTGATCCTCCTCCAATCGGCACCGCGAAAAGCTGCCGCGTATTGTCTGGATCCGCTTGTGTGGGTGGCAAACGCGTTCCTACATGACGTAATTATACAACGCTTCTCCTTGCCCCGCTCTTCCACTGACAAATGCGTGAACTTCAGCTTTACGCACGGCCATCACTGTTCCTATCGCAGAGAGTTTGCATGAATGTTCCACCCAATCACGCTTACTCATTTTCATGACGCCACGTACTTCTAAAACGTTTAAGATTGTCGACTTCTCTATGGAGGCACACGTCTGTTTCGCTGCTTTTAGGTCGGACCTTGGAGAGTCCTTGAACATTTCCCCCGGTGAATTCTAGCATCGCTGTTCAGCCAAACGTAAGTTTTAGATACTGAGGACGAAGCATAAAACAAGACCTGCAACAATTTTCAGAGTTACCATGGAATATTCTTAGTACCAGCGCATGTCACTTCACCAGACAAAAAGTGCCAAATGTTTTCCGTCAAGCACGAGTGGAATTACAGGGATTTGTATCGCGCCACAAGCCCTTTCTCTCCCTTTTCATACTAGGAAGCGCACTCAAAGCTACGCAGGGAGGCTAAAGAAGATGAGTGCCTTGGTTAGCAAGCGTCATGTACTTGAGCTCTTTCACCGAACGTACAGCTGCTTTCAGAGAACAGAGGACACGTGGCGCTATCCCGTAGCGGCCAGAGTAACTATGCGGCTTACTATGCTCAAATTAGTTAATGGCCGAGGACTTGGGTGTATGGCGAAGTGATTTGGTTGTATGAGATCATGTATAAAAAGAACAGGGAGCAATTCAGAGCTGACTGAGAAAAATAATTGTTAAGTACAGGCCGCGTCCTGCTCTACAATGATCGGCTCACGCGTTCAAAGGAGCTTCGACTAGCGATCTGCATCATTTCCTAACAATTCTCGAAAAATGTTGCAGGGCCCACTAAAGTGTTAATATGCGTTGCATTTACAATAGCCGTGCTTGTCGTTCGAGCGGAAACCAGCTGATACGACTGAACTACAGGCGTACCAGGTTAATTACAGGTGTGCCGTGGTACTGTGGGGGGAGCTTCTATTTTGACATAAATAAAAACTAGCTGTTGGATCACTTGGTGCATCACAAACTTGAAGACGGTGTATTTGCCATACACAGAAATACGTACACGTAATAAGAAGGCGCTAAAAACGAATGAACACTGGACTAGATATTTCCGGGAGATGTTGGAAGCTTCTCAGGTTTCCAAGCATGAAGACAAATGTGTCAGCGATACGTCCTTTTTTTCTGACGTCAAAAGAGTGTGCCTACTTAGCAGAAAAATGAGGTTTAACTGTAACGTGTCATGGGAAGTTACTAAGATGTGCATCCGCGAGAAGTGTGCGGAAATGTGCATGTTTCCAAATAAAGCAAAGCCGAAAAGTCAAGCGTTCCTCCGTGTGTAACACCTGCTTCTTGCGTACGTGTTTCGGTGTATTCGCCGGTCCACCGTTTTAAAGTTCATTTTTTGGACTGCGGCGAAGCGTGCACCCTTCAAAGGCTCGTTCACACAAGTGACTAACACCGCTCGCGCTAGTGAAAAGTTCGCCGCAAAGCGACTGGTCGCGAATGGCCGCTTTGGTCGCAAAACGACTATTTTCGCATAGTCACTCACTACTTGATTTTTCCTGCGCACGGCTGCAGTCAAAAACCTCTCAGCATAAGATTCGCAGGGACAGGACACCGACTTATCTCGTGGTGCAATCGCAGTGCGAGGAGACGTGAACGCTCCATGTCGACCGACGGCTGTAAGTCGCTCGCAAGTGTGAACGTTGGTCACGTCGAGTTGCTTATTGGTCTATAGTGTTCCTGCTCAAGAGGGGGGAGGCCGTATATTCGTGGCAGCACCCCCCCCCCACCCTATCACTCCCGTGCGAAGACCTATGGCCTTGCACGTCTAGCTACAAATGAGCCACGACCGACTATGTAGCCGGATGCGCACCTTTGAGCCGAGCACCGTGGCACAGGCGTCCGAGCGCTGGTCGTTCATGTCGGCGATGAGCGACCACGTGTTGGTGGCTGGATCGTACCGCTCGGCCGTGTTGGTACGCCGATCGCCGTCGTAGCCGCCCAGCGCGTAGATTTTGCCGTCCAGCACCGCGACGCTGACGTAGCACCTGGCCACGTACATGCACGCTCGCTCCGTCCAGCGGTGCAGGAGCTGCAGCGAAAGTTCCTCATTGATTCTTCTTATCGGACACACGACGCCTCAAGAACGCCAATGCGGCTCCTTTCACCTCCTCTCACGTACAGGGTCTGTGCGTAATCTGGCAAAAAGAGCACATCCATTCGCTTGGTACACGTCATTAGGTGCCCATAGACAGTTTCTTCGGGCGTCGATAGACCGCTTCCAACGCGACCGGTACGCTGCATGGGCTCCCTGGAGTTCAGAGGCTGCGACCTCTCTCATACTGTTTGTGTGTCATCTGTGTGTGACCCCGGTCAAAAAAACATTATCAGCAATCATTGAGTTGGTTCAAAATCTAATAACTGAATATTGTTTGAACATGTATTCTAATTATTTGGTTGTATTATTGTGTTCTGTTACTGCTGCATTTTTGTTATATTACCCACCCCCTCTTTAACGCCTTTATGGGCCCTGAGGGTAACGTAAATAAATAAATAAATAAATAAATAAATAAATAAATAAATAAATAAATAAATAAATAAATAAATAAATACTGACCGCTAGTTGGATGACTGGAACAACGTTGAATCGTCCACTATCAAGGCTGCCTATGAGCTTTGTAAGCTTGAAGAAATCCGCCAGTCACACATCGGGGCTGCATCAGCCCTGATGCTAGCTCCTGAAGACGTCTTAAAACTTTCATTGCTTGAGAGAGGTCACGGCCTGTGACGTTTTGGAAGCCCTCTCAGTGTGGGAACCGCGTTGGAAACAATGTGTCAACGTACCCCGAACAGATTCAATGTGTTCGGATCGGACTTTCTTTTCTTTCTTCCTTTTTTTTCACCAAACCAAGTATTCAATACTCCAAGGTCAGACCCTGTACGTACACTAAAAACAGGCATACTTGCGGGTGTGCACCTTTTACCCTCGAAAATAACCGTTTCCGTTTGAAAGTGAGTTTCCGTTTGAAAAATTCTGTGGTACAAGTTACTTTTCTTTTCTGCGCAAATATGCATCATGGTAATTTTCTGTGGCGCTATCACACCACGGTTCGAAAAGCTGATTCGTCCGATTGAACTCGATTGGCTACCACTGCGCCCTAGACAGAAAGAAAAAAGCAATTGTACACAGTCAAGGGAGGCCAACGGAGTGGTTCGCATTGAGAACAATTTAAAAGATAGCACCCTCGGACGCTACCGATTTGACCACGGGTGTACACCGATACGTTACGCTCAGCGATACGTTGCACGAGAAAACACTGCTGCAGCTTAGACTTCAGGCAACATAATTTGTGAGACATGACTTGTGAAACTGTGGAACACGTACCGGGTTGAAGCAACGGACGCAGTTGAAGCACTGGGAACCGTCGAAGCCTCCAATCATGTAGATGAGGTTGTCCAGCGCGACGAGTCCGTGGTAGGCCCGGGGCATGATGTCCCTGTCGTTGAGGAACGTCAACCACCGGTTGGCACGGCAGTCGTAGGACTCGACGAGACTTGTCGCGCTGCCATTACTCCAGCCACCGATTACGAAAAGAATGTCCCTGCAAAGTATTCCATCACACGACATTCACTACCAGGGAAAGGAAGAAACGCGTTCATAAACATGCACCAGCACAATCCTGGGCAGTGTTAGAGCTGTTCTCCGGTGTTAGTTGGTGTCCTTAAAGTTAGCACGAAACCAAACTCGGGAGTAATGTCCTTGCATGCACACTCCATGCACCGGCTCGTTTGATCTCTGCTTCAGCCAAGTTCATTGTCTCCACTCGCGCGCTTTTACCCGCGGCAAGTTGTGCGGGGGACTGTTATAGATTCGGAATGTATACGGAACTGGACGGCGACGCCTACGGCGGAAACTTGTCGAGAGTATTCACATAATTGTCAACGTTATAAAGACAAAAAATATATGTTATTCCTAGCGTCGTTGCAAACAACATAATTATTCTTTCCCGAAGTTGTAGCCAGCATTTGTGATCAGTTATGTTGTCCTTCTGAAGGATTGCACCTTCCTAATGGTTTTATACATTGGATGACCATCAAACATACTACTGCCAATCGGAATCGATTCAATTCGTGGCCACGTGTGCCTATAGGTGCAATCACAATGGTGTTGAATTTTCCGCGTTAAGCCTGAAAGACGAAAACAGCGAGCTTGGCGCCAGCGTGCCAGAGGGCTCGTAAGCTTGCTGGAAGAAGACGATGAGGGAAGCCATTTTACGTTCTGGGCTCATGCGGACACTAATAAACGCCCGATTTCTTAGAGCCCTGTCGGTTGTTCATTTGGGCACATATTGCACAGTTGTTCATTTGGGCACGTTCACCTATCTGCCACAGTTAGTTGGTTTGGTTATGCCTACGTAACACGATCATGGTGATGAGGATACGGCCGAAAAGTGACATAACGTTCGAAGTTTTGCCTTGTTGTGGTCTCTCTTTTCCTCCGCTTGCCGATTGCCAGTATCAACATACACAACTATTAAGTGTTCGAGTTCAGATACTATCGCCTCATGCACTGGGAACTAACTATCAGCAGCTAGAGATACTCCGCTTCTTCGTTGGACCCATGGCCCATGAGTTGCAACTTTTTCTTGCACCGTCCCCTGGCTGCCTAGCTCATACTTGCCTTGGGATCCTGGGCCTTAGCATGGGATGCGTGAGGTTGATCATCCTCGGACCTTCGTGGATTTCCAGCTGGTCCAGAAGTCCGTAGACAGGCTCAAGTACGGCGCGGCAGTCAACGTCATCGAGCATGGGATGCGGGAACACTTCCTCTTGCAGGAAGGACACTTTGCAGAGCCCGAATCTGTTTCATAAAGAGGGCACGATACGTGTCATGTCGTAGCAAGTTTTTGCAATGGCTGTGCGTGTAAATCCAAGGAAAACTGAAGAACGTTTCATTAGGTCGCAAACCGCAATTACATCGCTAACCGCATTACGCAATTCGTAATATCAAAGACGCCTTATTATGAAGAAATGCATCAATTCACGAACGCAACGGTTGTTCTCTCTCCTGGAAAGGTTTCAAAGAGCACGAATTTCTCAGAAACATGAAATTAATGAGCTAAGAAAAAGTTCGTCCTGGTTCACCCTTGGTTCCATAAAGACTGCTATAAGTTCGTATAGCAGCCCGTATTATATTTGTAAATAGCCGCTCGGTGACGAGTATCGCGCATTCACAACGTGAGACTATTTTGCTTTTAGAGGACGGAAAGTAAATGTTACTCGCATTTCATCGTCAAACGTGCGCTTGTTAGTTAGTGACCGTTATGAACGAAAGCCACATATGCCATCCGTCACACGCAAGGAGAATTTTTTTTTTCGAGGGGCTCTTCTGTTCGAAACGCACAAGGGGACCAAACACATAGTTGAGCTGAGTTAACTTCAAAAGAACGCCTCCTCCAAAGTCCGCACAGAGCACTCGCAAACGAGGCACTGCGCCTATCTTAATACATGCAAATCACCACTCTTCCAAGGAAGGCGCACTCTTTCCGGGTCAAAAACAAAGAGGCAGCGATTACAGGATTTTTTTCCGGCCCAAGTTTCGAAACAACGGTCCGCCTCAAGCAATTCTTTTTCACGTTGAGTGCTAGCTTTACCTACGATGGATACTTTTCCAAACATGGGCACGCAACCACACTGCATGCTTGCAATTTAGCGGACGGTCACCACCAGTGCCAGAGGGTAGAAGATTTTCATCCACCCGGAAACGAACGTTAAGGTATCGGCCAGGTTGTCCAATGTACTTCTTATCGAAATTAAGCGGCATGCTATACACCACACGTCCCATATGCGCAGTCTCTGCATCTGTCTCTCAGTTTTGTTTTGTTTTCTTCGGCGTGTTAGTTGCTTTATTCGTGTTTAGGTATGTACCTACTTGGCCCACAAGCAACACTCTTAATTTAAGTAGGTAAGCCAACCAAAGTTTACCAACTACCATTCCGTTAAAGATAAGTGTGTACACTTTGCTTAATTATCTGTTGGTCCATTTCAATGGTCACACGTAACACACAGATTCACGACCAGACTTTACGGAGCGTCTTGTGCTTAGGCCTTCCAATTAGTTGGGCAGCCTTTTCTAATGCGATGTCCAGCGTCAGGATCAGTTGGACGATTGTTCCAAGAATAATTCTGTGGCACGACGGTTCATTGTGTGTGTCTACAGCTGGGGCTCGACAATCACGGTGTGATTCAGGGTGGCACAAGGATTGTACGAATCGGAGAGGGGTGACGCGCATATTTCGGTGAAGCGGCCTCTTCCCCCCTCGTCCCCGTCCCATGCGCCACCCATGATAAGCGGACGTGTGGGAAACTGGAGCTCGCCAGCTCACCTTACGGCGCTTAGAAGACTTGGTAAAAAGCGATGCCTGTTCGGCACATCAGCTGAAGTCCACTTTATAGCGGCTGAAAACGCCTTGCCTTCGTCGGCAACGTTGAGGTCGTCGGAGCTTAGCAGAGCCTTCAGATCGTCGTAGGAGATACGGACGAAATCTTGGTTGGTCGTAGCGACCTGTCGAGAAACAATATGCGTTCAACTGAATACGTTCTACGGGCTAAGAGGGCCAATGTTTCAGGGCTTTAATGCGCTTAATAAAGGCTCAACCAAGAACAGTAAAAAAACAAAAAATGCAGAGAGCACGACAATGGACTTACACCTGGTAAAATTAAAAAACCTTCGACAAACAAGCTCACAGCTAAATATCTCGTTCATATTTTAGTTCATACCTCGTTGAAATTTCCGGAAATAAAATTTAGGGCCATGTCGACGAGGCTGGGGTGCTTGTGTTCCTTTGCGAACTCCAATATGCGGACGCAGTTGGCTACGCTGATGTCTTTGGAAAGGAACTCGTGACATTTTTGAACAATTCTTTCAATCTGCAACGGTGAAAACAGAAATAGAAAGGCAGCAATAAAGTGTTTTTGTAAGCGTTTGGGACGCGGCTACGACAACATCAAGGCCTGGCCACATGTACGCGTTGCAGCGCGTCAAGGCGCGGATTACGAGATGGCGCGACACCCTCTCCGTATGTAGAGAGGACACGTAGCATATCCGTGTCCCTCCATAGGAAGCGGGCGTGACGCCGAGTCTACACGCCACGCGCCGACACGCTGCGACGCGTACGTGTGGCCGCACCCTCACGCGTCAGAATTAAAAGTACGTTAATGGTAGTCAGCTTGTCTTTACCATAGAGTTTCTCTAAATTAACTAGAGGGCACTCTGGCGCTGCGATCGTTCAGCGACCATGGGAACGATGGGTAGTACACACATTTGCCTAGTCTTCGTACTTGCGGGCAGCGAATCGTACTTGCTGCTTTGTTTATTGCTGTGTTTCGATTTTGTTTTGAAAGAAAAATTCAACCCTTTTGAACTTCGTGACCCAATTTGGAAAGGTAATTTGAAAAAAAATGGGTGGTGAAGCGCAATTTGCTGAGCATTTGCTGATTCTTGTTTCGTGAGAAAACAGCTTTAAGCCACACGAACACACACGGAGCCAGAAGCAGGCCAGAAGTACGAACATTAGACAAATGTGTGTACTACCCATCATTCCCATGCTCGCTGAAGCGCCGTGCGTTGCAGCTCCCATAGACACTAGCGCCAGAGTTCCCTCTAGTGTATATTGGGAAACTCTATGGTCTTTACATAAGGACAACTGTTGTGTCGGGGTTGGCTGTGGCCGCGACGCCGACGAAGAAGAACGGAGGCCGCAGCAGACCGACGCCGCCGGCGGCAGCCACCCACGACTTCGGCGCGCAGCGCAGCGAGAAGTAGCACGTCCGTCTCCCAGCAGGTTCCATCACCAACGCATTTATTTAATATATACATTTGGTACAAAACACTGCTACACGAGGCGCCACACAACATTTGAAACAGAAATCAAAACTGAGCGAAATAGCACGACACAGCAACAACCTAGGCTTGTTTTTACACAGGTACTATATGGACTATGTAATATGTGTATGTGACGTATGAAGCGATGGTCGGTAGAGGCAGAGAAGGAAGAAGTGAGAGAATGGAATAAACATGGGGTATGAGCCAGGCCACGTCACCGATTCATCATAGCGTCACATGTATAGTAGACAAAGGAAATACCTGGCGGAAAGAACTGCCAGCATTCAGTAGACTGATATAATCTGCCGTCAGCCGGTAATGTAGACACTACCCGACAAAAAATGTGGCATCACAAACTCGGATTCACCACCTTGGCGCTTCGACTTGGTGGTTTGAACGACTTCAGTGCATTGCATATATAGTGGGCACGGCCACAATTTGGGGGCGGGTGAATCGACCACACTGTATGAAAACGCCCTTTCCAACACTAAACGTGTACCTTGAACCGCTGCGCCACCAGGAGCATGCTGAGCACGTTCTCGCTGTTCAGCGTCACTCTGTTGGTGTAGACGTACTCGAGCAGGGCGGCCATGACGTCACCGCGCACACCGGCCACGGTGATGTTGGTCACCTCGCCGGCCTCTGTCGGCGCAGCGGACTGCTGCCCCTGCTTCGTCGTCGACATGGCGGCGTCCGCATTTTCTGCGGGCGCGATCGCCGCCGCCACCCCTGGTGTGACGGCGGCGACTTGGATCGTGTAGGCCGTGCCCGGTTGGTTTTCTTCCGGGGACGTCTCTCGAAACAGCGGGCAGGCGGCGTACAGGAGCACGAGATGCACCGGAAACTGGCTGCCATCGTCGCTGCATATGACCTCGGCGTCGGTGAACAACCTTCGCCGCCGGAGGTCTTCCAGCGCGCTGACCATGCCCTTCGAGTAGACGTCGGCCATGCTATGCAGGCTCTGCCGCGACGTCGCAGCCGCTAGGGCGTCGTCGCGGTCCGCTGCAA
The DNA here is from genome assembly GCF_043290135.1 of Rhipicephalus microplus. Lineage (NCBI taxonomy): Eukaryota > Metazoa > Arthropoda > Arachnida > Ixodida > Ixodidae > Rhipicephalus > Rhipicephalus microplus. Next base: position 13,015,295 of record NC_134709.1, on the reverse strand, counting down.
CACGACCCCGGTAAACCGACCCTCCGAGCGACTGTCCTTTTCCCCGCGTGCGCTGCTCCTGGTGGTCGTTTTTCCTTTCTTCTTTTTTTCTACTTGACCTCCGCACGAGGGACACACCCATTGCAGGGGATCGACAGAGTAAAAGATGAATTCCTGAAATAATACGCGAATTCTCGTTGACTTCCTAGGCCTGCTAGTTCATTGATTACTCATTTGAAGTGTCAATTACATGTAATAAAACATGTAATGCTCACAAAATTTAGAAAGAGATTCTTCTGGCCCCCGCGGTTGCTTCGTTTTTATTTTTCGTCCCTTGGCTCGTCGAAGTGTGGGCCTCCTCATGTTCGTCGTCTCACTGTCTCGGACATGCTCTTAAGCCTGGTACACGAGACGCGTCATCTAATTGCTTGAGCCAATTTTTATTTGTATGTGCGAATGCATTTCTTAGTCGGGCTATGTCAGGCATCCGGTGTTGTTCGCGGCGGTGTCTGCGCGCCGGCAGGTGTTATCTCTCCGCTCTCACTCGCTCTCCCATAGCGACAGCTGCAAGCGCACGCGCTTATCCTCGTCCCTAGCAACCAAAACCACTCATTGGTCTGGTTTCTTGTGCACACCGGAACCAGTGAAGGTGACTTGCTCGGACCGAACGAGGAGGCGCACTCGGCTGTACGACGTTACGTTTCGCCGCTTGAAGAAAATTACAAAATGCACCAAATACAACCCGCTGGCAATCACTCCAAAAACCAAGACACAAACGTTTAGGGCAGTTTCTGAAGTTACAGCTAGTTTAGGATAACTGGAAGGATCAGGATGATGATGACGACGACGACGATGATGATGATGATGATGGCCCTAAAACAAAGGCTCTATAGGCTTCTTCGTCTTCTCATTAGTCCATTGTATTTATGCATTGTCACAGAAAATTAGCACGTCCCAGTGCTCATGACTGGTCTACTAAAATGAAGACAAGAAACGCACACGCGGCAAACAGCAATCAATCTTCCTGAATAGACATTAGACATTATACCGGTGTCGTTGGAGGTTGTTTAATCAACTATTAACTGAAATGGTGCGTCAAGTCTGTGTTTCTAGGTTGTGTGGTAAACATCTTCGTTTGCCCTCCGCTTCCACCGAGCCGAATGACTGCTGAAATTTATTTGCTTGCTCTGGAATGTGCAATGCCCACATAATGCTGCAGTACACTTGAAGAGCCTGTGGCTACTATTCCTCCCCCCCCCCTTTATTTTGCTTCTTATACTCGACCGAAGCACCCCAGTTTCAAGGGGCACACATGCCTACACGTTGGTTGGTTCCTCAGATTCCTGGCGCAACCCACCACGGGGGATCGGCCATGAAAAGAATGGTGCCTCATTTGTGAGATCAAATTATTTTCAAGCTAATATGGTTTGAAATAAAGTGAATTTATGCCTCAGCTTAACATTCTATTCGTTTTGTGTCCATTAGAAAATCGCAAACGTTCCTGAGGCTAAATCCCTTTTCAGTTGCTCCAAAGGGAAGCACCACCGAAAGAGATAAATTTATAGCCAATCTATGCGGAGAGGTTCTTCTGACAGTCTCTTCCCTTTATTTGTATATAACCTGCATGTCAATAGGAAATGATGAAGGGATTCACTCTCGTTGCAATGGAGGCATAGGGGAGGCTGTGCCATACCAGACCTGCGTAGATAAAAATGCCGAGTGCATGATGCGCGTTCATGCACAGAAAAAGGTGGCACTACGTACAGTCATACAAAATGTGCACAATAACGCATTTTAGTTTTACATAGCCCCACTATAGCTGCACGTATACTGATGCTGCAGAAGCCGCGTTTTGTTTTAATATCTTTTTCTTGGGCAGCTCTTCGTGTTTTTTTATTGGAGCAAGCATTTAGAAACACTTGCTACACCAGGCCAGCTTTTTTTTTTATGGTGAGGTATTCTTTATTTATTTATCGTGAATACATTGAAAGGCTGACGACAAAAGCTGCATACAAGCAGCTTGACAGGACCGTCAGCCCAATTCAAACGTCAGCAGCAGGCGGCAGATATGCATGCTGTAGAAATTTACAGTATTAGACACAACACACCAAAGTATCGCAATTCTATTGCGATAACAAAAATATGCAAGTAAAAAATATATGCACGCTAACAACTAAACAAATAAACGATATTGTATTCGAAAAACATGGGAACGCTACAAACAAGAAAAAGAGAAACGACGAGGCAATACTGAAACATACAAAAGTGCAAATAGTGTCAATTTACAAAAAAAAAGATGCACCGGTAAAAGAAAGACTGATAGTAAAAAGTATACATATGAGCTACTGCACACAACAGAACAGGAATAAGCGCTTCAAAAAAAAAATTGCCCGCAGCTTCCCTCGGGGGAACACTGAGGAGGATGCGGAGCTTATAATTGGTTAACGGGGTGTTAAAGTGCGACTTACTTGGGTCGATGGCTAAATTGGTTAACGTGGTTGTGAAATGGGGTGTTAAATTGCGACTTACTTGGGTCGATGGCTAAATTGGTTAACGTGGTTGTAGGAGGGGGTGTTAAATGAGTGAACACGTACACACGTATGCGAAAGGGCGGCGCTGGTCGAAGGGACGTCGATCATTGTGTTTGTGGATTCGTTGGAATTCATTTCACCGCGACCTTGGACGTCGACGCGCCGTACAAACCAACCGACGAGCGGCAACTGAGCGAGCGAGCGCCGACCTTGAGTATATATACAGCTCGACGGCGCATGCACTGTCAGCTGTTGAATGTTCTCGAAGCGCGACGCCACATGCGCGTCCACTGGAGAATCAGGAGGATTGTAGATGTCGAACGCGGTGTGTAGAGGAGGAAGGGTGCACAGATGGTGGAGGAGTGAAGCACGCGCGGTGTGTAGAGGAGGAAGGGATGCACAGATGGTGGAAGAGTGGGCGACGGCGCGACGGCGCATGCGCGCGCGTCAGCTGTCGAATGTTCGAGAAGCGGTGCGGACGGCGCGGACGGCGCACTACAAGGCGCGAGTATAAGATGCTTCCGCATCTAAAAAATGGTTACACCAATCAGGGTATCACCCACACTGAGATGCATATGCACTAAAATGTTACACATAGGAAAACCAACGGCTAGTAATTGAAGGCCCGAAAAATTGGGTGCATAATGCATTAAAACGGTACACACAGGAAAAAAAGTAATGTTTGTTGTTGAAGGCGCGAAAAATTTGAGTAGCAAAGAGAAGGAGTAAAAAGAAGGTCTGTAACGAAGGTCCGCAAGGCAGAATCGATAGACACTTGGCGATAACAAAATGGGCGACGTAAAAAAAAAAAAACCTTACCAGGATGACGCTATCAATCTACGCACTTCCTTTTTGGAAGTACGCGTCATATCTATGTTTCTTGCTTCCAGTTTGTTCAGTAAGCGCGGCAAAGTATTAGATAATGTTTGCAGACCGTATGATGTACGAAAGGTGGGCACGTGCCATCGTTCAGTGTTTCTGCAAGTGTATACAGGCGCATTCGGGCAAAGGCAGGCCAGCTCAGATAAATTTTTGCAATTTTTCGCTAGTTCTTTCTTGAAGCTAAGAGCTAATCTTACATTATAAAGATCGAAAATTTTGGTAATGCAGTATTTCTGAAATAAATGACCAGTGTGGGCCGAGAAGCTCAAATTCCAAATGGAACGCAAGGATTTTTTTTTTGCAGTAAATTGAGTCTATTTTTATTAGCAAGCGTAGTAGTTCCCCAAACTAGGTGAGCGTAATTTAGATAAGATTCAAACAAAGATTTATAAAGCAGTAACTTAACTTTAAGTGGAATTAAGTGGCGGTGTTTGCTAAGAATTCCTGCAATGCGAGACAATTTTATCATTACAGAATTAACGTGGTCATTCCAAGTAAGGTGACTACTGAAGTGCACTCCTAATACCTTCAGGCATTCCACGATTTCTATTGAGTCAGAACCAAATTTAACATACTGCGGAACAATGATTTGTTTATTTCGGGGTCGAAACAGTATAGCTTTAGACTTGTTTGCGTTTATTTTTAATCGATTAGTAATTGACCAGCATTGAATAGACTGCAAGACAGCGTTAGTTTCCCTTCCGATCTGGTCAGACGAGTCCAACGAAAAAAGTATGGTCATATCATCGGCATACAAAATGCACTTAGCTTGTTGACATAAGCTTAAAATATCATTAATATATAAATTAAACAACAAAGGTCCTAATATACTCCCCTGCGGAACTCCAGCTATTATACGCTTAACAGATGATTTGTGGGTATCAATACAAACATACTGTGTGCGACTGGCTAAGTAAGAGGCGAGTAAAGAGTGAACACAACCGCGGAAGCTATACCTATCAAGTTTCGATAAAAGTATGTTGTGATTAATGCAATCGAATGCCTGAGAAAAATCTATGAACACGCCTAGAACAACTTTCTTTTCTTCAAAGGAGCGTAATACGTATTCTTTTTGTTGAAGTAGTGCTAATTCCGTAGATTTGTGTGTTACAAAGCCGTATTGATCGTCAGAAACTAATTTATGAGTTTTACAAAATGATGACATCCGAATCTGAATTATTTTTTCAAGCCCTTTAGAAAATACCGGCAATATTGACACGGGTCGATAGTTTGACGCACATCTCCTGTCTCCCTTTTTAAAGAGGGCGGACACTTTTGCCTTTTGCATTTCGGTGGGAAAAACGCCTGAATTAAGGCAGAGGTTAAAGATGTCTGTAAGTATTGGGGTTAATATATCAAGGACGTATTTCACCGGCTTTATCTGGACGTCATCTGCATCCCGGCCTTGAGAATTTTTCATATTCATAAAAACAGAATAAACGTCTGAGCATGTCACTGGGTTCATAAACATGCAATTACTATTATAAAAATAGGAATTTTCATTTGGCGGTGCAGCACATTCAGTCCTGCGGCTATCAAAATGATCGTTAAAGGCATCACACATGTCTTTGCCCGTGACGCTAGCTCCATCAACAACGATCTCAACGGGAGCTATGACATTGTTCGACTGCAAAACTACCGTATTTATTTGTGTCCATATTTTTTTCACGTCATCTTGACAGGATTCAAACAGAGCGTAATAGTACGCATCTCTTGCCTGTTGTAATTCTTTGTTGAGTTTATTTCTGTATAGTTTAAACTGCGAAAATAGTTCTTAATTACGCTGTTCAACAAATTTTTTGTACATTTGATTTTTCTTCCAAATTTTTTTCAATAAGCTTGACGTAATCCACCCTTTTTTTGCTTTTTTAGATTGGAAACAGGCGCGGGTTGGAAAATAAGTATTGTATATTTCTACAAATTTTCAAAAAAATTTTGTATGCGACGTTTGCATCCGTCATGGCGACGACGTGAGCCCAATTCACACAAGCAACTGCCTCTCTAAAGGCCTCGAGTCCATTTCCGGTAACGCGTTGTACTAGACGCCGCCTCGGCACCGTCTTGTTTACTTGTGTTTTAACTGCGAATAGAACTGGAAAGTGGTCGCTAATACCGTAGCCAACCACGGAACTTAAATAACGATTCTCATCAAAGTTTGTAATAGAAAGCTCAATAAGAGATTCGGTTGTAGGTGTAATTCTTGTGGGTTTAGTAACGGAATTGGCGCAGCCATTGGCTGAAATAACTGCAAGAAAATCTCTGGTAACGTTACTATCAGAAAGCAAATTTATATTAAAATCACCTCCTAACACCACGTGATATTTTTTGAGATTTACATAGTTCAAAAATTTATCTAAAAATGAAAGAAAATTCATGATACAACCAGCAGGAGGACGGTAACAAACCGCAATAACCATGCAGCCCGATAGTGTACAAAAAAAATTCATAATCAGGTGTAAGTTCACAAAATTCAAGCAAGGGGTCACAAGCAATTGATTTTTTAACCAGGACACAAACTCCACCACCGGCACTAACTGTTCTATTTAAAAAATAAGAGTTATAATTTGGAAGCTGAATAACTTGTTCCGGACAGGTATACCAAGATTCAGTTAACATAAAAACATCCATCATGTCAAGCTCATTAAACAGTTGTTCGAGGTTTGCCGACTTATTAACGGCCGATTGCACGTTGAGGTGGAAACAGCGAAAAAATGTGTCACACAGGATTGGTTGATTTTTCAATTGATCAAAGGTGTCGTACTTAACTGTGGCCATTATTGTTGAGAGTTTCCGTTAGCCGAAGCATTCTTTGTCTTACTTGCTCTTGAACAGCGACTGGTTGTCGTGCTTTATCATATGTACTTGACACACAGACCAGGCTACACACCATAAGCAGGAATGTTAGGGGGCGTATATATGCAAAAAACCGAAAAGGAACACGAAAAACAGAGCTCAATTCTAAAGCAAAGGTGTGGCATGATTCACAGAATAATTGGGATAACGAAGGAATCGACAGTATTACAGCGCCCTTCACATGTTCAGAAATTATCTGCATACAAAGAACAGATTCAATTTTTGCGTATTTCACCAGGGCGATGTTACAGTTTTCACGCAAGTCACAAGAGCAGCAAAGGCAGGTTTGACAAATGCAGTTTTTCTCTACAAGCTCTGATGCGATCGGAAAAGGGCAAGCCATCTAACATATTTGAGGATCAATTTAAACCACTTTGGCAAGGTCGGCATCGCAGGTGATATGCAGTACAAGTGACTTTTCTGCCTTCCGCATGAGAATTCTGCCCTGGGATACCCAAACAAACTTCCAGTCTTTATCGCGCTTCGCCTGACGAGCCTTGCCCAGCAGTATTTTGTTTTCAACACAAAGGTGCTCATTTAAGTAGAGCGGGAGGTCACGGTCAAAACCGAGAAGACCCGTCTGTAGTTTCTTCTTTCTAGTGGCTTCGAGCAAACTGTCTCGTGCACGTCTTGTTCGAAATTTGACTATTACATTGAACTGATCCTTTTTTTTCGTTGGCACCCGATGAGCGACGTCAATGTCGTCTTTGCTAACTTCGACTTCAAGGCACTTAGCAATGTCTTCAACGACTGTCTCCAAGTCTTCGTTAGGCGCCACCGGTAGACCTTGAATTTCCACGTTCATATTCCGGCTATACTGCTTAAGATCAACCAATTCTTTCCTAGCCACAGCAAGCTCCTTCCCTAACTCCTGATTTTGTTTGCAGTAATCTGCATTTCGGGTCTTTACCTCAGCAATCTCACGACGAAAACCATCGACATCTTTTTTGAAGTTCTCAAAGCAGTCGTTCATGAATTTCATAGATTTGTGAATATCGCCCAGCTCGGTACGAATTTCCGCATTGGAAGTTGCCACCTTTGCTACCTCATTTTTTACGTCACTCGAAAAGACGTCAAGCTTGGCTAGCAAATCGCCCAAAACCTTTACGACCTCCTTAATACTGTTTGGTTGCTTTTCAGCAAGCGCCTTCATCACGTCCTGAAGGCCGCTAGCATTTCGCTCCCCCATACCTCGCTGAGGGACACCGGCAGCGCGAGAAGAACTTTGAGAGGTGTAGAAAACGACTTCAAAGCACTGCTAGCAAACAGAGAGGTAGCACACTTGTGACAGCACACTTGGGGCAGCGACAGCAACGGCATGCAATTTAGGCGAAGTTGTGGTCGGCATAAGCCGCCAAACCAACCTGCAAATTTGTAAAAGAGTTGATCAGGTAGCGTTCACACGCCGCCGCTGCCGCTGCCAGAATGATCCTCGCTCCGGTAGACGCGGCAGCACCGCCCCCCGAGATGCCAGCAATAGGAAGTCAAAGTTTTTGGGCAGCACTGGTAGATGGCAGGGCCAACAACGCAGGTTTGCAGCGAAGCCGGCTCACGGAGCGGAAAGATGTTCGTGAGGCTAATGAAAGAAGTCTAAAGCAATCGGCTATTGAGAAACATTCAGAATTCCAAATTTTCGTTGAGAATAAATTACCAAGGAATTATTCCTGTATCACTAAAATATTCACGTATGGATAAGCAAATGTTATTGTTGCTGGGGCCCAGCGAAGATGCCCCAAGGGAAACAATATTTTTAGAAATCAGAGTAATTTTTACGTTTTGAGTAATCTTCCATAATTCTTTTTCCCATGGCTAGTGATGCAACGGCTAGTAAGTAAAACATGATCAATGTTTCGAGGCACTTGGCATAACTTAGCAAATAGATGATGCCACCACGCTACAACTGTGCAAATAAAAATAGGGCATAGGCATCTAGATAACGCGTTTCGTATACCAGGCTTTATTTAAAAATTGCGCGAGATATTGTGATAACGAAGATGAGGAGGCTCACATTTGGACGGGGCAAAAAACGAGAAGAACGAAGCAACCATGTGGGCCAGACGAATCTCTCGCTAAATTCTGCACGAATTGCAAATTTCATTTCTAGTAGCTCGCACTTCATCTAGTAATCGCAGTAATCAACTGACCATTACAAAATGCAGAAAATATGGGAAGAATTATTCTACTTTTCCAATCCCGAGCAATGGCCTTTGCTTTGCTTTGCTTTCCTGGATACATGACACGTACCCACTTTGGGGGATGTGCCATGGGTGTGTGCCACGTGTGGAGGTCGAGAAGAAGAAGAATGGGGAAACGTGCACGAGAGGCAGCGCGCTAGAGAAGAAAAAAACGTCGCACCTGCAGCGAAGTCTTCATTTCCCCGAGCTCGTGTTCCATAACGACGTTCCATAACGACGTTCCATAACGACGTTCTATAACGACGTTCCATAACGACGTTCCATAACGACGTTCCGTAACGACGTTCCATAACGAGCGTACCATAACGACGTGCAAGCGGCAGCGATGTCGTGGCAGAGCCTGCTTAGCATGGCCGATATGTACTCGCAGGGCAGGGCCAGCGTGCACGAAGACCTCCGGCGGCGAAGGTTGTACGCCAACGCCGAGGTGATATGCACCGACGACGGCAGCCAGATCTCGGTGCACCTGGTGCTCCTGTACGCCACCTGCCCGCTGTTTCGAGAGACGTCGCCGGGAGGAAACCTAACGAGCCCGCCCTGCACGATCAACGTGGCCGCCGTCACACCGGGAGCTGCAGGGGCGACTGCGCCTGCAGAAATTGTTGACGCCGCCATGTCGACGACGAATCAGGAGCAGCGGTCCGCTGCGCCGACAGAGGCCGGCGAAGTGACCAACATCGCTGTGGCCGGTGTGCGCGGTGACGTCATGGCCGCCCTGCTCGAGTACGTGTACACCAACAGGGTGACGCTGAACAGCGAGAACGTGCTCAGCATGCTCCTCTCGGCGCAGCGGTTCCAGGTACAAGTTCAGAATTGGGAAGGGTGTTTGCGTAATGTCATCGATATGCCCACCCTCAAACGGCGTTCGCGCCTTCCATCTAATGCAACGAAGTCATTGAACCACCATGTTGAAGCACCAGCATGGTGACGCAGAGATTGTGATGTCACGCTTTCTATAGGTTTCATGGTTGATTATAGACGAAGAGCAAAAAGATTACTACGGCATCACTAGATTGAATCAGTTTAACTGCCACGTAGTTATGCTGCATTAGTTCCTAATGCTTAGTTTTTCTATTGTTTTTTGTTATGGTTGGTTGTGCTTCAATTAAGCACATTTAAACACTGAAATGTCGGAGCACCTAACATGTCGAAGATATTCATGTTGGATGTATATTCCTCCTCAGCAGGTCGCGAAGGCCAACCAGGATTTGCTCCGTAGCTCCTACGATGATCTGAAGGCTCTGCTAAGCTCTGACGACCTCAACGTTGCCGACGAAGCCAAGGCGTTTTCGGTGACTATAATGTCGACCTCAGTTGGTGCGCCAAGCAGACATCTCTTCTTAACAAGTCTTCAAAGCGCTATAAGGTGAGGTGGCGGATTTCACTTTTTTTTACACGTTCACTTTCAATTTTGTCAGGGTTGGCGCAGCTGGGCTTAGGGGGCCGCACCAGCAAGACTTGCCCCCACTCCTTTCTATCCCACCCATTGCGGTAGTCCGAAAATACCTGCGCCGGCCTGAATCACGCCTTTATTATAGAGGCCCACCAGTATGCACCATGAACCCACACGCCATAGAATTCTTTTTGGGGCAATATTTCAACCAATCCAGAAGATGCGCATATCATTAGCGAAGGCTGTTCAGTCAATTAAAAGGAACACCTAAGCGCTAAAAGCCTCCATAATACGTCTGATTAATGAATTAAATCCAACAGAAGAATTAAATCCAACAGAATAAAGCTAAGAAGAGCAAAAAGGGCATTATCTGTTTTTAACAGAATCGTAATTTCTAAACTGCTGTTGGCTTGACTGTTTGTTGGATTCCCTTGGATGTCAAGAATAAAAGAGCACCTCGAGAGAAAAAATTTCCCTCGCGTGCGACGGAAACAAATGAGGCTTTCATACATAACGGTCACTAACAAATCTGATAATGAAATGCGAGTAGCATTTACTTGCTGCCCTTTAAAAGCAAAATAATGCGTTTCGAACACACGATACTCAATCGCAAGCCACAACTTACTATTCTAATCAGGGTTACTGCGAAGGTGTAGCAGTCCTTAGCGCCTTAGCCTTAGCGAACGAATGGCAGGCCAGGGCGAATCTGCCCCGAGATAGACTGCTCATTTTTGTAAGGAATTCGCGCATTGTCAAACTCTAGCAGGAGAGGGAACGAGCGGTGCGTTCATAATTCTGTGTTTCCTCATCAGCAAGCGTCTTTGATATTATGCGCTGCGTTAGGGGGTTAGCGATGGAATTGCCGTTAGCGAAAAGTTCTTCAGTCCAGTCGTTCTTGAACTTGCACAGCAATTTCAGAGTATGTTGGTACGGCTTCACATTTATCCCGCTGAAACAGATTCGGGCTCTGCAAAGTGTCCTTCCTTCATGAGGAAGTGCTTCCGCATCCCATGCTCGATGACGTTGACTGCCACGCCGTACTTGAGCCTGTCTACGGACTTCTGGACCAGCTGGAGATGCACGAAAGTCCGAGGATGATCAACCTCACGCATCCCATGCTGAGGCCCAGGATCCGAAGGCAAGTACGAACTTGGCAGTGTAATGTTGACGCGAGAAAATGTTGCAGTCCCTTCGGTCCAAAGAGAGCCGAGTGTCTTTTTCAGTAACTGATAGTTGCCTGGGCCATCGCGCGATTCAAAGGTACTCTTCAGTCAAGTAAAATGTCCGAACGCAAACGCATATCTATGTAGCATTATACCAGCGATCGGAACGCGGACGAGATAAGAGACCAACGACATCGCACTGCTAACGTTATCTATTTTCGACCATGTCGTGATCGTCAGTACGACGTTACATGCAATAACCAAAACCAGCTATTTTATAGCTGCGACTGAAAAGTGAACGCAACATCATTGTGATTACATCCAGTAATGCATGGTCTCAAATTAATGTCGGCTCTGACTGGCGGCAGTATCACTGATTTGAATCAGTATAAAACAGGTATCGGAAGTTTTAATTCTCCCAAAAGAAGAGCACGAGATCAACCGATAGCAAATGGTTGGTACCACAGCGGATGTTCAAGAACAAATAATTGTGCTCTGACAACGGACTGTTTAATGATAAAGCTTGTTGTTAGTTGCTTTAATTATGACGCTAACTATATGAATACTCTCGTTGGGTTTTCGCCATCGGCGTCGCCGTTCGTGTTCGTAAAAATTCCAAATCGACAACATTCCCCTGCGAAAGTACGCTAGCATGGCTGACGAACGCGGCTAATGCAGATATCAAATGAATGGGCCCATCTGCGTCGCTCAGACTTCGCACACGATTTCATCTCTCCACGTCTTAAGCATGTCTTCGACTGGTGCTCAAGCAGAAACAAGACGCCGATTTGTCTTGAAAGGCACGAAAGTACGCGGTTAGGCAAGAGGGGGTCGCTTGTACAGCAACTGCGAACTTAATCGATTCGAAGGGCGTAGCGACCGCTGGCGCATGCGCTGTCTCGGCAGGCATCAAGACGGTCAGTATGTCCTGCGTACTTCCCTCTAAATGCGAAGAGTCTGTACGAAATCCGTTTCTCTCCCTGGATCGGTTGTGTTGTTTTACACCAGTGCTTTGTAGTTACCGAAATTCCCGCCTAACGTACCCCCCCACCGCATAAATCTCTTCCCAGAAGTGACCAGGTTTTGTGGCGCAGACTTCAAACGGCCACAGTGACGACTCCTTTTCTTCTCTCCCTTTTCACACATGGCGAAACCTCTCCTCATTGCAACTTATGTCCTAGCACCAGAGCAGACTTCCATCACTTAGTTCTACATTGTCTGAACAAACCTAAGCCCCCGTGGCAAGAGTCAGAACTCCAGGAGCGATGGGAGGCTCCTCTCCACAGCTCGCAACCGGGGTTACAGTTCCGGACAGGGAGCTGGGCCAGAAGAGTCGCCGAAGCACAGCAGTGTCCGGCCACCAAGAGCGACCCGAGGGCCCGTCGTGGTCCTGCTTACCGTTCCTCTGCCACCCCCCCCCCCTCACACGATTCTACCATGGATCAATAAAGTTGCTTACCTACCTACCTTGTAGTCGCATGCGACTGGACCTAAAGGAGTCGGTTGCCAGCGTTACTTCGCTCAACTTTATTATTGCCGTCGCATTCATTAGCTGGCTCTAGCGATGAAACTAATTTGTAAAATTGTTTTACGCCAATCCTTCGAATACGAACTAATACTAACCAGCAATATCTCGGCGAAGGTTTGTGGACTTATTCTACCGTACTCAGACAGTCAATATCGGGTGATGGAATACTTTGCAGGGACCTTCTGTTCGTAATTGGTGGCTGGGGTTGTGACACAGCGGCGAATCTCGTCGAGCGGTACGGCTGCCGCTCTAACCGGTGGCTGATATTTCCCAACGACAGGGACATCATGCCTCAGGTCTACCACCACGAACTCGTCGTCCTGGACGGCCTCGTCTACATGATAGGAGGCTCCGACAGGTCGCATTGCTTCAACTGCGTTCGATGTTTCAACCCGGTACGTGCTGGTTTCACAAGTACTAAACAGCATTCGCACGAAGCGGCCAGGAGTGCTAGCTGGAAAGTGAGCGCGCACTTCTGAATGGTCGAGTTGGGCCCTTATACATGGTGGCTTATTGCAAGAACTTATTCAAGCACCCCCGCAAGATAGCATCAATAGGTAACTTATCATCGTAAGCCTAACTATGCCACTGCAGGGCAAAAGGCTCTCCCATGTTTCACCATTCACCTGAGTCCCGTGCTTGGTATATACAGCCACGTTATCGCCACGAGCTTCTTGATCTCTCTCTCTTTGTGTCTGTCTGTCTCTCTGTCTCTCTCTCTGATGTGTGCGTGTGTGTGTGCGCTCAGCCCCCGCTGACGGACGTACAGGGAGCCCCTGCAGCGAGGGAATCATATTTCCACGTTCTTTTTCTCAAGTTTTCTTACCGCCCCAATACACTACGTAATTCTCAGCACAAACCGCGCCTGCAGTCTTCGAAAAGCTTCAGGACTGTAGTAGGTCATTTTTATAAGATCACGCTGACTCCGCGAACTATACAGTTTATTCTGGAACCTACGTCACCGCTAGCGATAACGCTAGAACATTCGACGGCAAGTGTATAAATGCCGACGCGCTTCGCCGCTTGTCTGTTGATCGACGGCTGACGATCCGGTCCCCGCATTCAGTGCAGGTCTGCTACTGTGATCCGATTTTTCGTTTACCCGGCCTAAGTTCGCTCAAATAAATAGTTTAACCTTCATTCTTCTTTGTCGACGTCACGACACTGTGACATTATTGTAACAGCGTATACCGACACCCGAGAAAGCTGTGGATACTCTCGTTGGGTTTTCGCAATCGGCATTCCAAATTGAAAGTGAAAATTCCAAACTGATAGCGTTCGCGTGTGAAAGCGCGAAAGCGGGGGCGACGAACGCGGGCACGCCTATATTGCCATAAACGCAGTGTACTTTAACGCAGTGTATGTTTGGGGCCACGGGAAAGTGCATGGGGCGGCCTGTAGCGATAACGTGACCGTACCAAGCACGTGATTAGTTTGATTGGCGAAACATGGTAGAGCCTTTTTCCCTGCGTATTTCAGTAACGTGTAATGATCGAATCGACAAGACAGTCTGACTGCTTTACGGACAGGCCACGTACGCGAGATCGTGAAAAGAAAAAAAAAACCTGGCCGCATTGGTGTTTCTGTTCTTAAGGCAATTGTGTGTCCGATAAGGGATGAGAGAGAGACTATCGCTGCAGCTTCAACATCGATGGACGGAGCGAGCGTGTATGCACACGGCCAGGTGTTACGTCAGCGTGGCGGTGCTGGACGGCAAAATCTACGCGCTGGGCGGCTACGACGGTGATCGGCGGACAAACACGGCCGAGCGATGCGATCCAGCCACCTACACGTGGTCGCTCATCGCCGACATGAACGACCGGTGATCGGACGCCTGTGCCACCGTCGTCGACTCCAAGGTGCGCATCCGGCAACACACTCACTTGTAGCTCGTTTGCAGCAATATGTTTATGGGCATATAGGCGCGTCCCCGGGAAAAGGCACGGGGGAGGCCGGCACCTCTGGTAGCCTATGAGGGTGCACAGCCTGTCCCATACATGGACATAATAGGGAGGAGGGTTTCTGCTATTGACAAAGCAATCGCAAGTTCTTCTGCCTCTGTGGTGGTTGTGTTCTTTGAGGTGTAGCACGAGACCAGGTCCCCACTCTCACGGACCACTGCCGTTGTGTATGCTCCCCGTGTTTCGTATTCTGTAGCGTCCGTGTAAAGCACGCCAGATCGACCTTCAAGTTTCGCCCGCAGGGCTACAGCTCTAGCTTTGCGTCTGCCTTCGTGGAACTCCGGATGCACGTTTTTTGGCAGCGGAGTAATTTTTAGCCTCGCCCTAGTTGATTTAGGTATGCTATCTGTCTGTCTGGAACACTCCGTGGGCTCGAACCCTAAGCCCTCCTCGATTTTCCTGTTCACATTTATGCACCTATTGACTAAGTTCTCTCCAGAAGAATTCACCCACGCGCATCCCTTATTTAATGCATATATACGTACTTGAGTTGATTACTTGAGATGCATATACCTAATTGATTGATTAATTGATTTATTGATTGATTAACTGTCATCGTCGAAATCTGGTAACACCAAGTTCTGGATCTCAGCAGCTATAATAAAGCACGAAAAAGAAAAACCGGGCAAGAAAAGCAGGCCACACATTGCACAAACGATACAAGTTAGGCTCTTGGCGAAGACTTTAAGAGGGCTTTGCATAAATCTCGGCAGCTAACTCAAAAATTACATTATTAAAAAAAAGCCTTTAAGGCGAAGGAGGAGGCATGAAAGGAGATTCTGCTTGCCCTCCTTTATTCGAATATTCGCTGTGCCCGTTTTTTTTTTTTTTTAGCTCGGTTTTCCCGCAAATCGCTCTGGTTACCTGACAGCTTTCTACCCGCCTCGATTAGCAAAATGATACGGATTTCCATAGCTAGGCGAAGAGAGCTCTGACACACGAGTAAGGCTACCACTGTAATAAATTCACTGTCGCTTCGTCGCTTAGTCTATTCTAATCCAACCTATATCATAAGCTAACCGTTGCAGCCTATAGGTACTCTACACGCTACCATCACGCCGCCACCCTTTCGTACCGTTCCCTATATGGCAGAAGAGAAAAGCAGGGCTCACGGTCTCCGCAGGCATATAACCAATGTCTGCGTAGGCTCAAACCAAATAAGATCACGCGAGAGGCTTTACGTACGGCTTCCATGTACTAATGCCACTGAAGTCGAACGCAACTCTAAGTAGCATTATACCTCTCAGTCGAGCCGAAGTCACGCGATTTTAATAGCTTTCAAGAAAATAGCACTACAGTGGATGATGATGATGATGATGATGATGATGATGATGATGATGATCAAAACTTTATTACTCCCAAAAGAGGGGACCGGCCGAGAGGTCGGTTACGCTGCTTAGAGGAGGTCAGCGGGGATACCTTTGGACACCGTTGCCTCCAATGCGGTGTCCCAAGGTGGAGAAACAGTGGAGAAACAAAGGAAAATGTGTACTGTCTTAGTTAATTTCAGGCGCCGAGTAAACACCGCTATTTTAAATATAGCGCATACACGGAGACGCCAGCTAAGAGGAAGTTTGGGACACGTACAATAGCTGCTTATCTTACTGTGTGTTTGAGTCTTTTAGGAAGTTTTTGTAAACAATTAACAATGGATTTTATACCGACTGCCTTAACTTGCTGCACTGAAAACATTGTTGAGATTGTTTTCAATTCGTCTGAACGTGTACTAGGCTGCATTGGTAGCTCTTGTGACATTTAGGTTTATTAGCTTTTTTCTTTTGTTTGCAGGCGACTCGGAACGCAAGTAGTGAGCGCTAACAGCGTCGCCTCGATCAATGGATCGCTCTTCTTGGAAAGCGCCTTCACCCCTTCTGAAGAGGCTACCTCAATTTCCATTTAGCGTAGTTAGTTTCGATTTCACAATATGACGGATACCGTCTACACGCAAAATATGTTCAATAAATAAAAAGTGATCGAACGGCAGCAGCTAATCTGTCTGGACCACGGTGAAAATTGGGCGGTAACCTGAAAACTTCCAAGAGAATAGAACGTAACTTTTCTCTGAAACTTCTTGTAAAATTCAACTGTGAGACCGTCAAGAGCAAATAAACCACACGAAAAACAATAATGGTAAAATGACAAGAGACCCCCCCTCCCAAATAAATTGCAGAACATAATGATTATTTCAGGAGTGACGTTTTGTGAACTAGATTGTTGTGAAATATATGCAACGCAAAACCTGTAGTACACTTTCTCGGAAAAATATCACGCGTGATTCTTTAAAACCGCGTGTGCGCTGCTCGCACGTTCATGCAAAAAGCAAATGGAAAACAGATGCGGACGAAGACTGCATCAGAATTTCAACAAGCCAACCTTCATCGAATTCCGTGTCCCTTCGTCGTCGTCCTTTCGTTGCGCTTCATTTCACCAGCTGAGTATGTTTGCGGTGTTCGTCCAGCGCGCGATCATCTGTATATATCAGCTTTCTTTAGATGCCACAGACGTGCTTGGAGCTTCCTTAACTGCTGCTGACAGAAAACGCATGTGCGCACCACCGGAGGCACTCGCCACAAGATTACATGCAAGGAATTTCGGTTGCATAATATTGACCTTGTTCTTAAACAAGAGCATCGCCAGCAGTTGATGCGGCACTCGTGCGATGGGAGCGCCAGAAGCCTCGAGCGGCCGTCGCTGCGGGATTGCCGGGAAGATCGTAAGGCAAACATTGCCGTACCACGCAACCAGGCTGGGAATTTGCTCTTTTGGAGTGGATGCTTTCTGGTTATGGTTAGGTCCGTCAGGGCGTGAACTAGCACGTAGCGGGCCGCTCCCACGTCGGGACAGATAGGCCTAACCTCTCCGCCACGTAGCGGGCCCTTTGGACTGCCTATAGCTGCGTCCTTGAATCCGTACTGCGTAGCGCCGCATCCCACTTGGACGATGTAGCGTTTTCAACCCGTAACGCAGGGCACCGCCAGAGCATATATCATCTAGGCTGGCAAAATCTGAGCAAAGCACGCATGTGTTTGACGTCTGAATTTCGGGATAAATTTTGTGCAAGAGTTATGTAGTGTCAGAAATTACTTTAAACGAATTGCACACAACGAATGATGCGGCTGATAGCTGAGTAAGTTGAGATAAGTTGGTTGTTTGCTCCTCAGGGTCCTGCATGGCGCAACCCACCACGAGGGATCGGCCATGAAACGGACGGTGCCTCTTTTGTGAGATGGTATTGTTTTACCAGCCGGATTATTTAGATAAGTATGTTTAAACAAAGAACCAATCGGTAAACGATACATTAGAAATAAAATAAATCAAGGTAATACAAAAAAACGAACAAGCTAACATGGTTTCGGAAGTAAAGTGAATTTATGCCTCAGCTTAACATTCTATTCGTTTTGTCGCCTTTAGAAAATCGCATACGGCTTCGCAAACGTTCCTGTAGCCAAATCCCTTTTCAGTTGCTCCAAAAGAAAGCACCACCGGAAGGGATAAACTTATAGTCAACCCACGGAGAGGTTCTTCTAACAGTATCTGTATACCTTTAAGCGTTCATTTTCTCCGTTAGACTCCATATTAAGGCGATGTATAAAACAGACGATCGTGGCAGGGAAAGTATAAGGGATGTTATAGAAGTGAGTGTAGCGTGAATTGGAAGGCACAACTTGCCGTGGGCAGGGACCTAATCTGCGATCTTCGAATAAAGCGACCAATGCACTACCAACTGAGCTTCCACAGCGGTTATCCTCGCGCCCACTTTATGGGATTCATGCGTGCATTTAGAAGATGGAGTATCAGTCGGCGCCGCCTCTTGCCAATGAGAAGAGTGCGCGACGCTCTTTATCAGCCTGTTTGGTGTCACGTGACCTTATAACGAGCTGGCAGCTGACCAATAATCCCTCGTATAATACCTGAAGGCCCTAAGTCTGCCAAAACGAGACGCTCGCTATGAATGACAGAAATAAATGTGCCTTTCTTTTTTTTTGTAGGGCACCATATTAAATGTTTGTAAGAGATAACCAGCTGAGTAGGTCACATTTGATACAGTTATAACTGTACCAAAATAAAAAAAATGTTTTTTTTTCGCACAATGGTCGACAATGTGCTCGACTAAAATTAGAGTTTAAAAAATTAATAATTGCCTTTTCAATAAAACTTCTTTCAATTACGGCGGTTTTTTTTGTTTTTTTTTATAAATCGCGTACGCTTCAGCACAATCTCGAAGCAAAACAGTGCGCACGAAGTACCACTTAATTATTTTCAAATAAAATGAAAATATAAACTCAGCATTTACCGAGTTTTGTTGTACTCACTTCAACTTGCATGCGGCCGTATTGTTTTGAAATGCTGGTATTCTGGGGCAGTTGCGAGAATTTTAATTTTGTTTTTCCTTCAGAACTCACTCGATGACCAAGGAAAGGAAGATACGTGTAAGACTGTATTTTACTCGTTCTTTGATGGGAATCAACATTGTGACGCGAAGTCGGCCCAGAAAGTGTTCATTCTAAGATTTACACGTGGATCCTAAACTTTTGGCTCAAACACCTCGGGGAATGGGCCGTGAATCGTGTAACTCAGTTAAATACTTAAAATTTAGAAAGCAACTATACTTAAAAAAATTAGGGGCTAAATCGATTCTTTGCGAATAAAAATTAATATACGAATACACAAGACAATATTGGACGAACCTAGGTTGACAATGAAGTCTTGGCTCCGTCATGAATCGCGTATTGGGGGCTTATTTCACACGACCAGTCTCCTCAAAATCTCTCGTTGGCTGCACAGGCTTCAGAATGTTCCAGGGAACCTCCCACTGATCCCCCTTTCTTCCCCATTTTCACGGTGTATTCATGACGTTCAAAATGTGCCGCCAAAAAGCACTTTCTGCGCCATCTTTCAGACACTATACAAACTATGTCACGCCCCTCAAGGCCTCCGAGATTAAACGCTACCTCAGTCTCGGAGACTGAGCGCTTGTAAGCGAATTACTGTAAGAACACTGGTTACATGACCAATATACTAGTCACAATTAACTCGTAGGAGTCAAATATACCACAGGTTTGCCGACGCACGACTTGAAACGCCGCTCGCTACAGCGAAAGATCCCATTTTATATAAGCGGGATTTTCAAAATGAACCATAAGGGGCATTTCTTTCAATGGCGCATTACGTAACTTGTACGTCGCAATCATTTAGTAAATGTAGCTTCCTTAAGAGAGCGTTTATCCTCTGATTCATAATATAATAGAACAACACCACCGGACACTTAATTAAGGACAGAACTTCTGCAAACGTTGACTAGTGGCAACTTTCGCGTCGACTTTTTGTTTTCGCACATCGTATAATAGATAATAAAAAAACGAAAGAGAACTGCAAAATTTTCAAAACTAATAAAATAAAATAACAACCGCCTATTTGAAAGAAAAAAAAAAGGAAGCGAGCCTGCCAGGATTCGAACCTGGAATCTTCTGATCCGTAGTCAGACGCGTTATCCGTTGCGCCACAGGCCCACGTGGCAGAAATGAGAGTTCAGAGTGTTATCCCGTTGCAAAAATAATTCAAGTGAGGTTTTGTTTGTTTTTTATACATTTTTTTAATCTTTTATGGCGCCTCTTAAAACGAATTGGGCCCCTGCTATGTAGATATTTAGCGTAGGCTGAAGAAGCAGCGCGGGATATGTACTGCACACAACTTTAAGTACACTGCATATTCTAGCCAAGATTTTTTGAAATGCTGTCGAGCAAAATTACACATATAATACTACCATACTACTACTACTACTACTACTACTACTACTACTACTACTACTACTACTACTACTACTACTACTACTACTACTACTGGCACTGCAGGCAACCCCCAGTAGTAGTAGTAGTAGTATTAGTAGTAATAATAATAATAATAATAAAAGGAAGAAGAATAATGCATCTATAACAATTATTATTATTATTATTATTATTATTATTATTATTATTATTATTATTATTATTATTATTATTATTATTATTATTATTATTATTATTATTATTATTATTACAATACACAGCCTATCAGCGCAGAAAATTTATATTGTTGCCGCACATAGACTGTGACAACACCAGTACTAACAGTATTTTTAGAATACACAGAAACGAATTAACCTCAACGGTGCACCTAAATTGAGTTATTTTCAGCGGACAGTCGGCCTCGCTAGGTCCGACTCTGATTGAGAAGCAAGCCCCCTTGTCCACTCACCACAACGAAAGGGGAGACGGTATCTCCCACTTGACAAGTGACGCCCCGTACGGAAGTTACACAAGACGCCTTATAGCCGTCTTCTTCATAACACGTACAGGGACGAACACAAGACGTAATACTGGCAAAAAAATAATAATAAATATCAGGAAACAAAGTGAACAGCAAAGCGAAAACATGCAAGTGGGCTCCGATAGCAACTACAACAACAACAACATAAAGTACTGGTTGTTGCGCTTGAACTCTTGTCCGTACGACGATGAGACAAGATGCCAACGGAGACTAGCGAGTCCAGAGATGCGATCACGTTCAAAGGAATGCGTTGCAGCGAGCGACCGCGAACGCTACAGGCCAGGAAGTATGCAACAACGACCGCAACCTGCGAACCACAGCGAGCATCTTCTCAACTCTTCGTTTCCCAGTGCTGCCAACGACGTCGTTTCCTGCTGGAGCGCCCGGGCATTCCGCAAGGAGACCCACCTCCTCCCTCGACTTGAGAACAGGTTTCGGGCAAGGAGGGGTTTCGAATCCTCCCCGTTCAGACGGTTCGCCCAGGCCAGCCCGTTTGTCCCACAACACACACGTCAGCGGTGGTACAGCGGCCAGCCTTTTTCGGATTGTGTTGTCCCCCTCCTCCGTGCCGTAGCAACGAGATCTTCGGCTCGTAGGAATTGATATAGCGACGCCTCCTGCCATCAGGATACGAGATGAGTAAGTGAACACCTTCCTTCGGTTATTCGGATACCACGATTTTTTTTTTTAAGTTTGAACACACGAATGCTGAAGGACCCGGTCCACGGAGGAGTGTCTACCGATATCAAAGCTTCTCGTCGTCCCAGCGGTTCAACGGCTGATCGTAACGTCACCACTATAGGGTTCCAAAGATGATTCGACTAGAGTTACTCGCTACGATCTGACATCGAGACGGTAGATGCGCGGAGCGAAGCCGACAAAATGCTTCGCCGAGATTCCAAGTACGGTTTTTCGCGTTCCTTCACTGGCTCCGTGTGCCTCAAACGCAGGGTGCTTACGATATCGTAGCATAGGCCTAAAAGTTAGCTGCTACGGATGAATTGTGGGCGAGTACTTGATTGCTGCCAAAGCGGGAGACAAGATTTGTGTGCGGATAGCGGACCGACGTTCTGCTTGCGAAACTGCACGGCTGCATGAAAACTTGAGCCAGAAACGACAAATACTTGTCTTCTTGACAAATACGATAAACTCTCTATACGAAATGTAGCTGAGTGTTTGTTACGATCAACACAAAACGCGTTTAAACTTGGCAAGTGATGCGAAACGGGCCCTTCGGGGCAGGTCAACCGTAGACGTATAGCGTCTGTAACGCGTCGCTCGTTACGCCATAAATATATTCGACGTGGCCTTGACACGATTCGACACTACACGGTGGTCACGATCAGGGCGTGTAATTACGTGGTGCTTGGATGTCTTTTTGACGTGGAGCGTGTGCGTGAGGTAAAAAACAAAAAAAGGGAAGACGATTGGCTTCGAGGGAAGTTGTAATACAAGGAGAAGAGAAATCGAAGACCCATAATAGCTGTCTCGCCCAATTCAGTCCCCGCAACTATTCGCCGTGCAGTTGTTATAGCTTCCTCTTTCTTAACCACGAAGTCCTGGGTTTGAACCTCAGTCCCATGGGACCTGAATGGTGTAAATTTAACGCGCGTTTACGAAACTATGGGCGAATATTAAACGAGAGTACTAAGACACACCTCTGTTGGTGTTCTTGAGGAACACTCGATTTGACGAATGTTTGTGAATGACTACTTTGTATATATATGCGTGTTTAGGACTGTACGCATAATTTCGTGTGTTTACGCAATCATTAAATATATCATTGCCATCACCCGATATCTGGACTGGCTAACCAAGTGATAAACCATGGCTAACATCTCCAGGAATTTCATTACAGAGCTATTATCTGTCACTCTGTTTATTGTAGTATAATATGCCATAGATACACGCAGCGACAGCTTAATTTTAAGGTAGCTCTGTTGGGAGTAGTTGTGGTGTGTTTCGTGTTAAAGTGGTGCCACATATTAAACTTCCTGTTTACACTCTCTTTTTTTTTTCTCAGATAAACTCCTGGTAATAGCCACCCTATCGATGGTGAGTAACCTGCACTGTATGCTGTTTATACCGTAAACCAAGTGTTTTCCCGCTATTTCCGTGTTATCGCATGCCTGCCTCACGCGCATACAGCTGGCGTATATTTGTTCATGATAGCAGGGGTTCCAGGCGTGATCGCGAGGTCCTCACATCAACTGCGAATGCACCTCTTATACTTGGAGATGGCATGCCATAAAAGGCTTTCCTAAACACGCGTTGAATTCTCCTGTAGAAACGCGATGCCGGGTGGCCATGGTCTAAAGGATGCTTTCTGTTGTTGTTGTTGTTCTCCTATTGTAAGTGGCGCATACCCACTGTGGGGGACTGGCCAAGAATCGAGTGGTTTCAAAATTTACTGTTCAGATTTTGAATGATGGAGGTTTAACAGAAAGATTACCGATAGCCTAGGAAAGTGTGGTGCTTAATGTAATGCATACAAATATTTACATAAACGAATTTATTCTTAGAATAGAGCAATAATCTGAGTTTATACGTATATAATTATGTGGACCTGTCAGGATAATTAAACTGGTTAATTAGTCAACTTATTAGTTTCATCAATATAGTCCCGGACGGCCGCGCATACTGTCGCATTAGAGAAACCAGAAATGGAAGCTCCAAATGACAAAATGACAGGCAGAGATAAGTCCATACCAATACCACGTAAAGGTATTTCTAATAGGGTTTTTCGTAATGTGTTAAACCGCCTGCAGGTCAAAAAGAAATGGTCTATTGTTTCCAGTTTATCATAGAATGCACACAGTGGCGAAGGTGCCTGAGCAGACCTGTGTTTATAGAAATTTGATTTGCTCTGCCACCATGACGTGCGCAGACATGCATAGATGAATACATGCTGCATATTCATCCTGTGGGCTACGGAAAGCTACTTATATGGAATATAACAAAATCATTCTCAAAGCGTTTCACTAATACAACTAAGATTTGCAGACTATATTTTTTTAAACATTTTTAAAATGGGAGAGGGGGCTTCTAGCACAAGATGATGTCCTTATGTTTGCCCGTTTCTTACCCCAAGGAACCTGTCAGTCACTTTATGTTAGTCTGCAGTGCACCCACTATTACAGAGATGGTGATTTTATTTCGTATGGATGTTAGGACACAGCCGCGCGAGTTTTTCGAAGCGTTCACCCTCGTTGAAGTCACCATAAACAATGTACAGATCTCAGGTATTTGTGACGTCAAAAGGACATAACATGACGTGACGTCACATTTTGGCGTCATCACATGACATCGCTGCTCAGTCATAGGTGTGCCGATCCCGGATGTCGTGCAAAAACACAGATACTATCCTGGAAACAACACAGTCAGCCACCACGTTGTCAAATCGGAAAGGCCGTAGCTTCCTTATGGGCCATTAAGACTTGACCAATGGCGAAATTCGACAACAAGGCGCCGTTTGACAATGTTCATACTGGCACTCTACCTTATATACATAAAGCCTTCCAGGGGCGGGGGGGGGGGGGGGGTCGAGCTTTGACAAACACACTCGAATGACATGAAACGGACGTGCTTTCAGTTTTGAGTCGCCTTTGGCAAACGCATATAAGAGACTTGATTTCGAAGTTTGAAACGGCGACGCGCGTTTTCCCCAGATTTGCCAAGCATGACCGCCAAATTTACGTTTCTATTTCTGAACATCTCGGTTTGGATTCACGAGTTCGACTTCGGTAAGTCGCCAAGTCGCGACCACAGGCGATAAGAGATTGTACGTTGCCAGTTTTTCTTCTTTATAGAGTTGGTAAGCCTTGTTCCCTCCGCATGTCTCTTTCCTTTGGCAGTTGCCAGCTGGCTATTCTTTTCTTCTTCGATTTGCAATTGTTTTTCTAAGCACGCATATTGAAAAACAGTAACACCGGTTACCTTTGTGGCGTCTGTCTTGCGAAAGGTGTACGGCTGAATTTCCAGTGACAACCTTCTTTCCCACCGTTCGCCGTGTTTTGCAATCCACACAAATCTGCCACAGGAAAGCGCTAGACGCGAGCGTTGGCAATCTGGTGAGAAAAGAGCGGCGGATAAACGTGATGACGTGCTCAGTCGAGTGCTGCCAAGATCCGGGTGGAGGGAACAACGCCCAACCTCTTTACACAGGATGAGGTACTATCACAAGCGATGCAAGTATTGTCATGTCATTAGCTTCCACAAGCGTGATTTCAATGCAATGAAATACGGCAAATGACTGCACGTTGCATGCATAGTCGTCCGCAGGGTTCTCCTCCAGGAAAGAGGAAGGCGAAGATTTGTTGCAACAACCCCCCCCTCCCCCCTCGAGTATCAGCGCCCCCTTTATGTGACGTTACGGCCTAGTTTTGCTCCATCATAAGCATCCAACGGCGTCGCAGACGCCCGGACACTTCGTTGGTAGCATTGCGACACACCAGGCTCGTTGTGTCCGAAGTATGGAATGCCCGTAGCTGCAAGTGTCGCGTCGACTGTATACGTATACAGCAACGCGTTCAGTGGGGGAACTCATTCAATAGTCGCAGGCGTGACGCCTTAACAAAACGCGCTCAATATGGCACCTTCGGTTAAGGACACACCACAGGCGCTGGCAAAATACTACAAACCACGAAAAAGCGGTGGCTACGTTACTGGCGCCCCAGTTTAGCCCCAGTGACACCGGAACGCCACGGATAGTAAAAAAAACAGTGAGACCCTATGGAAAAACATTAGGAATACTTGAACTGTAGGGGCAAATATGCCGCCGGATTTGGCCGTAGTCTAGCAACACTTGTCCCCCCCCCCCCCCCCCAAGTCTCGCAGCAGACGTGGCGACACCAAGCATAACACTGCCAAAATTTCTGGCTACGCCAACGGCTGTTTCTTTGAAAGTTTTTTTTTTGGGGGGGGGGGCAGAGGGGAAGGGGTAACTTGACGCACTTTCCCAGGACGATTGAGGTACACAGCCTTCAGGGTAGCAAGATGTTTCAGCAAATGTGACAACTAACCAGACGCGTTTGAAATGAAGCGCTCTCAACTGCAGTATAGGCTCACATTCAAGAGTAGCCGTGACGCGTGCAACACTCTCTACCCGAGTTTGTCCGCCAGCGTCTAGGCCACGTAGCAGCTTCGCGCTTTCCCTCTCCGCTCTCTTTCATCTCCCCCATCCCTCTCCCATGCGCAGGGTAGCAAACCGGCTGCCTATAGGCTGGTTAACCTCCTTGCCTTTCTTTCCCTCTATTTTCCTTCCTTCCACAAACGGCCTTAGAGAGTGCGACACGATAACGAAATAGTTCTACGCATTTGGCGAAAGAAACAATTTCATTGTTATTTCCTCACCTGTTAAGGCAGCCGCGGGCGCAAGCTGCACCAGATGTCAAGGGTCGTGACGTGGACGATGGGAGCAGACTCGATGCTGTTTATTCGGCCGAACTTTCCCCCGGGAAACTGAAGATCATATTACAGCGATACACGGGCCCAGATAGCAGAGAACAGAGCGTCAGCCGTCGATGAACTGACAAGCGGTGAAGCGCGTCGGCATTTATACGCGCGCATTCGAACGTTCTAGCGTTATCGCTTGCGGCCACGTGGGTTCCAGAGTAATCTACAACGTTCGCGAAGTGGGCGTAATTATAACAAATTTATCTACTGCAGTCCCGAAGCTTCACAAACACTGCAGGCGCGGTTTTGCGCTGAGAATTACCGACAGTGAAATGAGGCGAGGGAATGTGGATATATGGGAATATATCAAGCGGCTACGGCGCAGCTCAGTGCGCAACGGAGGCGCACAACTGGGGCACAAGGTTTCTAGAACAAGTTCTAGAAACGTAGAGCTGGGCAGACGTCGGCACCAGTGTGCCTGCCGCGGCTGTTCGCCGAGTGACGTCACTACTCGTCAAACATGCACAGCCCTGCTCTCCAGGAGCCACGCGAAACTGCTCACCCTCGGCCAGTGCAGCACACGCTACAGAAGTTTCGTAAGAAAGTAACCTCGTCAAGTGGTATGCAAATATAGATCGAGTCGATGACTATAGTGCATATATATATATAGCTTTAACAAATATGAAATCAAGTATCTATCGAATGTGCGAATGGGCATGTTTCAGCGATACCTGGTTCCTCGATTTGTTCGCTGATTGTGCTTTTCCTGTTGACGTGTAAAAGCAATAAAACATAGTTGTTGTTAGTCAGCTCCGTCTTTGTGTCTTTGTTATTACTATGTCTACTTATCTATGTCTTGTTACTATGTCTTTGTTATTACTATTATTACTATTGTTCATGTGTCGCATTCTGAGTACCTTTTTTGTTTACTTGATGTTATTTTATGTAAGTTCACTGTTCACTTTTCACTTATGTTGCGTATTTTACGTGATGTTATAATTAATAATTTTATTGTTATTGTTCACCGAGGGTCCCACTGCAGTCGCTTGACTTTGGGACCCTCGTCTGCATACTACATTCTACGAATTTTGTGTTTTGAATGAATGAATAAACTGAATAAACTAAACTAAACTAGTCTCCGTCCCGCAGCGCTGTTTCTCCATTCAGAGTCAGTACGTATTCCAACCAGGCCGATTCAAGGGCGCTAATGCTATCCCTTGAAACACTGCAGGTGGCGTGCGTCGCGTTGGGCGACATGATGCGCAAGAGCATCGTCTTCGACGCCAGCACGCCCAAGGTGTTCTACTGCCCGCAGGAGAAGCCGCGCGCCCTGGACAAGATGATCGTCAAGGCGAGGCCCGTCGAGAAGCTGTGCGAGTTCGAGGGCAAGGGCCTGCCCAAGGGATACAAGTCGGACTGCTACAACGACGTCGACGAGTCCGAGTACGCGTGCGCCGAGAAGCAGCGCATCCTGGTGAGCGTCCTTCGCTTCTTCGCGGCACATCGTTGTGTATGTATAGGCCGTATACACACGGTTGCTGAAGCCCAGGTGGTCGAAATTTCCGGAGCCCTCCACTACGGCGTATCTGATAATCATGTGGTGGTTTTAGGATGTTAAACATCTATCTATCTATCTATCTATCTATCTATCTATCTATCTATCTATCTATCTATCTATCTATCTATCTATCTGTCTGTCTGTGTGTGTGTGTGTGTGTGTGTGTGTGTGTGTCTGTCTGTCTGTCTATCTGTCTGTCTGTCTGTCTGTCCGTCTGTCTGTCTGTCTGTCTATCTATCGCACGGTTGCTGCGCTCGCGTGCGCATATGGAGTTTCCAAAACAGCGCTTCTTTTGGCAAAACAGCGGTACCTTTAGAGCGCCAGGAAGGACCTTGCATTCCGTTCATTCAAACTTTACGGCGGTGGTGTGACATCACACGTGACGTTGCTACTGAGGTCACGGGACTTCGAGCTGTTAAGAAGCAAGACCACAAAACGTGAAAAAAAAAAATGTCGAGCAGAGCAGAGGCCTGCACGAGTTGACTAAGGTATTTCTTTAACGAGCCCCTACCCAGCGTAAAAAAAAAAACAAAACAAAGCGCATTCTCTCCTGCCGCATCTCGTCTTTCTGGCGCACTTCGTGACGAAAGAGCAACGATTCGCGTGACGTCACTGCGGAACATACCCTAGCAATTGGTCCATATACGTGAAATATCGGATGGGAATTGCCTCCTGCGGCTCCCTGCAATGTAGCCGCCCACCCGTTCTTCCTTGTCTCGAACGATAGTTATCATGCGAGATCGACTTATTGATTGATATGTGGGGTTTAACGTCCCAAAACCACCATATGATTATGAGAGACGCCGTAGTGGAGGGCTCTGGAAATTTAGACCACCTAGGGTTCTTTAACGTGCACCCAAATCTCAGTACACAAGCCTACAGCATTTCCGCCTCCATCGGAAATGCAACAGCCCCAGCCGGGATTCGAACCCTCGACCTGCGAGTCAGCAGCCGAGTACCTTAGCCACTAGACCACCGCGGCGGGGCAGAAAAGATAAAATCGACAATGCAGCATGTATCGCTGAAGCGGAAACGTGGCGCTGGCAATAACACGCTGAAAAAAAAAATAAATGTGAAAGAGCTCTCTACAAACACAAGAGACTTCCGCAGGTTTGTCTCTCTAAATATAGCCCGGCCGCCAAGCATAGCGAGGCACGTACAGAACACAGCTCCATATGACGCCAATGTGAGACGCCTAATCTTCACTCGCCTCGTAGATCAGTGTGTAAGATGCATCTTGATGTATCACAAGTCATAAAACAAATTCCTGTTGTGTAAGATGCATTTTGATGTATCACAAGTCATAAAACGAATTCCTGTAAGCTTAGATGTTCTGCGGAAGTTTTCCGGACTCCGATCATAAATATAAACGAACCCACAAGTGCGCTGGAAGCCCGCTAGCGCGAAGAGTGGGCCAATCCGAGTCCTACGCATCATTCTCATGGCAGCTGAACGATTGCAGCGCCAGAGTTCCATCTATAGGTAATCGTAGGAAACTATCGTTACCGGGAACTACGGCGGGGATGACGCAAGGAAAGCACGCGAGGTTGATAAGGATGATAGCTGCGTAGCGTAAATATTACCCCAAACCCTCACAAGAGACAAGGGAAATTATTGAGGCGTATGAAATTGCGAGATTAGCAAACACGTGCGTTAACCGACGTTCCGTATCGCGTTTACCAGGTGGTCGAAATTTTTCGAGCCCTCCACTATGGCGGCCCCGCCGTGGTGGTCTAGTGACTATAAGGTACTCGGCTGATGACCCGCAGGTCGCGGGATCGAATCCAGGCTGCGGCGGCTGCATTTCCGATGGGGGCGGAAATGTTGTAGGCGTGTGTGCTCAGATGTGGGCGCACGTTGAAGAACCCCGGCAGGTGGTCGAAATTTCCGGAGCCCTCCGATACGACGTCTCTCATAATCATGTGGTGGTTATGGGACGTTAAACCCCACGTATCAATCAATCCGTATCGCTTTCTCAAAAATAGTTTCATTGCCTTCATTTGTCGCAGTACAATGAACTTTCGCTACGTCATGATAGTACTTTGTACACGTGCTCGGTTGAACGATGTGAATCCACAGAATTTCGTTTCAGTTATTTCCGCTCGCTCGGTATATGTTTATTGGTTCGTGCAAAAATAAAAGATCAGTTGAAACTATAGCGCTCCATCCATGTCATTTCTCTTCTACATCCTTGTCCGCGCTTACTGCGACTGATCCACAGAGCTGAACGGATGGCTCGCGCCAGTGGGGCCCTGGAATAGGGGCACCACCCTGCCGGACAGACTACGCTCTTCACCCTGTATATTCCTCGGGGCACGGGAGTTCAAGCCTGTCTGGATTATGTACATAATAAAGTTTTTTACTACTACTACTACTACTACTACTACTACTACTACTACTACTACTACTACTACTACTCACAAGTCGTGGACCCAAATACTCGATATTCTTTTTTTAGTGTACTGTTGTGAGCCACGTCACTATTACTGCTGTTACTACTCGAACGATGACGTCACGAGAATCATGCGGAATGTCATCATCTGCGCAACTTCGTCGATGGCTGTATACCTTGATTTTGTGCGCGAGGCATCTTGAGCTCTGGACGCGGCGTCATCTGTGTATACCCCGAGATAAAGTTTACTAGGCCTCTTCTGAATGCTGCGTGTTATTGTAAGAGCGTAACACTTGTTTTCGTTTTCCCAGCTGCGGATCAACCCTCCCAACGACACGGACACCACCACCACGGAGGCCGCTACCACGCCTAAGCCTTCCAAGAAGAGCAAGTCCTTCAAGGTGCCCAAGAACTGAGCGCCCCCCCCCCCCCCCCGAAACCCGGATGCCGTATAACGGAACCGGAAGAACGCTTCAATGGCAGCTATTTTCAACATTGTGACAGCGTTTTCACTATACGGGCTGTTTTCAGCGCTGTGGTTGCTGAAAATAACCAATTTGTTCTCCCTTTTTTTGTTATTTTTAAACATTACGGTCGGCGCGCTTGTTGACGAGCAGTTCGTTTTCAGTAAAAGGTTTAGGTGACAGCGCTGTGCAGCAGACAACTAGTATAATAAATTATCACTGCCACTCACTATAAGGATATGGGGGTTCTCTCCCTACCATAATACCATCATTTCTTCGGGTTCAGTAAAACGAGCATCATTTCAAAAGCTTGCTTTGCACTTTTTTGTAATAAACGTGCGCACAGTGAGAGACGAAGAACCAAGCGAACTCGTTACAATTTCCAATCGAACAAAGTGTGCCACATTGCGGAGGTTTACCAGGCTGCGCAGGCTGGATATACAAAACTGTGTCCGAGATCATATTACGACCGCGGTTCGTAATAAAATAGCTATTTTGCAATAAAGAGTCCTTTCTTTTTGTAAACTTTTGTCTCAAGTTTTAACTTGCCATCAAGAACCTCAAAAGAAGACTCAAGAGTGCACTTTTTCTCGCAAAGCTCAGATTTATAAGCCACCACACTATGGGGGAGGGTCGAAACCTCGCCGAAAATTCTTAATTTTGCACGTGTACACGCATACATACAAACACGTACGAATGTACAGGGGGGTGGGGGGGTCAAAAGTTACCAGGCCACTATGGCATGTATTTCTACGGAAGCGTGGCCTGGGAACTTTTGACTGTAGGGCTACACAGTCAGGCGCCGCTTGCGTGATTCACCGGAGATAGCGCACCTGCGAGTAAAGTTTCGGGGGCTCTAGCTGCGACAGTACAGCGGCGCCTCTAGCGTCCAGTGCACATGAAAACAAGTGCACACGGCACCGACAACGGACAAGGCGCGAGCATAAGCCTGACGAGCAAGCTCCTAAAAATCAGCGCAGTTTGCACGAAGTCCACAAGCCTGGATCCCAGCAGATATGGTGGGCCCCCAGCTGGTCTCGGCTATAGGCGTTTGTCCATAGCCATACATAGCTATACTTGCGTTTGTGTCTGCTCCTATCTGTCCCTCTACTTCTTTCAGTCTCTTTTTTTTCCTTTTGTTTAAATTTGACACGTGTATGGCAAGAGCTCGCGGATGCTCGCAAGAACAGCCAGCTGGAACGACTCAACTTCACGCCCGCTGGGAGGTCTGTACTACGGTATCTCAACTACAGCGAATTATACATTGCGGATGCAGATCGGAAAAAGCGCATCCCGGTGGATGTTCGAGAGTCCCTGTCCATCGCGCCTATCCCACGCAACATGCACACACATCCCACAAAGGTATAGACGAAAGGCTAGGGCAGAACGCCCGCTATACCAACGCGGCCAAGTACCCCCGTAGAAACGCGTATGGTATCAGCGTCGCAGACTCTCAAGGCCGAGAGTTAGCGTCGGCCACAGTCAAGGCACGCAACTGAGACGCAGCGGAAGAAGCAGCTATGGCGGCAATCGCTCTCGCCACCACCACATGTAAAGACGCCGCGGTGATCTTCGCCGACTCGCAAGCCGCTTGCCGGAATTATGCGAAGGTCCACGTCTCAGCCGACGCAATCAACATCCTGCAACTGCGAAGCTCTCCACTTCCATATACCTGCGTAATCTGGGCTCCTGGACACGAGGGTCTTCAGGGAAATGAAGCGGCCTACGACGCTGCCCGCGAGCACGTCAGCCGGGCTGCCCTGGGACCAAAGGATACCCAATGCGTGGCTGCAGAGATGGAGGTAGTAGACAACACCTACTCGTCGCTACTTCAACACTACAAACTGGAGCGACGGTTGTACCCTTCACCCCATCCGAAACTAACCAAAGAAGAGAGCGTGATTTTCAGACGCCTGCAAAGCAACATTTGCAAACATGACATATTAATGCACCGCCTCTACCCAACGACACATGGCTACATGTACCCGCTCTGCAGCGTACCGGCACCCTGCAGGCACACTTGCTCCTGGAATGCCAGTGCCATGCAAACCACCACATGCAACTGGAGCGGGACCACGCCCCAAGAATGAACGTCGACCACCTAATGGAAACGTGGGAGGCCAAGCTCGTCCTCGAGGACCTAAAAGACCAGCGACAACTCGTCGCCAGGGCCAAGAAGGCAGTCAAAGCCAGAAGGTTCCTGGACTAGGGAACCCTCCCACCTTAGGGTAACACCGGGCCTTGCTCGGAACACTGTTTCTAAATAAACGTTTATTTCTCTCTCTCTTCTCTTTTTATATCTGTCTCCCTCTCCTCCGAGCACGCGGGTACGAATCTCGCCTCGCCAAGGATGCGTCAGAGTTATTGATCGGCGCACGTGTTCTGCGAGTCTCAGTACTTCAGTGTACGCGTTTTTCAGCTATCAGCTATCATTGTTCAGTAATAGTCAGCAGGTTGACCTACTAGAAAAAAATGTGCGATTTGTTTTGGGAATTTACTACAGTAGAGCCTCAGTATCACTGAAAGTAGGCACACACCTCACTGGTAGGGCTTGAGACAAACTTTCAAAAGCCCCGAGGCTGAAATTTTTTTCACGACGTTTATTCCATAACAGGCATAGACAGGAGCAAATATAATGCATCGCCATCATTCTTTCGTAGGGCCACGAGCAAGTGGAATGCTTTTCCGTGAGATATTGTAGAAATACAATGTAATGACGTTAATACCACACTTTCTGCGCCGAAATGAGTGGTTGTTAACTTATCGATGCTTATATCCCCCCTGCTATAATGCCTACTATTGGTCATGAGCGTACCTAATATATAAAGGCAAGAGGATCAAGGGAGCACGCGCAGGTTCACGATGACGGCAGCTTTCTATTCACGACACATGACCATATTTAGGATATGCTGTAAATATGGAAGAGGGAGAGAGGGCTATTACTATATATATATCCACATCATACCGTAACGAATGTAGGCGCTCTGGTGAAGGTGCACGAACCAACCTTATGCCCATGTGATCCGAACAGATGACGGTAGAAAGGAAGGTAGAAGAGGTACATTGCGCCAAAATCACACGCTTCGCTATGACCACGCTATGATAGAGGTACGCCGTGGTGGAAGGCTCCGCATGTCTCGGCCACTTTGGGGCCACCTTGGGGCCACCTTGGGGATATCTCGGTCAACTAACAGCACTCTGCACGATGGTGATGGAGCAGTTCTCACGCTCTTGGTTGCCCACTAGAGGCGTACAATTAGCGCAAGCCCCTCTAGTTGCACGGCGTGATCTCGGGCCTTAACGGAAGATAAGATGCGCTGCGAACTTCTAATCAAGAAACGATACCCGTGAGTTGCTGCCATCTGAAAAAAAAATTTATAACAAAACACAGCGGTCGGCACGACATTTTGGTTGAGGTCCAGGCAGACAAGGATCCCATTTTCAGAAAACAAGTTCGTTGAGATTTCGCTTCGAATCCCGGCGTGATTTTTGTCCGCCTCGTGCGGCGTCTGTCGTCGGCGGTTCGGATGAGGGGAAAGTTGGTGGTGGTCAGGACGTGTGCCACACCTGGCAGCGGTGCGCGGGGTTCATGGCGCGCTTCGACGGGCACCGGAACGCGGCGTGGAACTCAGGACTGTTCTTCAACGCAGTGTTCACCCTGCAACGCCGGCGAACAAATCTCGTTTAAAAAAAATGACGTACAACACGAGTGAACGCCTATATTCCGTAAACCATGCTAACCAGTGACTTAGCGGAGCAACGACTTAAAACAGTGACCTGGTGGTACGATAGAAAACGTTAACCCAACACTACATAAAGAAGAAACATTTTTTTTCTCAGTTTACAGTGCATACAACCTGAAATTTCCGGAAAGGTTCCGTCTACGGCCTAATGACGTCATTCAGGGATGCGCGCCCATTGGAGCAGGCCAAGTGCCTTCGCGAAGCAAATACCACGGACATCTAAATCGCAGCATAAAAGTCTTTTTCCCATTACTATAACGCAAAAATCTTGCCGTAATGATGACGACTGGGCGAAGTTAAGTCTTAAGGTACATAATGCCTACATTGCAGTCACTGACTGGTATAAAAGGTTTGTGCGTCTATGTGGCTCATATTGTTCTGTCACAATTATGATTGGTATCAGTCTATCGTTAGATAATTTTTGTGTGTCTCGCATCCACGCATCTCCCAAGCATCCACGCATCTCCCAAGCATCCAAGCATCTTAAGGTTGAGGACAAGCCTCAACCTTAAGATGCTTCACCCTTAAAATACCACCCATGCACTTTGTACAGAGCGAGGCTGAAACGTGCAGCCCCAGCGTTCCGACGGTGTATTTAATAATTTCTCAAGTCTTGGTATGGCTTGAACGGTGAGATCCGCCGGTCATCTAAGATGTCGAGGATGGCATCGAAAAGTCTGTTGAAGTACGTCGCCTACACCACAGTATCATTGTTCTGAAATTTAACGTCATCTCCTGCACGGACCGGCGTTGCACGGCACCACAGGGTGTACCCCGACCCACGGCCGCTACCTGATCATTCGAGCAGCTGCGATCCCAGAGAACTTCGGAAGCAGACAGAGTTAGAAATGCCGTCGGCTTGCCGAGCGTCCGACTTGTCATTTCGAGCACGTCCTTTTTGCGTTCCTGCCAGCAATAGACCATCTTTGGGTCTACACGCGTGAACGCCGTGTCTCGGTCAAGTGCACCTCTCACGACGTCACAACTCTCTTCGGCGAGTGATGCACGGCGCTCGCCACATCGTTGGTACGGAATGTGGTGGTCCCTTCAACGATGTCGAACCGGATCACTTCCATGGCCACGGCCACGACATGTTGCACGACTCGACGGTCCGAGCATCTCCTGGGCGGCTTTGGAGAACGGCGTGACGTGAGGGCTTGATTTTTCGTGGAGGGCAGAGGTATAGCTGCAGAAACGACAACTCCTCGGCGTGCTTTACGGGGGAACCTGCCCTTCTCCGGGAAGACCGGCTAGGTAATGCACGACGACGTCGA
Source organism: Rhipicephalus microplus (assembly GCF_043290135.1). Classification (NCBI taxonomy): domain Eukaryota; kingdom Metazoa; phylum Arthropoda; class Arachnida; order Ixodida; family Ixodidae; genus Rhipicephalus; species Rhipicephalus microplus. The sequence goes on along the minus strand of NC_134709.1, from coordinate 12,979,679 downwards.
CGAGACCAGTCGGGTTCACGGCTAAACACCGCAGTGCGGTTCATTGTGGATTGATTTTTTTTTTGCTTTGTTTATAACAGCACACGTCACAGGATACAACGAGAAGAGCCATTCAAAGATGTCTTTAGGAAGTCCTTAGCCCCCGTATTGGAGAACACAGCAACGGATGTCTTTTGTTTACATTGTGGTATACACTTTGACAAGCCGAGAATTATAAAAGCAACATGGCCATACACTGAGACATGCAAGGCTTTCGCCTTAAAGGGGTCCCGCAATGCTTTTCCAAGTAACCACAGAGCGCCTTCATTAAGGAGTTCATTGCCGGCGCTAGGTTGATTTTGTCAGTATCCGTCAAGTACGAGCGAATTTATAGCGATTTGTCACACGCGCTATTGTTGTACTCTTTTCCATCCTCCCCATGAACGCGCTGGAAGCTAAACAGGGACGGGTGGCACGGAGGAAAGAAGTTAACGTCACTCCCACGTCACGACCTTGAGCATTCACTTTCTTCGAACGCGCGGCTTTCAGTGCCATCGCGAGCGTGGGCAAGTGGCGGCATCTCGAGGCGGCCGCCGTCACTAAGCAGCTCTCGATGCTCAAAGCAGCCAATCCTCCCGTGAAATTGGGCGTACGCCGTGGTCATTGGTAGAGAGAAGAGGGAACGATTTCTATCTGACTTTGCGAGTTTTAAATTGTAAGCCGCGTGGTGCGCTACAAATGTTTGGCTCACGTGTTCTCATGAGCAGCGACTACCGATTGGAAAGTGTTTTTCAAAACATGCTAAAAAATGTTGCAGGGCCCTTTTGATAAATCATGGTCGCTAACCACGTCACAAATAAAAGTATTTAAAATACACATATATCAGACTGCGGGACCAGTCTCTACAAGATTTTTTTTTTCAGCGCGGTTCGTTTAGGCGCGCGCGAGTGACATTTGCATTAAGGGAAAAAATGCGTAGACAGCGAAACGATATTAAATCACATGCCTGTCCCGGTTGGTGACCACGCTGTGCTGGGAAGGCTTCACGGCTGGAGAGCTCCCGCAGTAACTCTGAAGCAAAAACAAAAGGCCATATATAAATATATAAAGATACCAAATATAGTGCCTGTTACGATTGAAACTATTTGCCAATAAAACTCTGTTTTCATCGAAACCAAAGTTTTTTTTTCTGTGACACAGACAATGATACACCTCAGATAACCAACTGAATTGATACAACCAGTTGAAAGACTTCCATAGATAGGACGAAACGTGTTTCCCATGGACAACAGATTCGAAATGCAAGCTTACGAATGTTCTGACTATAGTACGCTAACTGCTACGTGCTATCGTAATTGTGCAAGATTCGCAACAGAATAGAGAGTCATTGTACTAGAGTTATATCACTTCATAATATGTGTAATGTCAGCCCGTCGCTAAACATTTTCTTTCCTCTTTCACTATCTTCCAACAGCGAATGCGGTTGTTCGGTCTGCTGCATATCAAAACACGTGAAACTGACATTGTTGTTTTAGTGAACTTTACAAAGTCGAACTCACATTTCAGTTTCAGTTTGTTTAGCAATCTTTTTCAGCAATCATGTTAAAGTACAGTGATTCAACGTTTTCATACAATGGCAATGGTCAACACAAAACTAAATGTAAATCAAATTAAAAAGTGAAAAAGATGCAGGGACAGGAATTAAAAGCTGCTAAAAAGCAGCTTGACGGGATTCCTGACCTGACATTCTAGGAACCCTCCCTCCCGCAGTTCACCTCTTCCCGACACACACTCGCACATACTTCCACGTATCACGTTATGTTCGGCACATGCATACGGCAGTCGAGTAAAACAAAAGAACAGCGCGTCGATCTATTGACGCCAACTTCTAGAATGAGTACAGTGACGTGGAAAGGTAAGGAGAGAGAAAAGTGGTGCATGTTTACTCGTTGCCTCCGAGATCACGCTCGAAGCGCCTTGTCACTACTGTAATCTCGGAGGCCACAGCCTGATGCACCCCATTTCTCTTCTCTCACCCTTATATAGCAACTGCTCCTCACATATGCTAGGCCCGCGTGCTCAGATTTGGGCGCACGTTAAAGAACCCCAGGTGGTGGAAATTTTCGCAACCTTCCACTACGGCGTCTCTCATAATCGTATGGTGGTTTTGGGACGTTAAACCCCACATATCAATCAATCCTCACATATGCGCGTCCGCCGTTGACACGCCGTGACGTCACTCACCGACGCGTAAGACACGAAGAAAAACTGGTCCACGTCGATGTTGAAGACCTTCACGAAGCTCTTGCGGTCGATGTTCTTCTGGCTCACAAACTGCTTGTAGATCTGTCGCGAAATAAGAGGGGGCGCTGTGAAACGTGCTTGCGTGCACATCTGGTATCGTGACATATTTTCAGTGGGTGCACATGTGACTGAGACATGTGCCTCATTAATAAAGTAGGTCCATAATTGTTAACATTATATACCATTTTTTGTACCCATACAATTGTATAAGTATGTGAATATAGAATTTTTGTAGGCACTTTCCAACCCACATCTGTAAAAATCCCTGACGGGATTGACAGTATTGTTAAATAAATAAAAAATAAAAAAGCAGTGACATAAACTCGCCTAACAGCCTATTCTTAAAACCCCAGCGAAGAAAATCGATATATGTGCGTGAGTACTGAAGCGTGCTTGCATACAGAAATACAGACAGCGTCGTGACTGGCTGCAGAAATTCGCTACTGCGAGGAACTTCAGCGCATGATATTAGTCAAAATGAATCAAGGTCGTGGCAGATTGCAAAGCACGTACAGGACTGAAAGAGTACGGAAACGAAGAGTCACCGGCAACGTTATTTTAGATTTAAACTTTGATACTTTATTTCCAACATTCATAATGCTGAGGACCATGGTCAAACAGCCTTCATTGGGCTTGACTAGAAGCGCGACCCCTCACCAACAGGCAATGAGTATTACCATGAAAATGCGCCAATGAGCAAAAAAGACTCAATGACATAATAAAGCCCGAAAAGGAATTAACGAGTGAAAAAGAATAAAACAAAAAACTCGAACTTAATCTTTGCGTTTCCCTTTGACTTAAGATATAAAACCTCAAGTGAGACAATGTGGGGAGAACAATGTTAGCTCCAAAAGGTTTTGCAAGAGGTATAATTAGCCCAAAAATACCGGGAGATTGGTGTAAGATTGACATACCTTGAAGCTCGGGCTGATGGCAGCGGAGTCTGCGACCACTGAAAGTACTTCCTGCGTGAAAGGAAAACATAGCAACAATAGTTCTAGCTTCTAAACTCGTCGCAACCTATAAGACATGGCGCTGTTTTGATCGCACCAGAGCAGTTTTGAAAAATTTATTTTTTTTTCCTCGCACCACGCAATTGTGATGCGAAGAGTGAACTGAACCCTTATTTCATAGAAAAGGGTGACCCTCGTCCGCAGTTTGGGAATAGGTAGGGAAAGGATGGTTGGACGACCAGCGTAAATAAGTATAACGAACTGGTATCAGTTGTGTGAATTCATCCCTCTTCACTTGATGCTCAATAGAGTCGCTATCGCACGAGATAGTCGACCACTTCTACACCTATAGAAACAGCGCATTTATACTAGCAGAATTAGCAGGACGTTTGGGGTGATTCACCATCAATAAAGTTTTTTTTACGTTGTATAGGATGTTCGATCCTCCTCGCGAAACACTGAGCAACTCTAAATTGGGTGATTTAAATCTTTTCAGCAGGAAAAGAATGCATGGCCCATTCGGCCATCCAATAAAAGACATTCGAGCAGAGCTTGGTACAAGTTACAAATACCGGTGGCGGTTTCGTACGCGAAAAATTCGGCGCCGGCCGGCTACACGAATGGGGCTCTGAAGGTGCGTCGGTCACATGCGTATTTAAACGCGCCGTTTGCCTATATAGTTGATGCCAATAGTGGAAATGTCGCAGATTAGCCACTTATGGTATAAGACAGCGAGACTCTTAAGCGAGCTCCTTTTCATCACGCCGCCACATTTCATTGTTGAATCGATATCATATTATAGAGAGTTTTAGTACTGCGGAACGGTGCTACGTACGCATCACGCAAGCGCCTTGCGTTACGTGGCGTCGTTTGCTACTAATCGGCTTTTAGTACGCCGTAGTACCCGGTACGCAACGAGCGTGTAGCGTGTTGCGCCATCTGGTAGATCAAAATAGAAGCACGTGTTGTTGACAGCCAATGTGAGCCAATGCAAGTGTTATAGCCAGATTATGGCCATATTTTAAACCACAGAGCCGGTCGGTGCAGCGGTGCTTGCCTTCGATGCCGCCATTTTGCAAAACGAAGCCTCGCGCTGTCGCGAACTTGTTCGAGAGCGGCGCGATCACCTCATACGTACGCACGCACGCATCTCATGCGTGCGTACGTAGCAGCTGCGTACGTAACGCGATACGTGCGCGTTGTGGTCTGCGCATGCGCACTACGCAGAACGTGGCGTCCTTACGTACGCAACGCCGCCACGTACGCAGCGTACGCAATACTAAAACTCTCTAATATGAACGCATTATACGTCACGTTTTGTCGCCAGTACGTTAGTTGGAATTAGTTCGCGCGATCCGGTCAGAATAGACTTGGTACATCTTGGTCGGGTTAAGGCTAGAATAGTGTAGCTTTGGCCGGATTAGAGGATCGTAAGACAATACCGCCTCTGAAGCGTTCTGGCTGGCGGTCTCGGACAGCTGCTTGGTGAAACACTGGCGCGTGTCCTTGAAGTGCTTCTTGGTGACGTCAGACCAGGTGGCCTGTGAGTAAGGACTGACGTGATCACCGGCTCCTGTCGATTTCGGAGAGAGTAAAAGTGGTGCAACAAAGCTATAATGAAAAGAGGCTAAAATAGCGTAACAAGGTCAAAAGTTACCGAACGCCCATGGACGCAAAATAGACTAAAGACAAACAAAAGAATCAAGGCCTTGAAGTTTCACTTCGCGATAATGCAATTCTCAAAGGAATATTCACTCTAAGCGAATTCAGCCTTTAAAGGTGTACTGATAGGAGAACAAGTTCAGTCATTTTTTTTTTTTTGCGCCAAATGAAAAGCCAGTTTTTCAAGAGCCTATAAAGCGTATTAGTAGGCATGAGTGCACCCCTAATATTAAATTTGTAAATTTGTAGTTTACATTTTTTTCTGGGTGAAGGGGCCAGTCAAGCTGTGTGAAATGCAGCTTTTTTTCCCTTCGCACCAAACCACGTATACAGTGTATTTTCGTGTACTTGTCACGTGGTTGAATGATCTCAAACTGAAATACAATATTATATATTCGCAAAACACACTTTCGGTTCCCATTGTATCCTGACGTTACGACAATGTGGGACCAGCTGAACACAGGCTCGGTCTACGGACATTTGCGTGGCCACTCCGCTTTGTGGGTCTGTTGGTGACGCCCAAGCGGCCTTATTGAATGTTTCGGTACCTGACGTCATCACAACTAGCCGCACTGTTGAGTGAAGTCCCCGTAATCGAAACTGTAGCGTGACGTCACAATAGTGTCGATGTCAACAAGTGCGGTATGAGAAAACCTACTTTTAATGTTACAATAAAGTATTCTATCAGCATTTACCGAGCTTCACAACTGCTAAGAGCCCCGCCGCGGTGGTTTACTGGCTAAGGCACTCGGCTGCTCAGCCACAGGTTTCGATGGAGGCGAAAATGCTGTAGGCCCGCGTGCTCAGATTTGGGTGCGCGTCAAAGAACTACAGGTGGTCGAAATTTCTGAGCTCCTCCCCTATACGGCGTCTCTCATAATCATATGGTGATTTCGGGACGTTAAGCTTCGCATATCAATCATGTCAATCAATCGAAATTGCCAAGAGGCATCGCTGTATTCAGGGGACTTGTATGAGAGATAAAACTGACTTTGAAAATTTACGTCTGACGAACGCTTTAACAGAATTAGACACGTACCTTCCCGCAGAATCTGAGACACCAGGCAACGAGAGAGCTTGGGCAGGGTGTCCGGTATGTGCATCATGCTACAAAAAAAAAAAAGACAGGGCAAGAAGAACTTTAGTTACACTCGACAAATATCGTAGACAAAGAAACTAGTTATCGTAAACGACGCAAGGCCAATAATAATAATAATAATAATAATAATAATAATAATAATAATAATAATAATAATAATAATAATAATAATAATAATAATAATAATAATAATAATAATAATAATAATAATAACACGCACAGGAAGTTGTCGTGTGAGGGATGAGAGACGTTCCAGAAGGACACCGGAGCATCTGCAAAAAAAAATCGTAAATAAATAAATCTTCGCCTAAATGGGTAACCAAAACGTCGACGCGTGAACTCACAGATGCTTGTTCCTTGTGCGTCAAAGGAACACTCCGGATCGAGGATTGTACCCAGCCACCTGCGACGCCGAGAATAAACGTTTGTAATCCGTCGGCATAGCGATGGAATTACGCTGGTTTGCATCTATCCTAAACCGGTGCTATCTCGTACAGAGCTGCCTCTTGCCGCAGCTAACGGTAGCTGTGATAAGCGGTAAAGTTGATAAAGACGATAGGAACAGAGAAACGGCGAAACACGTTAGCTGAACACATTTACGTTACCTCCGTAAACTGCCCACCACCCCTGAAATTCGCACTTGACAGTTCGCGATGCGAACTTCTCATGCCATTCTTATAAACTTCTCATGTCGTTCTTGTAAACACGACGTCTCTTTTACAGAACACAAATTTCACCGCTCCGAGAGCAAATTACAAGGGTAATGTTTAAGAAAATGGGGACAATTAGACAATAGCCGAAGGCAATCGCTGAACACATCACTAAGTCGAGGATCGTAAACGTCGATAATACGAAACTAACAAAAAAATAATGAAGTCAAGGAAAACATAGTGGACATACGTTACTGGCATTTTTTTTTCCTCCCGTCTATAACTGAACTGTTCGAATATCACGGGAAATCAATGTTGTTGCAAAATTAGCCTAACAGCCGGTGAAAGCTGATCCCAATTAGACGTAGAAACCTAACGTAACTGCATAAAAATGATATTCTTTTCATTTGACATAACCATTGTCGTATGGAGGTCTTTAGAATGTAATATGTCCATAATATTAATAGACACTCTCTCTTTGCATTTTTTAATATTCTGTTCACATCGTAGTTCCAACCAGCGCCAGCTCCACCCCGTTCTTTGACATTCGGCCCAAATAGTGGCCAACATGTGGCATTTGCGACTAACGATCGTCATAACCATCGTGTCCTGTCCTTGCCTTTCGTCCATGTGGGCTGCCTCCGTTTTGAGCGTGTTCTCGAACAGCGCCTTCCGAATGGTCGCGTACGAACGGAGACCCTCGTTCTCGGTCACCATCGGAACCTGATCAAGAGATAAAATAACGACCAAGACTTGAGGACATACGTACGTGGCGCCATCTACCGGCGACCGAAACGGCGCACCGTCATTAGTGAATAAGAAGTAGGCGAAACAATCATACCTAACGAAAGCAGCTAGTTATCAAAAAACAACTTCCGGTTAATTGCAGCAGAGAACCACTGGAGCATTGTGGTAAAATTGGAGTATCGCACTACAGAGCATATGGCTTCCCAGGACAATTGGAGCACCACCCATTGGAAACACGAGGGGCATCTCTGTAAAATATTAAGCAGTGTGGGAAGCCATGCGGCTTGTAGCACGACACTAATTTTACCAGAATGATCCCGTCGCTCTCTGCTCCTTGTAAACGGGAGTCGTTCTTGATTAATAGATTTTTTTTTTTTTGTCAGATATGTTCTTTTTCACTTACGGCACGCCACCGTCGTCGTTGCCAGAGATGGAGCTTCGTACACATGTACCTCAAATCCCGATCATGGATCAATGCGAATGGCACTCTATAGAAACACATCGGCCGACACGATCACACACAACTTACACGTGTTTTGCGCTGCATATCATATTTACGTTCGCATTATTCGCGTACACCACTTGCTTAGTCCTTAATTGTTCTTAATTCACCGCTCGCTTCTTCATTTTTTTTTTTATCATTTGCGATTCTCGTTCGACGGGTTGATTTCCACTGCTGTCCAATTCGCTACCACCGCTTCCCAACGTAGCTGGTAACGGACGGTGCATACAAAAAAAAAACTAATGCTTCCGCAGTTTCATGGATAAAAACCGGAACCTCATGGCGAGGTACGCCAAAGTACCCCTCCCCACTCCGCCCGAATTTTCTTTCTGTGCTATAGCATACTGAACACAAAATCACACACGGCCACATATCTGCCTCGCCGGACCCCACTATAGATCAAAAAGGTGGCCTCCCCTTACCCCTCTCCCCACTCCACAAACAGAAAATTACCCGCCTACGCTCCTGTAGCTAGATAAAAGCCCGTCGAAGCAATGTTCAATGAACGAGTGTTTCACTGTAGCAGCAAACTTATAGCAAACAGTGCACTCACGTTTTCGTGTTGGGCAAAAACCTTGAACTTGTCGCCTATCCAGCCGGGATGGAAAGTCCTCACGTGGCTACTCATCACCTGGAATGCAGAAGTTTTAAAAAAAGGAAAGAAACAGAGAGCACTGCTGATGTCTTTAACCCTTTATGACCCACGTTATTTCCAATGTAAGCAACTAGTTTTTAGACTGAGACGCACGCTATCATAGCAGTTAAACAAAAAAAATCTTTGCTCACACTTTCTAATCAACATTGACTAACCCCAGAGAATCGTTTCTTGCTATATTATTTTTACTTAATTGATGATATTTTATTAAGTTTCTCAGATGGGATAAGACAATGCCCAAAAGTTAACATTCGAATTTTCGCCACAGAATTAGAACAAGTGCCCTATTTTTACACGGTGAAAGAAGCTGCCCCGGCGAGAATCCACTTCTGTAATGTATTCGTTAACACGTGACCTCGCATTGTTATGTCGACGAGGTATGCACTTTATGTAGAGAAGATGTCAAGCATGAGCTGCTGAGGAAGCGCAACGCTTTATATTTGTCAGGTGTTACCTTGCCTACAAAATTTATACGATTTCGATTGGAATCGCTGAGCCTGAAAGGGTTAAAAATTTGTTTCCGGCAAATAACTACGCTTCTTTTTCTTACCTTCTTCGACACCCTGGCCTTGGTCGCACCGTCCATCCAGTCTATCTTCTTCACTAAGGAGGACACGGCGGCTTTCGTGGCTCCGGTGACGTTTGCAGCCTGATCGAAGATGTGATAGAGCATACAGTGAGACCGTATATAGGGTGGGTCGGTTGACATCTTATAATTTAGTGCCAACAACAAACTAAGACATGGAAAAGAAAGAGCAGCAGACATTTAACTTTTTGCTCCCCCTGTATACTTACTGTTTACTCGACAAGTACTAGGTGCGGCATGATATCACCCAATTGAAACACTTACTTTCGATTAAATTAACAGCGCGAAAGCGCGACAGAAACGGGGCGTAGCCATGGGGTGGTATACCGAATCCATGTTCTCCCTTCCCCCCTCCCGGAATTTCACAGCAAAAGCTGTTATAACAGCAAGGGACACGTGCGCTATAGCTGTCCGCCGCCGTTGCCGACGTCCGTAACCATTATCGCGCGAAATGAAAATAAAAACCTCAGTAGATAAAAGAAACTACCAAGGACACAATAGCCATACAGTTTCCTAAAATTAACTAGAGGGGACTCTGTCACTGCGATCGTTCAGCGACCATGGGAATGATATGTAGTACACACATTTTCCTATAGTCTTCGCACTTGCGGGCGGCGAATCGTACTTGCAGCTTTGTTTATTGCTGTGTTTCGGTTTTGTTGTGAAAGAAAGATTCAACCTTTTTGAACTTCGAGACCCGATTTGGAAAGGTAAGCCTAAAAGAATAAGGTGGTGAAGCGCAACCACTGAACATTTGCCGATTTTTTTGTTTCGTGAAAAAACAGCTCCAAGCCACACGAACACACACGGAGCCAGAAGCAGGCCAGAAGTACGAAGATTAGACAACTGTGCGTACTACCCATCATTCCCATGCTCGCTGAAGCGCCGTGCGTTGCAACTCCCATTGACACTAGCGCCAGAGTTCCCTCTATAGCGTATATTGGGAAACTCTACGAGAATAGCAACCGAATACGGGTCTCCTGCGTGCGAGCCCAGTATTCTACTACAGCGCCACGCCGGAGCTCGAAACTGCAGCAAACAGGACTTACGCATGCTTACTGTCGGGAAAGTAATCGCGGTAATATAGGAGTAATGAAGTGTTCTAGAACAGCAGAAGGAACAAGCAGGCGTCACACAATGCAATTTGCGTAACGAGTGGCTTATCGAATGCCCTAACCCATTACTAAAGCTTCGCGCAAAAATGTCATGGTCTTCAGCCGCAGTATATAAAAAATTGCTAAAATTTTCTTGTAAACGCGTAGCTAGTGGCACGCTTATCCGAAGAAGGATGGCACAACAAATGCCTGCCTACTACACGAAATCGATTTATGGCTTAGTGGGCACTCTGCAAGTGCGCTCTTAGGAGTTATCCAAATACTCTATAAAAAAGACTCTGAAGGGCCGCTCTTCCAGCTATAGCTTTGACTGTGCTGCGCGTTCCGCACAGGCCTGGCGGTTTCTTTTCTTTTTTTTTCGCCATAGCACAGAGAGAGAAAAAAGGTTATTTCAAGGGAGTTCCCCCTCCCCCCGATATCAATGATGTTCCTCCCCTCCCCCCAAAAAGAAAAACTCTGCCTTTCGCCCCTGGATGGAGGGTAAAAAATAAAACAACATTAGCGCAGGTAAAAATAATGGTAAAATATTGCAGAGGTTTACAAAGGCAAGGCATCGCGCGGAACGGACCTTAAAGTCGCGCAGTCCCTGCTTGAAGGCGTTGAATCCGGCGTAGAGTGACATGACGGGGAGCGATTCGGCGATCACGCCCAGACAGATCTCCTTGCGCAGGGCGGGAGACCTTCCGAGCGCGCTGAGCGCTTGCAGCTTGGACGGCAGGAAAGGCGACGCCGCCACCACCTCCCGGAAGCCGAGGTAGTTGAGCACGATGTGCCTGCGACATACGGTCGCGTCGACGGTTCTCCATTACTGGCTAGTCGAGTACTTAAGGGTCTCGTTGATGAACTGTAATACAGCGACGCTGGGGTACAAAGGCGATCACGATGCCTGGTGATGCATCTTGCGCGGCAGCCCGATGGTACAAACAACAGATATGCAACTTCGGATAGCGACATCCGTTGCTCTTAGGTCTAACGGCATAAAATGGCGCGATAATCGCAAAGGTCATGTGACTGGTTGATTTTATTGATGGATATGTTGGGTTCAACGTCCCATAACCACCATATGATTATGAGAGACGCCGTAGTGGAGGGCTCCGGAAATTTCGACCACCTGGGGTTCTTTATAACGTGCACCCAGATCAGAGCGCACGGGCCTACAGAATTTTCGCCTCCATCGGAAATGCAGCCGCCGCAGCCGGGATTTGATCCCACGACCTGCGGGTCCGCAGCCACTAGACCATCGCGCCGGGGCAAAGGTCATGTGACTGTCAAAATACTAGAGCAGTTTCTTCAGCTGGTCATCAGTGTGCGTGACGTCGCATCACGGAAACACGACAAATAGGCAATATTTGTGCCACAAACTTCACGAATTCTCAACTGTGCGCCCCTTCGTCGAAGGGAGGGCGCCTTTATACTGGGAAAAGACTTTTAGCTACTAACTATGCGGCAACGGCGCCTCCACGTCTTACGTATACACCTGCAGCGCAAGAGGGTACGCCTGTGTTCGGGGAACATCACCTCAAGGGCGATGCGTCCGCCCCCAAAAATTGAGTGACTGCTTCGGCAGTTGACGTTGAACCAGCGAAAAGCGCGGTCATCGTGTCGCGAGTCTCGCGTAGGCGGCGAAAGTGAGGCCAGGGGAGGGAAGGGGGCGCTTATGGTTGCCGCACTAGCGCGGCAACGATCAGCGCGCGGATTGTGCCCCCACAGCAGGAGGGAGCTTCTACGGGCTGCGCTCCCAACATGAAAAAAACGGTGCGAAAAGTGTACCTGGAGCGACCGTGTTTCTTTCACACCCGTGTTTTGTATAGTTACGTGAGATCGCCTCTAAATGAGTTGACTGCCGGCCTCACTTCGTGTATCAACGCTGTCACTACACACGAACCTTGTTGAGGTAATCTACTGTGGCCGCATGAGTACGTCAGTTAGACTCAAACACTACACGTGCAACCCGCACGGCTCGACTGGCGGGGCCTCGCAACAAAGTGTGTGACAATTTGTGACGTGTAAAGCATGTGCAGTACAGAGAGAATGAAATGCGTCCAGCTTATTGCACATGGATAACCATGCGCATGCTTGCTGAGATCGACGTGGTTGCCGAGGTACAAGGAGGCGCTTACATCAATGCTGCCCGATTCCTTGTGCATACTTCTGACGGCAACAGCCAGGACGTGTTGCTAGCTCGTATCACTCTCGACTATAGGTGTGAGTCACGGGATCGGAACTGCACCGCAACGATACTTACGGTACCATTACATCTCTTATCCACTGATACATATAGGCTGGTTTTCGTGACAGCGAAGCCAGGCAGAGTAGAAAAAAAAAAGCCTCGGCCTGAACAAGGAATCGTTAACATTGCTCAAGCGGAATGCCGAGGCCCGAGTAGAGCGACTTACGGAGCCGTCTCCTTGGTGGTAGCCAGGAGGTCATCGAGAAAATCGACGTCTTTGACAAGGAACTCGGTGGACGTGGTTACGTGCGTGATGTTCTCGAGGGCAATGTTCAGAAACTGCGGGGGGGAAACAAGTTGGCGGGTCTTAAAATGCGATTAACTTACATGTTTATCGATGGCAAATCGTCGAAGGTGTTTAACCTGTTAAAGCTGTCCAAAGCGGGAATGATGTAGTCATCATATTGAACAAAAAAAAACTTGGGGCGGGGTAGGGCATACTTTATCTTTCTGGACTGGTAACTTGTGCGATCGCATGTGATTGCACAGTGAAGGCTTTGTTTTGCGCACGCATAACGCCTTACATATTGGCAGCGTCAGCACAAGCGATGCGAAATAGCATCAGGTGATGACACCGGCCAGTGACGCCACAGCGTCCCACAATTCACGACGTCCCATACCCTGACGTCACAGATGACGTAATCTCACGGCATCGTCGCTCAGCCAAATGTAGGGCAATCCCGGAGGCACTAATGAAATACGAACGGGCATCAATAACATTGACTGGGACGAAAGCTTACGTTGGGTTTTTCAGCCCCGCTGTTCTTTGCCAGCTGTAAAGTAGTCAACCAGGTCCAACCTGATAAACGTTCCTGCCTTTCCTTTGCCTGCTCTCTTTACCGCGACATTTCTTTATTAATGTATAACAGTACACATGGACTCAACGCCATTATTCAGCGTCCAAGCAGAATTGCAGCGGGAACCAATCGGAGCTTGCGGAGAAGACGAATGTTACAGCGCTCGAAAGAGCCCGGTAACCGTGGCCGTCCACTCGTCCAATACATAGCCTAAAAGGGGGGCTTTTAAACGGGACATTGAGACTCGCCTGAGTCAGTTCTGGATGGTCGGCGAGCTTCTGGACGGCCATCTTGGGCTGGGCGCGCAGCATGTTGGCCAGGCGGCTCTCGAAGGCGGACACTTCGACGGCGAACACCGGTACAAGAAGGCGCTCGCGGAACGGGGACAGGGCGTGCATCACCGCGCCGTAGTACCACCTCACAGACCGGTTGCCCGCACGGGGAGGCAACAGCAGTTCTGGATGACCGATCTGAAATAGAATGGCGGGAGATGCAAGAAGTGGGTTTCGACGAAAAAAATCAAGATAAAAAAAACTGATGATTCATCTTCGATGAAACGTGTCCACGGCACGAATACACTTCGAGCTTATCGCATCTGTCCTCGGATGCGAGCTCAATCAGCAATGCTATCTTCCTTTCTACCCTTTTTCCTTTCTACAGTGCTGACTGCTGCTCGCCTGAAGGTCGCGGTATCGAATCCCGTCCACGGCGACTTCGTTTCAGTGAAGGCAAAATGCCAAGAGGGCCGTGTCCCTAGATTTAGGTGCGCGTTAAATAACTACACGCAGTCCAAATATCCACAGCTCTCCCTTACGGTGTGTCCGTTTTATCGGGGTTTCGAGACATAAAATCTCATTTATTCTTGTTGTTATTGTTTTTCTTGTTGTTGTTGTCGTCGTCGTTGTGTTTGTTTATTTTCTATCACGACCTAATTCTGTCTTGCATCCATTTATTTATTTTGCGGAAGCAGCACCCTCTCCTACGTGTGGCGACTTCCCTTTCAAAGGCCATACGACTTCTACAAAGGTTATTACACAAAAACACACACAGGACAGTCGTTACAATAAAACTTTTCACTAAAAACACTTTCTTCAACTATGACTCAATACCGACTATTTCAAATCGAGATTCCGCATAGCCTTTCTGCGCGGTATGTCGGTGCCGGTGTTATTTCAAGACACGTCTCATGTGTCTGTGTTAGCACACCTGTTCTTCGAGCTCGAAAAGATGTGTGGCCATCAAGGCCACTTTCGAAGCCGTGTTGTGGTTTACGAGCACCACACCGCATAGTGAAATGCGCTAGAGCCAGAATATTGGCCACGGTACCGCCACATCTCACCGAGAGTATGCTGGTGCCTTGCTTGTGCGGGTGCTTCTCGATTCCTATGGATAGGAGAGCGGGCAGGTTGAATCGACGCAGCAGTGTGGCGGCGGCTCGCCAGATGAGCGGCTGCTGTACGGGGTCGTTGAAGGGCCAGCCCGACAGGTCCGTCGACTCCTGCAGCTCGGCAAGGGGTTCCCAGCCTCGCTCGCTGATCGCCTCTGAAGGAATCGTAAATAATTAATCTAACCAGCGTGGAGGTTCACGATCAACAAGAAAAGTGCAGCGAAGAAAATATCAGAGCGACTTTAACAAGATGACAATAGGCGAAAGCCTTAGATGCTGTGATGGGGTTCTTCGAAATATTTGAATTAGCCGGACATCGTTGCGTCATCGAACACAACGTCCGTATGAAAGACGTGGAGGCTTCTTTCTGATTTTTTTTTTCACTTTGTCACAACACACGAACATGAAACAGGCAACACGCACTGATGATGACAAAATGACAAAACATCTTACAACCTACGTACAGAGCTCTAAGCAGTCGCAAAAACAAGTCAGTCCAACCGTAACTAAAACTCTCACTGGTGAGTGCTAGTATACCGAGGTGTCCCAGACGTCTACGGCGAGAACATATGTGCAAGGGGAGGCCATCGTCGGAGGAATCCGGCAAAGGGTAGGACGACATTCAGAAGAAGGCCCGACGAGGCGGGTAGGTTACGAAGATAGGGTCGACGAAATTGGGCAGTCTTCTCCTCGGACACGCGGGCCAGGGGCCACAGCCAAGCACTCGGTCTATCGCCCGACAGTGGACCTTGTGGCAGCGGTAACTTCCCACTGGCTCCGTGGACCGTCGAAGCTTGAGGCCAAGCGAAGCAAGCCGCTCCTACTCTTGACCTCTGCCAGGCACTCTGGGCAAACCACGACCGCGACGCTGGCGAACTGCCTCCAGCCTGCCTTCTTCCGGACGAACCAAGAGCTCCTTGCCGACTGCCGGGGCACTCCTTGGGTCGACGCCTCGGCTTCCCTTTGGAGTACTCTGGGTTGACCCACAAGTGATTTACCCCTACGACCTCCAAGCAACTCTGATTGGGCCACTTTGCTCTTCTGTTCTTGACATAACACCCTCGTGCCTCTCTTCATCGTCTTCGTATCGCTAGGGTTTTCTCGTTGCACGTGTACCGCTTGTCTTTTTGCTCCTTTTTTTGCCACTCACCGCATTCACGCTGTTTCGCACCAGCAGAACCGACGTCGTCATGTTCTACTGTACCTCACGCCCGAGCACTGCCGACCTTTCATGCGCACATCACATCACAGATGCACCGTCAAACACGACAAGCGGCTGTCGACCTTTGACTTCAACGCAAAGTGATGCCAGAAATCGCCATCGTACGATGATACCACGAAGGCGTCACAAGTCGCCAAAATGTGTTGCGTAATCCTCGCGTAACTATATATAACGTCACATCACAGCCCTCTAGTGTCACGAGACCAATTTTTATTTCAGCTTCGCATGTCTGCACATACACCACACATACAAACGCAAGAAAGGTCGGTTGAAAACCACCTCTAAAACATTACTGCCTACGCCACTGTTAAAGAGGAAGCGAGCTTACCTTTGTTCAAGCACTCCTTGTACAAGTGCCTGGCGGTCATCAGCTCCGGGAACCTATCCTGGGCTATGCGCGGAAAGCAATGGGAACAGTCACACACTGCACCAATGCCGCAAGACTGTAAACTCGCGTTTACAAGACTTAAGCTTGGGCTAGTTAGTGTGTATTCATACTGGCGAGTTCCTTCAGCGCGCGAACATAGGAAAGGAGGGACAAAGTGGTCTTTTAGTCTACTGTCTTTTTTTAGACGCGAAGCAGCCTAATCCGGTGTGTGGCGTGACCACCTTTACTGCGCATGCGCCAACTCTCCCCCTCTCTAAGCTTGAGCGCGAGTAGGGGCGACGTGGCAGAGCGCTGCCTCCACTTCGTTTCTCCTCTCCCATTTGTGCGCTCGTACATAATGCTGCGCTCGCTTGCTCCGTTGCACTCTCCTAGCAGCGCTGGGTGTTCACTTTGCGGCGCACACGCAGTAATGCACAGAAATGGGGAGGGGGGGGGGGGGCATAAGAGGTAAAAACATACCAAATGAAACATTTACGGAAACGTTTTTTTTTTTTTGCTATGTTCGCGTACTGAAGAAAATTGCATGTAAGCTCGCGTACGTCTATAAAGGAATTGCGATAGAAAATATACATTGTATACTATAATAATTTTTATACATCAGGTGCAACGCTACAGAAGCTAGCGATACTTCTTGCAGTAGGTGCGCTCGCACCAGCAAATATATAGCTCAATGATTTCACTACCCGTAATGTATTTTTTTAGTTTAATGACTTCTAAGGCGGAAGGGATCATCCGACTAATCTCACGCATTTCCAACTGTCGGGGCAGTCTTCGAGAGCACAACCTTCTCAGACTATTCCATGCATTCTCGATGAGCCACATAAGCTATGTCACATCTATGCACAGGTGGCAACTCCGTGAAAGAAATAAATTGAACATCCTCATAAGGAAAAGCATCAAGAAAGTTCTTGGCATTCCTATGCGCACAAACACTGGGAACCTTATGAAACTTGGAGTCCACAACACGCTTGAAGAAGTTATCGAGGCTCAACAAACGGCACAGGTTGCCAGGCTTTCGATCACACCAGCGGGGAGAAAGATCCTGGTTGACACTGGAGTCAACCCCCTGACGCTCGAAGTGCAAAATAAGCCACTCGATGATTATATGCGCTCTCGCATCAAAGTGTGCCCCCTTCCACGAAATATGCATCCACAGTACAACGCGGGCAGGCGTGTCGCTCGACCTCCTCTCTTTTAGCTCAAGCTCACAAACACTCGTCTGTTTCATGTTTTGTTGATGCCGCCCAGTATGGCGCTTCCGCTCGCTTTGCAGTAGTATCCGTAGATACTAAGGGTCATATTTTATCCTCGGCGCCGGTTCGAACCACTTCTTCTTAAAAAGCAGAACAGATGGCCATTGCACTAGCACTCCTTGATTCACAAAGGACTGATATTTATACCGACTCTAAATCCACTGCTAAGGCCTTCGCTTCTGGTTCCGTGATCAAGGAAGTTTTGAGAACTCTCGCTCAAAAGGAACTCACCCACCACACAATTATTTGGTTCCCTGCTCACCTTGGCTTGAGGGTTGGAGGCCTTCCCAATGTCAACGAGCTAGCCCACTCCAAGGCGCGAGGCTTCACTTACCGCGCCGGGACTTGTGCTTCTCAAACAGAGGAGTCAGCCCCCAGCCTTCATTTTAGGGACATTTTGACTACCTTCAACGAGATCACGACGCATTATCAATTAAACCGTAGGTCCTTTCCATTGCCACACGAAAAGTTGTCCAGGCCACAGGCAATCTCTCTTCGCATGCTTCAGACGGGAACATACCCTAGCCTCGTAACCTATAGCCATTACTCCGATATTTAGGAACTTTGTCCGGACTGCCAGAATCGCAGCGATTTTAACCACGTGCTCTGGATGTGCACCTCTTTACAAAGAATTTTCTGAGAACTCCTTTCATTTAATGCTCACGAGTCCGGTTTTCATACAACAACTCAAGGCTGTCCATAAGGCCCACGATGCGGCGGTGAGGCTGGGCCTCCCCGTCCCAACGTGGGAGCGGCCCGCGATCCTACCCCTATAAAAACGGGGGTGGAATCCTTCAGGACCCCAATAAAAGTTTTTCATTCATGATCCATCCATGAGTTTAGCTCCTTTGTGACTGAGAAAGACACCATTATTTATACGGTTGTCAACATATTGTTTAGGATCACTAAGCACCCCTGCGGCCTCCGCGATTAGTTCCTTCAGCGCGCAGGTGGAGCCCGTCACTATTGAATCGAAGCGCGAGACAAGCGGAGTTATACATTTTGCTGAACGAACTTCTTGCATACCTTCCAGGGCGTTTCACCTAATGCATGAAACGGAGTGTAAGCTTCGTTAATTGCTATGTTCACGAGGTCGACGATGTTCCCGCATTTATCAACGTGGCTGTTTGGGCAAAATGATTGTATGCATCCAAATGTGGCATAGTGCTCTTGCGTCTTGCAGGCGCACAAGAGGCTAAGCGTTATCTTTCGATCGATACGTTGAAACAGTGGGTTGAAAGATGGCGCTCGTGCTGGTGCATCTTTGTCGTCCATGTGTGTTAGCGCTAAGCCGCATTTTGACTCCCACAGTTGACGCAGATGTTCTTCGGCACGCTAAATGGTGCCCATGCGAACATCGTCAAATAGTCTGGAATCAAAACGATACTCAATACAACAATGGATGTTGCAAACCAATTTGAGCAAAAGTTGCGGCATCTTCAACATTCGCGAGTCTATGTCAAGCGGAAATTTCGCTCACCAAACTTCCTTCTAAAAATGTTTTCGTAGGAGTTTTGTGGGTGTTGTGGTTTTGTTGTGGGTTTTTCGTTGTGTTGCGTGTTTAGAACATAAATTATTGTTGCTTTGCATACAGCTGTCACTAAACATTATCGAAGTATGCTGAATTACTGCGGTGAAATTCTCTCCGTCAAAAAAAAATAATGCTTCTCAAAATTGCGCATGAAATGTGCAGAATACTTGCAAACTTACATTAGCACACAAATATACACTCAGCAAGTTTTATCAGCTCATCAGATATAAAACAATTGTTCCCCTTAATAGAGAATCAAGTTCGCTAATCATATTGCTGCATGCTTGTTGACATTTCGTGGGACGATGCGCGTGTGTGACTTACTAAGAGGACGAAGGGAGGTCTCCGTTTGTTCGCTGGTGAACCGGTCACGCCATTACTGCTGGTTTTAAGTACATCTCTTCCACAGCCTCGTCGATACGGCGTCGCGTCTTATCCGAAACAATATGAATCACTAATAAGGTAAAGAGTCAACCGCGGATGCAACATTCAGTTGTGATATGATAAAGGCCATTTTTGTGCTCACATTTTCAAGTTGTACGATACCTGGTTTTCGAGTTCCTTTTGTCGTTTCACGTTCTAGCTAAATATCATTGTATTGTACACGTAATCTACGTAGAGCCTGTGAGGTATTTGTAAACAAAAGAATAAATAAATAAATAAATAAATAAATAAACAAATAAATAAATAAATAAATAAATAAATGAAATAAGGGCACGAGTTCTTTGTGGCTACCTTTGATCACACTCAGCACGCCATCTTCGAGGGCACGATGGGCGATGACGCTAGGCGAGTCGCTCACGTTCTGCTGGGCGCACACAAACTGGTAGAAGTCCGCGCAGGCAGACTTCAGGTAGTCGCCGGACAAGTGCTTCACGGCCGCAGACCCTAAGGGAGGGCGAGACAAGCAAGCGGCGGCATGGCTGGAACGAGTTAAGGACTGCCACAACTCATCTCTCGTGAATCGGGGGTTACACCGACACCTTACATCATTTAATGTACAAAAGGAATGTAGGCTGTAAATAGAGCTTTCGTACCATATAAAGCGTGGGACATATAGACAACTTGAAACGTTAACAGTGCATGCGGTCCCTCGTGTATACAAGGCGTAAAGACACATCTGTCCCCAAGGTAGTTCCTTACACTTCAAACTCGTTATAGAACGAATATTTTATAGGCGATCTGAGACGGCCTTTTCTCAGCGTAAGGGTTTCAGGCTGTGCAGGCTATTTCGCGATGCACGATGTTAATCCGTCGTCCTCTTGTTTCTTTTAATAATTTTTTACGAGATTCGACGTTGAGCTAGAACGCGCCGCTTACCTCTAGTCAAACACCGAGCGTCCTTGCATACGGGGGGAGCTGCATTCCAGAAGCCAGCACTGGCTGCAAAGCAAAAACATTGCGGGGGATCGGGTGGACAAAAGTGTATAGCGTATCTTTCTTAAAGGCGTTGTTCGTGATTAACAGCCATAACCTAAGCCCTCACCTGGTCCAGCCTGGACTGCCCTGAACTTGGAAGCATTTAGTACGAGGTGGTGATCGAGTGCGAAAGCTGAAACACCGATAAAGCAAAACCAAAATCAACAACGACAACAACAAAAACGACTATAGAAGAAAAAGAAGATGTCTGAAATCTCTTGTAGGCTTCGTGGCGAACAGTTAAAAATAAGAAAATTCCTGGCTACAGACTCTGTAGATGTCATCTTCTAGCAGGTACGTTTTCTAGCGTGCGCATTTAAAATCATTTAAGAACTGCAAGTACTTCGGCGTGTTTGTGTTATCTCGCTACTTCACGCTCGCCCTACGCGTTTCTCTTGATGCACACGACATATCGTACAAGCAGCGTGTCACGCGTCTACATTCTATGCAGACCCTCTTTTCCACTTTCTATGTCTATTTCACTACGCCTTCACAACTTAATAGACTACGCGAATTTCCGACGAATGGAAGGTTCGAATGAATCGTTCAGAAAATTTCTCGTTTCACACAATTTTGAGTTCGTTTGACAAAATTACACCATATATTGTCGATGCGTTTGTCTTTATTCCAGATGTTAGTTGTCTAAGGCAGAGTTTTTTTTTTTAATTGTATTATGTTAAATTTTTTCCAAGCTTTCCTGTACACTCGCCGTTTCGTTTATTGACTGTCGCATTTGTCTACTTTTTGTGCAAATATATCTTCTTTTGTGACTTTTTTCGTTGAATCTGTTCGTACAGTATACTTTTGTACGCTACATACTTTTGTGTGCTATATATACAACAGCCTGCGTGCCAAGCTGTTGCAGGAGCAGAAACTTGTGTCGGGCCACACGGCCTTTATAGCGTCTGCATCTTTTTTGATGTAAACAGGAGAAATTAAAAACTCAATTCAAAAACGTTCTACGTTCCGTATCCACATTCTATGCAGACCCGTAAAACCACGGCATACGCAGACACACACAATTACTCACGCTGCCTAGAACGACTCCTGTGGCCGTTCATGGTGATGAGCAGTGCAAGGCCGACCAGTGCGGCGAGCACCACCATGGAGTACGCCATCAGTTCTTTGTTCGGCATGCCGCGAATCTTGCGTCTCCTGGTGGAAGCGACGCCAACATGGAGTGTTCGAAATTAAATTTTTTTTATGGTTTCCTTAAAGTTCACAGCTGCGAAGTGCGTGAACACCACCTTTGCAGAGTATCTAGGCATCCGGGGAGACACAAAGTAAGAATGATTATGGCTGCAAGCCACACAACAAACATTGAATAACGAGCTTTTTTTTTTAGTGAATGGAGTAAGCGACAACGTTTGCGCTAAAGGATTCGAGAAGCTTTTACTGCATTATCATAAGGAACTCATTATGCAGAGATTGCGGCGGTGTAAGCGTTAAAAAGCTTCCCAGGCTCTGCAGGATGACCAACCTTCGTCTCCGAAACACTGATTCGTGAACTACGAAAACAAGTATACGTCAGCTGACTGACGGGTGTGATCAACCCTTGTAGTGTGGTAGGAGGTACGCAGCCCAAACCGAGTAATGGCCTAAAGCTAGACTAAGACGGCAGAATAACAACACTGATAATGGCCACCTCGCACTTCTTTGCCCTGTTTGTCAAAGTTCTCCAAACTTCTGCACCTCCATACATTATATGGAGGGTTTTACGTCCCAAAACAAGGATATGACTATGAGATGATAAAGGGCTCCGGATATTTTGACTACCTGGTATTCTTCAACATACACAGACATTGCTCAGTACACGGGCTTCTACCAATTCGACCCTCCATGGAAATGCGACCGCCTCGGCCGAAATCGAACCTGCAACCTTCGGGTGAACAGCCGAGCCCCCCCACATAACCCCCGACCCACCGAGGTAGACCTTTCGTGCCTCCTCTGTTGTGACGAGATGCCATGATAAATGAGTAGGATTAATTTACTAGGACCAGGAAAATCACCGAAGCAAGCAATAGCATGAATTCACTTTCACTATTACCTTCCAGTGAGTTGTTTTGACGCAGTGCGATTTGTGACAGCGCATGCTATATATATTTACCCGTTATCTTGCACCTCAAATATGCTGAGCCAACATATCCGTCTGCTGCGCATTTCTATCACGTTTAACGCTCTCCAAAGCTTTACGCAGCCAGCGGGGTGCTTCTGGAATCGCGAAAGAATACCTTGCAGACACGTGAGAAAACGTCCCGTTTGGTGCCCCATATAGAATGAAGGGACGCGGGTTCTTACCTTTTGATGAGCTTTTTGGTTGACCCGTGACCTCCGTAGACGTGTCCGGAGGGCAGCATGTCATCGTCGTTGTCATCGTCCGCCAGGTTCTTGTCGTCGAAGTTCTTGTGCGCGTACGAGACCACCATGTCGGCGGGCTGCCAGGAAGCGGTCGCGACCGCCGAGGCTTCACTCGACTTGGTCTTCGACTCGTGCGAGCCGCTATTGTCCGAGGTGTCGCCGAACTCCAGCCGAATCTGGACGTCGGGCACGAAGTTGTCCTTGTGCCCACTTTTTTCCGAGACGCGTGCCCTGGAATGGGTGGTGACGCGCCTCTGCTTGGGTGTCGATACAGACCGCATGGACGACTGCTCTCTGTCACTGCTCTGGTACGTCTCTCGCGATCCGCTCATGGGAATCATCGGGACCCCACGAGCACTGTTCGGTATGGGACGAACCTCACGCTGCCAGAACTCCTGTCCGTCCACCTCCATCCGGGTGGTAGTAGTCTCGAAGCCCACGGGCCCCTTGGACGGCTGGCCGCTTGGAAACCTCACCGTGCCTTCTGCTGGCCCTTTGTCGTCGGGAAACTTTGGCGCTCCACCCAAACCTTTGTAGCGATACGTACCAACGCGTGAACCATCAGGCTTGATCTGTTCCTCGTACTCGTACTCGTGCCCCTGCCAAGGCAAGTTCACCGGAATGGGAGGACCAGAAGGGACTTTTTTCTTCTCCTCTTTCTTGTTCTTTTCCTCGCCTTTCTCGCTCTTCTCGCTCGCCTCTGCAGACTTGCCCTTGGCCTCGGCCTCAGACTCGCCAGCGACGCCTTTTTTGTCACTTTTCTTAGCATCCTCCGACTTGCCCACGGCGCCTTTCTTGGCGTCCTCCAACTTGCCTACGGCGTCTTTTTTGCCGTCGTCCAACTTGCCTTCGGCGTCTTTTTTGGCACCCTTTTTGTCTTTCTTGCCAGATCGTTTCTTGTCCTCGGTAAGCTCCTCAGCGTCTGTCATCAAGCTCACGTCCTCGGTCTGCTTCGTGTCCGGGTAAATCCAGTTCATGAATCTCTCGTACAGCGACAAGCACTGTACGCCCACAGCAGCGCCCAGAGGCTCTTGGTCCTCGTAGCGGTCTTGGGCCTGGATGGAGCGGTCCCTTGTGATGTCGCCACTCTTCGGAAGCATGTAGGCGATCTTGAAGTTCTTCTGCCCATCGTGATAGTGGTGGTGGTGCTGATGAGTGTGCACAGTCGTCGTTGATATGATTTCCGACAGCTGCGGTGGAGGCGGCTGGAACACGGGATTCATCGGAAACAGATATCCGGGCGGCGGGGCATCGTAGTTCGCGTTTCTTGTGAAGCTAACGTGAGGGATTTCTTCGATCTCCGCCTGAGCTTCGGCGTTTTTCGTGGACCCTGCGTCGTGGGTCCCGGCCGACGAGGCGCGGGTCTTGACGCGCGCGTTGGTCGCTTTAGACAGCTTCTTTTCTCCGACTTGTATCTCAACGTTGCTGACAATTCGTGTCACGGAGGGCTCCTTCGAAGTCTCGACAATCTCGTCTTTCGTTTTTTTCCCTCCGTCGTCAGGTTGGCACTGCTTGCTTTCGTTTTGAATCTGGTACTTGAACGTGACGCCTTCCACGCACTCTACCTGCGCCTGTACAGGCATTACTGTGGTGGTGCTGCTGCGGGGGTTGCCTCCTCCCTTCTGCTGCGTGAGTATCTGATGAATCCTGCGATCCATGCGCATCGGCACACGCCCAGATCGAGGGTCGTACTGCATGGGCATTCCCTGCATGGCCATCGGCTGCATAGCCATCGGCTGCATCGGCATTCCCACCACTGGCATTCCCTGCATGGGCATTCCTTGCATGGACATTCCTTGCATCGGTTGCATGGACATGCCCTGCAGTTGCACCCCCTGCATTCCTCCTATCTGCATTCCCTGCATCTGCATGGGGAGCCTCTCCGGTGAAGCAACACGCTGCGGCCTTCCATAACCGACAGCGGTTGGGGAAAGCCTACGGTTCATCGAGTACATCCTTCCTGGATCTCCGAGCCGCCTCGACATTCGGACCTTCGCGTACTCCTGGCCGATGGGGCCTTCCATCTCGAGACTCGTCACTTGGTAAGTCTCGGCATTCTCGTTGTCATAAGCCTTGCGCCGGTTCGGGGAAGACATGCGCGGAGATGCGGACCTCGCCAGCCCACGACGGCCCCTCGAGGACCTGCTTCGAGACGCGGGCCTTCCAGTGCCATCATAGCCGACCACTGCGCGGCTCCACCACTCGGTCTTGAGCTGTGGTGTGTCTTCCAAGTGTTCGTACCGTTCTCCTTTTGGTCTGCTTGGAGTTCTGCGAGGCATGGTTTGCATAGCGAAGACTTCGTCGCTATGCGATGGCTTAGGCAGCGCTCGGACATTGGATTCATGGTACTCTTCTTGGTTCTTGGCCTGCAGCGGCTCCGGCTTCGCCTGCACTGCGAAGGACTGATAGCCAGCGGGAGGTTGTCCGTCTTCGGCAGAACCAGAAGCGACCGGCTTGACAACTTTCGCAATGCCCTTATTGGAAGCCACAATGATTTCGTAGTCTTCAGGAGGGGGATTGTTTGTGCCCAGCATGAACTTGTGGTACTTGCGAACCTCGGCAGCCATTACGCCGGCAGAGGTGCCCTCTGGTAGAACGCTGCAAAGGAAGTCCTGGTACCTGCCAAGCTCCTGAGCCACATTCGAAGGTGTAGCCCGAACAGGGTAACCATGTCGTTTTTTGCCAGCCCGTACGTCCAGAAGGAAGTCCTGGTACTGCTCTGGCGACAAGAATCTTGCTGGCTGAGTCGCGTCATCGGGGTTCTTCACAGCAGACCCGTCTTGTCCCGGGGCAACTTCCTCCTTTTTGACGACATCTCCCTTCACAAGCATCAACGGTTGGCTCTCATACCGGTACATCATTCCCGCATCTATGAAGTTGCGGTCTGCAGCGGGCCGAGGCCGTAGCATATCGTCCCACCCCTGGCCCCTCTGCCGGGAGCTAGGCAAATCAGACCTTTCTCCATCGTCGTCCCTTCCTTTCGAACGCGTACGGCTGCGCCGCCGTGAACCACTGCGCTTGTGCCTGCGATCATACGAATCGTGCCGCTTCTTGCGCCGACGGTCTTCGGACAATGAAGACGATGAGGATGACTGCTCCCTGCGTGACCTCCGGCGCCACGGCCGGTCATCGTCATCGCCGTACCGCGTCTTTGATTTTTTTCTCCGGTCGCGCCTGTCGTAGTCGTCGCTGCCTCTTCGTCTTACGTCTAGGTCATCTTCGTAGTCATCTGTCGTCATCATCATTGCGCGCCGGGGCCCCATTCTCGGAGCACTCGCAGCGTCCTCCGCAGCGGCGTCATCTTTGTCAAACGCCTCAATGTCCTGTCGTATCTTCTGGATGATCTGTTCTGCTCGACTCTCCGATTCTTTCTTAGATATGAGTAACTTGGTCTCGGAAGGTGCTCCTCTGGGAAGTTCATCGTAGTAGTAATCTTCGTCCTTACGGCTACGTGACCTTTCCCTGATCGGATAACGATCCTGGTCTGGCGAAGGGTACCTGCCGCGATCCGGGAAGTATCTATCCGCAGGAGGAGGTCTACCATAGCCGCCTCCATAGCCGCCACCGCCGTAGCCGCGGTCATAGCCACCTCCCATAGGCGGCCTGTCGTAACCACCGTATCCACCGCCTCCACCCATCGGTGGTCTGTCGTAGCCTCCCATCATTTGGGGATATCCACCTCCCATGGGTGGTCCCCCAAA
Source organism: Rhipicephalus microplus (assembly GCF_043290135.1). Taxonomy (NCBI): domain Eukaryota; kingdom Metazoa; phylum Arthropoda; class Arachnida; order Ixodida; family Ixodidae; genus Rhipicephalus; species Rhipicephalus microplus. The sequence goes on along the minus strand of NC_134709.1, from coordinate 12,953,141 downwards.
ACCACCTCCCATTCCGCCACCCATTCCACCAAATCCTACACCGCCCATGGGTCCCGCCTCGTCCTGCGGCTTGCTCTCCAGGTACATCTTGCCGCGAACCACGTTGCCACCGACAAGTTCTTCGTACGACTTGACAGCCGCCACGTACTCCTTCTTGGTACTTTCTTGATTTGTCCCGAGCATCACCTATAAAAATGAATTAAATTTGCACAATGGCTGGAAACTGTCTAACGCTCAGGAATGGGTCTTTTTTAAACACACAAGCACCACTAACGGACGCGCAAAGCCTCGCGGGAAAGTGTGTAAGCCGCAGCAGTCGTCGTGACGAGTGCGCCGGCCTCGCACTTTAGTTTCGTCAGTGCCTGGCCAACATTTCTCAGGCCAAATAAATGCGGCGATGTGTAACATATTACTGCGTAATTCAGTCAAACTTCTGTGTTCAGCTACGACTCCTCTACAATTTTCGTCTGTCTACACTATAAGAAGTGGAAGACGAAGAGGTGTATCGAGGTTGCTCCTTTCGGAGAGTAACTAATCTGCCACAGTCTCTCCTCCCTTTTAGTGGTAACTGCGAAGTTACCCCCCCCCCCAACTTTTTTTCTTTCAATAAGCACGTTAACACATGCGAATCCCATGCAAGCTACCCACTATACGCTATATGACGATGACGCTGACCACGACGAAGAAGCGCGTTAGCGCATGCAAGGTACCCGACGACAAGGACGATCATGAAACATTCTGCTATGGATGAAAACGAACTCAAAAGTTACCCCCCCCCCCACACGCCTTTTTTTTTCTTTCAATAAGCACGTTAACACATGCGAATCCCATGCAAGCTACCCACTGTACGCTATGTGACGATGACGCTGACCACGACGAAGAAGCGCGTTAGCACATGCAAGGTACCCGACGACAAGGACGATCATGAAACATTCTGCTATGGATGAAAACGAACTCAAGGCGCGGGAAGCGGCCGCAAAACGACAAATACGCCAAGTGGACTCGGAAGTTGTGAGGGCGCGAGAAGCGGCAGCTCGACGGCATAAGTGGGCAAGCTCACTCACCAACTGACACACTTTGACTATATGATCGAGCCGTGAATCTGAGTCTGAATAATACTTTGATTTGTTTGAGTCCGAGTGAATCCCGCGGAGGTAAATTTTAGTGAGTTTGAGTGAGTCACCTTTAGGGAAATTTCGGTGAGTGAATGCGAGTGAGTTTTTCAGGGAAAATTAACCTCATTGGAATCGAAATTTGATTGCTCACACTTGTTTCATCTAGTTTGCGCGCACTTTGTAGACCCATATCCTTTGCCTAGTTTGGGTCCAAAAAGATGGCTTTGATAATGGCACTTCGAAAAAGCATAACTAAAGAACACATATAATGTCTAATAAAGAATCTGAAAAGGAACAGTACAGTTGAAAGCCACACACAAAAAAAGAGAAAACTGTTGCAACATAAAAAAGAACGACCTCTACTTACATACTAAAATTAGGACAGCCATCACACTGAACATGATCGGTCATTATTAAATCGGAACATTCTTGTAAATAGTGTTTTTCTAGTGCCTTGGTGAAATTTGAACGCACTTTCATATCAAGAGGTGTAGCAATCCAGATCTTATTACCAGCGAACTGTAAAATCCGATCTCCATATACGTTGTTCGTGGAATATTCCATTTGCCAAAGGTTAGTTGTCTGGTAGAACGAGAAGGGGCGGAAAACATCGACACAATAAAAGAGGAGGATGAGGGAGTAAGTTCCACATTTTTCCCGACCTATGCACAAGGCGATAACAAGCTGCTATCTGACGGAACCGTCATCATGATCAATGCCTCGTTCATTTCTTTCAATGCCAGTAAAAAGGCGCGCTTCCCAACGGGAGCCGTCGGTCCGCCTTAGTTCAGGGAGTAGTCGTGATGCGACGCTACATGATGGGTATAGCCATTATGGGTATAGCCAAGCGCTGCTTGCGTCACACGTGCTTCCGAGCGCTTACCCCCCGAGATGCGATATACGTGTTTCCCACTCCAATATCATACATCTGTCAGATTTGTTCCTTCCCGCTCATTCCTTGTGGCACGAAGCAACGCCGCCGCCGCATCACGACACAGCGCACGCAGTAGCGTTCCCGTGAAGCTTCCCCAAACGGCGAAACGCCGTCTCAAAGCACGGTATATTTTACAAAGCCAGCGTGACCACCAATGTTGTCAACACGAAGAATGCAAGACACCGTCCCAAGTATCTGTACCGTGATCTGTACACAACTGAACAAAAATCACTCCGTATGATTTTCGCCGTGAGGTACTCTCCCCCATGACCAAAAGCAGACGCGAATGCTAGGCGATGGGTGAGAGCCAGAAGAAAAAGGCTAGAGGAGAGGGTGGTGAACGGCTGGATCGGGAGCATCTGGCTGGCATTGATAAAAACGAGGAGGCGTCAAGACAAATACTTGGGCCCGAATCTCTGCCGAGGCAACGTATAAAAGTACACCAACCTAGCCATGCGCGATTCTGAAACAAAGTACAATAGCAACCCTTTCGTACTTGGCCCCGAATCTACCCATGTGCGATTATAAAACAAAGTACAAGAACAAGCCTTACGTAGTTTCAACGTTGAGAAACGACTGACAAACGACTGGCTTCCACAGAATATGACATCTCGATACCCTCTGCGATCGATTTCGTAGGACTGGTAGCAGCGTACTACCACCAGGAGAACGCGCACAGATCCGTGTTTGCCAACTTCAGATTCTATGCGATAGAAGAACCATTGAATAGATTGATATGTGGGGTTTAACGTCCCCAAACCACCATACGATTATGAGAGACGTCGAAGTGGAGGGCTCCGCAAATTTCGACTATTTAGGGTTCTTCAAGGTGCACCAAATCTGAGCAGCATTTTCGCATCCATCGAAAATGCAGCCGCCGCAGTCAGGATTCAATCTCGCGGCCTGCGGGTCAGCAGCCGAGAACCTTAGCCACTAGATTACCGCAGCAGGGCTTTATAACACAGATTTGTTGTTTTGTTATTGTTTTTTCACATGGCAGATTCCTGTCTTCACACACGAACTGTACACCGAGGACGATATACTTAGCCGCGCATAAAATAGGACAAGTTAACGACACTTGTAAAGATTGACGCATTCCCGACTACTCCTACCAGCACGTAACTTGATTATATGTCGCCGCTCATTGCAGCAACAGCTCTGCGTACTCTCCAGTTGAACTCTACGACGCGAGAAGGCGCCATCAACTATGACGGACCATGTCTAAAACTAAACTATTTTTAAGAGAAGATTTGAGTGCCAGGTTCACAAGGCATCCTGGGTGCGCAAGCCCTTGTGCTTTCTTGTTTTGTTCTTTTTTTTTCCTGGGGTGCGGCTGGTAGTACCATGTAACGCGAAAACATGCGTACGCAAGCCGCCTTGGGTCCCCGGAAGTAAATTTATCGTAAAGGCACTCCATATACCTGCGCCACTGGCGCGTCCGCCGCCTTCGTAGTCACAAACGTGCCCGGCGCTGGCTCCATCGGAGCGCCGGCAGCTGCCGCCGCATCAGGATATGGGGCGTCGGCCATATCGGCGATCGGCGGAGGCGGCGGCGGCAAGTTGTCGCCTTCGGGTTCAGCACCAGGTGCAAGCGCAGAACCAGGAGCAGTTGCAGCACCGGGCGCCGGTGTGGCCGCCCCAATCGATGGTGCGGCTCCAGACGTAGCCAGAGCCGCTCCTGGAGAAGGTGCGGCCGAGGGCACCGATGGCGGAGCTGGATTCGCTGGCACAGCCTCGCCCGTTTGCGCGGCGGCGGCCAGAGATGCGCCGCGGGATGGTGGCTTCTTTTTGGGCAAGATCCCAGGAGGTTGGGCCGCGGCCATTTTCGCAACCACTGGGGGAAAATGAAGCAGCGAAAGAAAAAAAATGGCCGCGTATCTGGGTGCTTAACTGCAAATCAATGTATTTTCTGGTAAAGGAACACAGCCCCCAATACTTACGTGCTGATGTCGAGCCTCAGATATGCGTAATTTTTGCTTTTTGATTGACTATGTTCACAAATATGAACGCCGCCGCTTGTTCAAAAAGACTGGGCGTTCAGCAAGTGCTTAAACTTTCACCATGTAACTGAACCGTTTCGCGTGACAGACAGCCAGACAGACACAGACAGATAGATAGATAGATAGATAGATAGATAGATAGATAGATAGATAGATAGATAGATAGATAGATAGATAGATAGATAGATAGATAGATAGATAGATAGATAGATAGATAGATAGATAGATAGATAGATAGATAGATAGATAGATAGATAGATAGATAGATAGATAGATAGATAGATAGATAGATAGATAGATAGATAGATAGATAGATAGATAGATAGATAGATAGATAGATAGATAGATAGATAGATAGATAGATAGATAGATAGATAGATAGATAGATAGATAGATAGATAGATAGATAGATAGATAGATAGATAGATAGATAGATAGATAGATAGATAGATAGATAGATAGATAGATAGATAGATAGATAGATCCGAGTGGCCTTCCGCGTTTCGTTTCTCTTTTGTAGCGTGAGCTACATTGGCCGTATTCTCGCCGCTTCACTGTGGCCGGTTGCCACCGTGGACTGATCCGTTGCCTAGCAACCACCGCTGCTGGCAGCGCCGCTCGCCCCACCATTTGGCATGGTCGGAGGAGCCACCGACGGCTCGATAGGATGCACCGGCAGATATTTGTGACAATTTCGCGTTGATTAAGCCAAGTAAACCATCTCTAAAAAGTGAGTCGGAGAGACTGAAAGATGCCAGGCTTCGTCGCCAGAACGAAACCAAGGGGAGGCGGCGAGACGACGGAGACGGTGGAAGAACGAGCCGCACGCCTCGAAACGCGTAAGATTAACCATACCTCTCGCTATACGCGCACCCGGGCGTAACCAAGTTCAGCCACAGCCAGTTTATTAGTTTATTACAATAGTAACCACACTTTAACCAAAGAGATCAGGAAAGATGCTATCGGCAGCCATCAAAGGATAAATTCGTTGATGAAGAGACGCGGACGAGAGGCTTTAAGCAAGTGTATTAGCAGGATTGTACCAGGGCACTTCAGGCTGAGGCAGCGGCACACACGTTTTCAGATAGTCGTTTTCATCAACGTAATTATCTTTTGATGGCTCCCCATAGCAATATCGACAGTCTTTACTGTCTTGTTGCCGTCGGCGCTATGTCACGTGCAATGTCTAAATCGATAATATCCCGCAGCGAATCATACGTTCTACCCGCGGGCGACGAACGTGACTGAAGCGGAGATCAAACGAGCCGGCCCATCTCCGTCGCTCAGAGGCGCACATCCACCTGTGCTTTTTATGCAACATCGCACAGACTACGGCGAGCAACAGCAGTTGCGCGGTTAAAACGGGATGTCTCGGGAGGCATGCAATGTCCCGAGAGATCGAACTTTCTTCGAAACGTTTCCCTGACATTTCTTCATTTTTCTACCACTGTTGATTACTCAGTAGGGGTGTGCAAATATTCGGAAATTTCGGACAACAAATAGTGTTGTATTCAATTCGGTACTTGAATCGAATGGCAAAAATAAAAAAAATACACCGACTATTTTTCGAATAATCGATACTGACAAACTTACACAGCAGAAAATCTTGTTAAAATTACTGGCTTACCAAGAAGCATGCAGCCAAATATTTTAAGGAGCTTTGAATGCCGCCATACTAATCAAAGCCATCGCCAAGACGCATCATGTATACAGTCGTCAGGAAGCTTAACTCGAATGATCTGCAGCGTGTCCTAAAACGGCTTCATTGACGCCAGCCCCACGTGGCTTCGGGATCTGCTGCCGAGACACTACCAACGTATAGCTACATAGTACCCAAGTATACCGAGGTATCAGGGCAACAGCACCCAGCGCTTTGCAGCTGGCATCAGTCGAACCAAACCAGGTGACGCTGCGGAACATTCCATTTAAGCTTGCTGACGACTGTACGAAGCGTTCACTGCATTCGGACTCCTCGTACTTCCACTAGGACACGTTACCCAATCTATAAGGGGCGTCACCACACACTGCACGGTACATGCGTGATTCATGTTCAGCCAAGACGACCGAAATATTAGGAGTTTTTTTAAGACGATAGTCTTTTTTCGGAACCTCTCACGCAAAAATTTCGGTCTGTCAGTCCATTTATCTGCTTGCCCACCCTTAACGATACCGCGTACTCAAAAGGGCACCAGCCGAACGGCCGACCCCATCCGCAGCGCCCACCAATGTTGATCAAGATTCAGCGTTCATACTTGCGCTATTGTCAATTAAAAAGCAATTATTGCGCATATCTGAGGCACCATAACAACACGTATATATTCTGTATGTGAGTCTTTTACTAGAAAAGACATACATAAGTAATTCTAAGGACCATAGCGTTTATCACGATGCGCTGACCATGCAACGCTTGCACGGAAAGGCGAGTGTTTCGAACGCTTTGCTAAGACGACAGCGTGGTGACATCTACCAGTCACCTTGCGTTCTACACCTTATCACCTCTGAGACGGGCTCAGAGCCGCACCCTTCGTTTTCCAAGATAACTGCCAGATAGCGCTTATGTCTCACGAGTGACGTGACTTGATGCGCTCGTTCGCCTCCGCTGCACGCTCGAGGCACTCTAATGCAGCGCCTCCAGAATACCCTTCACAGATTTTCTTGCGCAGAACATCAAATAAACGTTTTGTTTACTCTCTCCAGACGCATGACTATCGTCTTTCGACGATATTTGCAGATTAACATGCAGATACGGGGCTTTTTTTTTTCTTTTTCCAACTCAAAAGCGGCCCTCTAATAACCAAAAGTGCGCGGAGTCCGCCCTCGGGTTCAGAGAATTTAATCGTCGAACCTGTCACAAGTCTTTCACGATAATGGCGGCCGGTGACCTCTGACCTTGTGAATCCGGGGACGAAAGGAGGGCCGTCGTGAGAAGCACGCAATTGCTCAATTTCCATTATTTTTTTTTTTTTATTTTCACATACTGTTAACCCTTTGCAGGGTTATTACAGGAGTGGGAGCGAAGGGGAACAAAAGAAAAACAGAAAACATTCACATCAATAGTAACAATCAATTTTGTACCGAGCAGCCCTTCTCAACAAGTTCAAATTAAGGAGGCTGCATGTACGAGTTAAAGTGGTAGTGGGCGCATTATACATATTTTACACCCGTAGAAAAGAAAAGAAGGATAATAAATCATAGCTGTAAAGGTTGGTGCAAATACAAATGTTGGCAAGCAAGTCAATTCAAGGAAGTACACAAGGAAATGAGAATACAGTACATACTATGTAATCAGCGTTATGATTAAGTGCTATGTGTATTTTGCAACATTGCTAGAAAGTCATCAACTGTACGCTGTTCGGCTATAAGTCGGTCAAGAGCATTCCATTCTCGAATGCATCTAGGAAAAAAAGAATAATAGAATGTGTTATTGTTGCAAGAGTACTCTTGGAGTGTGTGATCATGTGTGTGACGTGTTTGCCTTGTTGTCTTGGTTTTCACGTATTTAGCGTGGTCTATTTTAAGACAGTTGTGCAATAACAGGTATAAGAACTTTAGGCGATGAATTTTTGCTCGACTTTCGAGTGTCGGCAAATCTGCGTGGCGTAGTAATTGTGTTGGGGAGTCGAGGCGACGATACCGGTTAAAAATAAATCTAATCGCTTTGCGCTGCACTCTTTCAAGCGTGCTGATACCACTATCCGTGAATGGAAACCAGATTATGCTCGCATACTCCAAGATTGGTCTGACAAGTGTGACGTATGCTAGAAGCTTAGTGTCGCGGTCAGCGTGGCGCAGCGTCCGCTTAAGGAAGAATAATTTTTTTAAGGCTTTCTCGGCTATGTTTTCTAGGTGCACTGTCCAACTGAGATCGGAAGTTATAGTCACACCAAGATATTTATACTGGCTTACATTTCGTAGCACGATGTTGTTGTAACCGTAATGGAAAGGTAGGCGTGATTTCTTTTTTGTTACTTGCATGGCGACTGTTTTGTCAGAATTAATCACCATTTGCCAGTTAGAACACCATCGAACAACGTCGTTCAGGGCATCGTTCAGTTCAGTTTGGTCTCTGGAGCTTTTAACCTGTTTGTACAATATGCAGTCGTCTGCAAAAAGCCTTATGTTTGCGTTAATGTTGACTGTTAGATCGTTTATGAATAGAAGAAATAATATCGGTGCCAAGACGGATCCCTGAGGAACACCGGACGTAACGTTTAATGTGTCAGAGACGTGATCACTGCAGTGTACAAATTGTTGGCGACCGGACAAATAGTTGGATATCCAACGGGTCACTGGCCCATCCCCGAGTTTGCAAACCAGCTGGAAAACTAGCTTTTCATGGGAAACCCGGTCGAACGCTTTTGAAAAATCCATAAAGATTATATCAATTTGGGAGTGTTGATTAATGGCTTCGGCCAGATCGTGAATTGTTTCAGCTAGTTGCGTTACGGTTGATAGGCCTCTCCGAAAACCGTGTTGGTTGGGGTGTAATAGGTTATTTTCTTCGACAAACTTTGTAATGGATTTAAGGATAATGTGCTCGAGTAGCTTACAGCTAGTACAAGTTAAGGAAATGGGCCTGTAGTTTGATGGAGTCGATTTGTCCCCAGATTTATGCACTGGGATTATTTTTGCAAGTTTCCATTCAGAGGGAATCTGCGAATCTTGAATAGATTTTGTAAATAGTAAGCGCAGGTACTTACTAACCGGTTCAGCATACCGTTTGAGAAAAGCGTTCGGTATCCCATCTGGTCCACAACTCTTTTTATCATCGAGGTTTAACAGCAGATTCAGTATACCGCTTTCAGTTATTTCCGGAGTTTTAGATAACTTCTTGTCAGTGGGTGGCCTAATCTCGGGATGATGCACTAGCCCATTATCGATCGTAAAGACGGACTGAAAGTAGCGGTTGAAATTGTCTGCCTTGTCTTTTGTGTCTATCGAGGGGGAGGCGTTTTGGCCACTGTGTTTGCCACTTACATAGCGCCAAAATTTTCCTGGCGAGGTTTTGATGAATTTTGCTAGTGTGGTACCAAAATAGTGAATTTTTGAAGAGCGTACTTTGCTTTTCAGTGTTCTTGATAAAGTGGCGATCTGAGCGGTGTAGCCAGCTCGTGAGCTAGACCTCCTAGCTTTCCTCAGCCTACTGATTTTACGTTTTATATGAATTATGTCACGTGTGATCCAGGCATTATGCTTTCTTGTAATTTTTCGCTGTGTGGGGACAAAGTTCTCAATGCAATGAATGACACGTGCCTTGAATTGTAACCATATATGATCTATTGATAAATTTTTGTCCATGCAAAGATCATAGAAGGCAAGAAATTCGTGATTAAGATATGTTATTATTGCTGCGTCGTCTGCTCTGTTAAAGGCAAGAACGTGTCTATCGGGGCTATGGATTCTAGAAAGACCAGATAGAGGCAGTGTGCATAGGACTGAGTTGTGATCAGATATTCCGTCTAAGATTTCGATGCGCGCCTGATCTTCTGGAAAATGATCACTAACGAACACAACATCTAGAATAGAGCTGGATACGCCCTGTACACGTGTGGGGACGCGCACCAGTTGTTCGAGGTTAAAATTGAACAACATATCTAATATGACGTCATTTGCAGCACTTCGCACTTTTTTTGTTGACCATTCTATTTCAGGCAGATTGAGATCTCCAGCCATGATGATCATACCACCCGTCACGTGATCGTGCATATAATCCAGAAGAAGTTCCAGATAACTTGTCTCAGCATTAGGTGGTCGGTAAATAACTCCAACAAATACACAGCCTTTTTGCAGCTGCACTTTGCACCACACCGCTTCAATGCTAGGGTTGCCCGGTAAGACAGAGTAGCGCAATTCCTTCTTGAAAAAAAGTGCCACGCCCCCTCCTCTAGTCTCTCTATCTTTGCGCACAATCACATAACCTGGCGGCGTGACCTCATGGTCTAGGATGTCCGAGTACAGCCATGTTTCCGTGACAGCAACTATGTCAGGTTTAATTTCTAGAAGGAGAGCTTCGAATTGATCTACTTTATTTACAAGACTACGTGCGTTCACATTCAGCAGGGTTACTTCTGTCGACTTCGAGTGATTCTTTTTTCTATGCCAACTTCGTTTTTTTTCACTGCAATTATATCTTCTCGTTCACTATCCCAAGCAAAAAGTTGACCGTTGATTCGCACTTTATCGCGCACCAGTGACACCCTTTCTTGCCTGTCCCGGTGTTCTTTCGTTCGATCCCACAGTTTCTTTCTAATGTCCCGAGTATTACGAGAAAAGTCTTCACTGATAGAGAAACCTGAGCCCTTCAGCTTTGAACACTGTCTGAGGATTGAAACTTTGTCTCGATGATCGAGTAGTCTTAGAATAATGGGTCTGGGTCTAGATATACCAACTGGCTTCTTTTTTCCTAGACGGTGGATTATTTCTATTCCCTTGGTTTTTATCTGTAGCACACCATCTAAAATCTTCTTTTCGACCAACTCGACAAGCATGTCTGGCGATTCATTTTGTTGTTCTTCAGCACCGTAAATGACAAGGTTGGACCGACGGCTCCGGTTTTCTAGATCATCCACTTTCATTTGCATAGCCTTTAGGTTTTTTTCTAAGTTAGATATTCGTTTATTGCACTCAGTGACCTGTTTTTCAAGGCCAGTTATCTTTTCAAGTTTTTTGTCAATCGCGTCAAGTCTGGTGTTTGTTGCGGATTTTTCTTTCTTAATATCTTGAATGTCTCCTGCAATTTGCTTTAGCTGTTCGGCTATGGCGTCTAGTGCAGGGCCTGGGTTCAACTCAACATCTCCGCTCAACAGTAGCAACAAGCGCAAGGAAACAATCAGTTTACAAAAGGCTTCACGAAGCGACCGTGGGCACGGCAGCAGAATTAGACAGACATCGTTACTGCGAAATGACTTGTCATAGTGTCTGCTCACCTGCGGGATAAACAGGAACGGGTTTGAAGGCTGCATCTTTACGACGCCGCCGTGCCCACTGCCGATTGTGCCGTAAGCGCTGTCTTTTAAAGGATCGTTACATGGTGACGTCATCGGTGATCCCAGAGGCTCTGACGATGTAACACCAGCGCCATCGTTGAAGGACCGGTAGCGTTCGTCAGTTGAGGCTGGGTTTATCAGCAGATCCATATCGCCGTTGAAAGTAGGTCGAAGCATTGGTTGTCGCTCCGCACATGCTGCAGAAAGGCCTAGAAGAAGCAGCAGGGTTCCAATCTGCGGGATAAACAGGAACGGGTTTGAAGGCTGCATCTTTACGACGCCGCCGTGCCCACTGCCGATTGTGCCGTAAGCGCTGTCTTTTAAAGGATCGTTACATGGTGACGTCATCGGTGATCCCAGAGGCTCTGACGATGTAACACCAGCGCCATCGATGAAGGACCGGTAGCGTTCGTCAGTTGAGGCTGGGTTTATCAGCAGATCCATATCGCCGTTGAAAGTAGGTCGAAGCATTGGTTGTCGCTCCGCACATGCTGCAGAAAGGCCTAGAAGAAGCAGCAGGGTTCCAATCTGCGGGATAAACAGGAACGGGTTTGAAGGCTGCATCTTTACGACGCCGCCGTGCCCACTGCCGATTGTGCCGTAAGCGCTGTCTTTTAAAGGATCGTTACATGGTGACGTCATCGGTGATCCCAGAGGCTCTGACGATGTAACACCAGCGCCATCGTTGAAGGACCGGTAGCGTTCGTCAGTTGAGGCTGGGTTTATCAGCAGATCCATATCGCCGTTGAAAGTAGGTCGAAGCATTGGTTGTCGCTCCGCACATGCTGCAGAAAGGCCTAGAAGAAGCAGCAGGGTTCCAATCTGCGGGATAAACAGGAACGGGTTTGAAGGCTGCATCTTTACGACGCCGCCGTGCCCACTGCCGATTGTGCCGTAAGCGCTGTCTTTTAAAGGATCGTTACATGGTGACGTCATCGGTGATCCCAGAGGCTCTGACGATGTAACACCAGCGCCATCGTTGAAGGACCGGTAGCGTTCGTCAGTTGAGGCTGGGTTTATCAGCAGATCCATATCGCCGTTGAAAGTAGGTCGAAGCATTGGTTGTCGCTCCGCACATGCTGCAGAAAGGCCTAGAAGAAGCAGCAGGGTTCCAATCTGCGGGATAAACAGGAACGGGTTTGAAGGCTGCATCTTTACGACGCCGCCGTGCCCACTCACGACGCCGCCGTGCCCACTCATTATGCACTCATTGACAATGTTATATCCATTCAGACTTCACCAATTATGTTTGGGCGGCAGAGGGGAGGCGATGAACTTCAGCGTGGCCAGGGGAAAGGGCACGCCGCGCCGATACCCGATACCCACATTTCCACCGATACAAGTGCATCGCTTAAATTATGGCGCGAATGATTCGCTCTTGAAGCCTACTCGCTTTCACAATTTCAAGAAAGCGGATCAGGGACATTCTTGAGGTCAAAGAAGGGAAGGAAACAGGCTGCGCTACAAAGTTGAGAACACGAAAAAATATAGACTACACAAACGAAGGTTCTTCAACGTAGTCCTTTTTTTTTCGCGTTTTCGATTCGGCGCTGCCTTTTATACATACAGTACATTACAGGGTGTGTCTATTCTCCCGGCAACCGGGATAATTGATCAAAAAAATTTCTCCCGGCAGTCGCCTCCCATTGGCTCTCATACGTCACGTGACTAACTGCCGGGATAAATGTTTTGTACGATTCTCCCGGCAACCGGTAGAACTTAACCTATTCAACATAATCTAACGTAACCTGACCTGATTTAACGCACGCTGGTCCACGTCTGTCCAGTCTGTCCCGTAGCCTAACCTAATCTAATCTAACGCACGCTAGGCTACGTATGCCCAGTCTGTCCCGCACCAGCCAGTTTTTTTTCTCTTCTCCCCACGGCAGTTAGTCACGTGAAATATGAGAGCCAATGGGAGGCGACCGCCGGAAGACATTTTTTTGAACAATCATCCCGGTTACCAGGAGAATAGACACTGCGTATGTTACAAGTAGCCCCCACACAAGCTGCTCTGAATATCCTATAGGAGTTGAGTGGGCAACTCGTGAGGGCGGAACAAGGCGCAGGGGGACACAAGCAAGCGCCCGCGTGCTTCGCCTATCAGCTCCAGTCCTGGTAAGCGTATACGCTCAATTCCTTAGACGTGTCGCGACAGAAAGGCCCGATATGAGCCTTCGCTGAAGAAGAGAAGACGACTCACCCTATACGTCGTCCAGCGATTTGGGTTCGGGGACTGGGCCTGTTGACTCGAGGGCGACCGCAGCGGGCTTCGCCTCCCACGGGCCGACTCGGACACCAGCGGAGGCGAACGTCGGGCCCGCCTTGTCTCCGCCCGACGAAGAGAAACCGCGAGCCGCGAGCCACACGCGCGAGCCGTTCCCCCTCGGCCAGTTTCGTCCTCTTCGGGCAGCACTGATGTACGAGCCAGAGGAAAAAACATAATACTTGACGTCATGACCTAGTACCATTCCTTCATGTTCCTCCTTTTTATTATTTCTTCACTTCAGTTCACAAATTCTACTGCCGCACACCTCGTGGCCGATCCCCCGTGGTAGGTAGTGCCATTCTTCAGGGAATCATCATTATCATCACATTCATGTTTAAGCAAGGCTGAGTAAGCCTGTATACTTAGACATTACCATCTTCATATGCGTAAGCTCCTGTCCTAAGTCGCGCGCAAGGTTCTTCATTGCGGGAGCTTCACCACAGCGCCCATTTAGTCCTCCTCCCGCCTCAACCTCGGTTGGTCAATGGATGGATTAGTAGAGTGAAGTACAGTAGATACTTGAAGCTGTGGCACACACCAACGCAGGGGATTGGCCGAGAACTGGATAGAGCTTTATAACAGAATCCTATAATAAACAATTAGAATTGGTTTATTTAAAAAGAAGACGAAACAGGAAGAATTTATCTGGGATAAAAGCAATGACGGCGAATTTTAATTAAAAAGGAATTTGGGGAAATAAAAAATATCTGCAAATATTGATTTTAACACTTAAATCTCTTTGAATGTTTGATGAACTCCTGCAATGCATCAGCATCCCTGAGACCAATAGATAGAGTCCCGAAATGATGATCGGGTGGATGCAAAACTTTATTAAAAGTCATTTGGCTCGCGACTCAGCACGTAGCGAAAGGCGCCCACGTTGGGACATGGCTAGACAGTCCGGGTTGCGAGCATTCCGACCAAGCCATCTTCATACCCATCATAGAAGAACTGTTTTTGTAGATATGCTCACTCCTCACGTAAAACCCCTTCCTTTAGGGGCCTTTGAAGTATCATAAATAAATAAATAAATAAATAAATAACTCCGACACATTACTTTTTCCACGAAATAGTGAAATACTAGCAGCTTGGGCGCAGGAAATTCCCGCTACCACACCCGAAGGTGATTGGACCGCAACCTTCCACACTGAGAATGTTGCAAACGGGACCTTTCTTGCCGAGAAGATGATTTAGTTGCTTTGCTCCGGACACCAACTCCCACTGCCCCGAGTGCCATGACGGGTATTGCTTGTTAGCGCACATGCTCTGGCAATGTCCGGCGTTACAACGTGCCTCTTTCAACAAAGACAAGAGGGTTGGGGGGAAGTCCTTGAAAACGGCAATCTCCGGGAACAACTAAGGGCTGTGCAAAGGGCACGCGAACGGGTGGAGGACCACGGTCTTCCGGCTCCAACGTGGGCTCGGCCCACATATACAACTCTGTAGTTCTTCAGGACCCGAATTAAGTTTGTTGACTGACCAAGTCAGGCCAAGCCCGGCCGCGTCATGGCATGAGAGTAAAGCAACGGCGGGCTAACTATTGCACTCTTTCTTTAATTTGTTTGCTTTTCTCTTTGTTGTCCGTCAGTGAACTTGGAATCGTAGCCTGGGTAATCGATTCTAGTGGAGCATTATCGGCTTTTTCCAAACAAAATCAAGGTGCGGCACTGAGAAACACAGGTCGGCAACATCACTGATATATAGTCGATTCACTCAGACCAACTGGAACACGAATCGAGCCATGAGTCAGAGTCTGAGCACGCCCGGGTGACTGTTCTTACGACGAGTACGAGTCCGAGTGAGTTTCGCGTTATGTTGCCAACATATATCGTCAGAAGTTGTCAAAGGAGATTAAGCGGAGTTATCCGACGTGACGAAAATTTCAAATCTCGCCGCAGAGGCAAACGCCAGCGTCTGCAATGTAGAAACTGTGGGACCATAACGCGATGTCACTGTGAGCTCACGTGGCCATTGTACCAGGCGGGCCACCGCTTAATAAATCGGGATGATCCCACCTCACCTGGCCACCTTGAGAGAGGGCGCGCGCGCGGCGCGGAGCCATCAATAAACAGTCCCTTGCTAGCTAGCGTCTCGTGTGGTTGTGTCTTTGCTGAGCGCGTAAAGCAGAACATGGTGTCAGAAGTGTAACAGTCGAACCCTGCGCTGAAGATGGACTGCCTACCACCACCCGAGCCACTTGTACTGACAAATACTCCGGCCGACAACTGGAAAAAGTTCCGCCAACGAATCGAACTCTACTTCAAAGCTACTGAGACCAACAAGAAACGGACGCCAGCACAGAAGGCTGCCATCTTTCTACACGTCGCGGGCCCAGAGGCAATTGAAGTGTTTAACACCCTACCTCTATCAGCAGAACAACGAGAGGACTATGACTCGATCGTCAAAGCCTTCGAAGACTACTGCACGCCTCGGTGCAACGAGACATTCGAGAGGTACGTTCTGCGCAGTCGGCAACAACAGGATGGTGAACCTTTCGAACAGTTTTTGCGCGACATTCAGTTGAAAGCACAGACTTGTAATTTTGGCGAACTTAGGGACTCGATGGTGAGGGACCAGATAGTGTGCGGTATCGTCGACAAGAAGCTACGTGCACGCCTGCTTCAGGAGAAGGACTTAACCCTAGAATCAGCTGTAGAAATCTGCAAAGCCGCGGAACTGGCAGCAACGCAGAACCGGGCTCTTGAAAGCGAAGCGAAAGTGCAGAGAGTCGAAAAAATTGCAAACGCTGCCGGACAGTCTCGTACGAGCGGACAACGTCGACGCTGTGGCTACTGTGGCAAGATTCACGGACCAAGACGCTGCCCAGCGTTTGGAAAAACGTGCACGCTGTGCAACAAAAGAAACCATTTTGCAGCTTGCTGCAGGAGTAGACGCGGCGTTCATGAGTTAGGCGTCGCTGCAACAGAAGATGCACTGGAGGAGTCCTCGGACGCTACCGATGAAGACATTCAAGTTCTCACGGTACAAATCAGAAACGTGTCCAAAAATCAGGATTGGACGGTGGCAGGGGACCTTGCCGGGCACCCGACAGAACTGAAAGTGGATACAGGAGCGCAAGCGAACATATTGCCGTACTCGTACTTTCGCAGGATGCGTTTGCCGACCATGGTGCGGCCATCGACCACAGTACTTACTAACTACGAAGGAAGCAAAATACATCATTTGGGCGTTATCAGTCTGCCACTACGTCTAGGAGAGCAGCAAGAGAATATCAGTTTTTTTGTGGTCAAGAGAGGCAAGCAAGTCCTACTCGGATTGAATGCAGCAGAACGTTTCGGGCTGATTTCCCGCGTTCACGATGTATCTTCAAGAAGTGACGTTAGCACCGACTGGGTCACCGAGTTCCCGGAGTTATTCCACGGTCTGGGCTGCATCCGTAGACCATATTCGCTGGCAATGAAGGATGATGCGCGCCCCACGATCATGCCGCCGAGGAAAGTGCCACACGCACTGCGAGCGCCACTTAAGCAGGAGTTGGCCCGGATGGTCTCGCAGGGCATCATATGCAAAATGGAAGAGCCGTCAGACTGGGTGAGTCCACTTGTTCTCATTATGAAGAAGAATGGCCGCATGCGAATATGCCTAGACCCGCGGTACATTAATCGAAGCCTTAAACGCGAGCATTATCAGCTACCCTCACGTGAAGAAATAGAAGCAGAGCTGGCAGGAGCGGTGATGTTCACCAAGCTTGATGCCAATAGCGGGTTTCACCAGATCCCCTTAGACGAAGACACTTCAAAGATCTGCACCTTTAGCACGCCGTTCGGAAGATACCGATTTTTGCGCCTGCCATTTGGTATCGCGTCCGCCCCCGAAGTATTTCAGAAGGCAATGACGGAAGTGTTTGAAAACCTGCCGGGCACACGCGTATATGTCGATGATATTTTAATTTGGGGTGCATCAAAAGAGCAGCATGATCAACGCCTGCGTGCAGCACTGATGGCAGCGAGAAAGGCTGGCCTGACACTGAACAAAGAAAAGTGTCTGTTCGCGAAGGCCGAAGTTAAATTCCTGGGAGATTGTATCAGCAAAGAAGGAATAAAACCCGATGCTAGTCTCATTGAATGCGTTGCCAACATGCAAAAGCCGTCGAGTAAACAGGAAGTTCAAAGGTTTTTAGGTATTATGAATTACTTTGGCAAATTCATACCTAATCTCTCAAAAAGAACTGACGCCCTTAGGTCATTGATAAAGAATGATGTTGAATTCATATGGGAAGTTCACCATGACAAAGAATGGAAAGATCTTATTAAGGCTTTGACATCGGCTCCAGTGATCGCAGTTTTTGACCCATTGAAGCAAACGAAACTCTCAGCTGATGCATCAAGCTTTGCAGTAGGTGCTGCTCTTCTTCAACTCCATGACCAAGATTGGCGCCCAGTGGGTTATGCTTCAAGGGTGCTCTCAAAGGCTGAAACAAAATATGCCCAAATTGAAAAGGAAGCGCTGGCCGTGACGTTTGCTTGTGAGCGTTTCCGGGAGTTCGTACTGGGGTTATCAGTGACAGTCGAAACAGACCACCGACCTTTGCTTGCTATTTCACAAAAGAACCTGAGTGAAATGCCGCCACGATTGCAGCGCTATTTCTTGAGGCTAATGCCTTTTGATATCAAATTGCAATATGTTCCTGGGAAGCATCTGCTAGTGGCGGACACACTGTCCCGAATTCCAGGAACCCAACCGAGTGACGGAGAAAGCGAACAAGACGTATGCATCCATGCGACTCGCGTGCTAGCCAGCATCGTAAGTGAGAACACGAAGACTGAACTGACCTCTGCAATCCTGGCGGACCCATACCTCAAGCAAGTGGTGGAGGCACTCCAGGAAGGACGACCAGTCTCAGGCGAACTAGCTCCATGTTTGTCAGAACTGTCATATGTTGATGGAGTGCTTTTGCGGGGCAGCAGGGTGGTAATCCCAAAGAGTCTGAGGCGATCCATGCTGCAACGTCTTCATGAAGGCCATTTGGGAATGAGCAAGTGCAAAGCCAGAGCACGCCTTCTGATGTACTGGCCTGGGATGAATGCTGACATCAAGTCACTCATTAGCAAGTGTGCCACATGTCAGCACTTTGCCTACCGGCAACCTTCAGAGCCACTGTTATCGAGGGAAATCCCAACGCGGCCGTGGCAGCGAATTGGTGTCGACCTATTTGACCATGGGGGCAAGCGTTACCTGGTTGCGTACTGTGCCTACTCCAACTACCCAGAAGTGGAACAGTTGCCTCAGTCAACAAGTCAGGTCGTAGTGGACACACTAGGGACCATGTTTGCTCGCCACGGTATACCCATTGAAGTCTGTACCGATGGAGGACCACAGTTCACATCGCGAGAGTTTAGACAGTTTGCAGTAAAATACGATTTTACTCATACCATATCCAGTCCACACTTCCCCAGGGCCAATGGTCTAGCTGAGAAAGGGGTACAGGTCGTAAAGCGCCTCTTGAAGAAAAGTGAGTACGCTGGCGAGGAGTTCTGGGTTGCACTGCTCAATTATCGAATCTCGCCCCTGATAGACGGACGCACACCAAGTCAGCTCCTTATGGGACGGATGCTTCGGGGACGACTTCCAGACTTCTCATCGGCTTCGACATCGTCAGTGCGGAAACATCCACAGGATCACGGCAAAGGCATACCTCTCACACCTCTCTCCGAAGGGGACGTCGTCAGAATAAGAAACGACAAGGGGTGGTTTCCGAAAGCCCGAGTAGAGAAACTTGCTGGCCCTAGATCTTACATAGTCTGTACAGATGAAGGCCGGCGTTATCGAAGGAATCGTCAGCATCTAAAAAGGACGCCCGAACACTTAGACCCACTGGATGACAAGGATGTCGCACCGATAATCCCGTCGCCTATACAGCATAGACAACATTCAACATCAGATACAGCGCCCGATTTGACAACAGCATCCGCATCACGAAAGGAACGACATCCGTCACAACAGGCGCCTGCATCGGATGCTCTACTGAACCAGTCAGCTGCACGTGCACCACCCATTGCAAGTCAACCATCAAGGGACCCCGACGTGGTCCCGTCCCAGCATAAGGTCACTTGCCAGGCACAAGAAGCAGCCGACTCGAGTCTCAGAAGATCAACTAGGCCACGTAGAGCACCGACGCGCTTTGCCGACTACATCACCTAAAGAAAAAGGAGGATGTACCAGGCGGGCCACCGCTTAATAAATCGGGATGATCCCACCTCACCTGGCCACCTTGAGAGAGGGCGCGCGCGCGGCGCGGAGCCATCAATAAACAGTCCCTTGCTAGCTAGCGTCTCGTGTGGTTGTGTCTTTGCTGAGCGCGTAAAGCAGAACAGCCATTCATCATCATCGTCAGCCGACTACACCCACTGCAGGACAAAATCCCCTCCCATGTTCCGCCAGTCAACTCGGTCCTGTGCTTGCTTCTGCCACTTTATACCCGCAAAATGTGGACATTAATTGACGGTTACACATTTGTGACCTGGTATACCCACACCAAACCTGGAAACCTGGAGACTTATACAAAGAGGGTTCAGCTTAAATTGAGGACGACGCAGCGAGCAATGGAAAGAAAAATGGTAGGTGTAACCTTAAGAGACAAGAAGAGAGCAGAGTGGATTAGGGAACAAACGGGGGTTAAGGATATCATAGCTGAAATCAAGAAGAAGAAATGGGCATGGGCAGGGCATGTAGCGCGTAGACAGGATAACCGCTGGTCATTAAGGGTAACTAACTGGATTCCCAGAGACGGGAAGCGGGTTAGGGGGAGACAGAAGGTTAGGTGGGCAGATGAGATTAAGAAGTTTGCGGGTATAAATTGGCAGCAGCAAGCACAGGACCGGGTTAACTGGCGGAACATGGGAGAGGCCTTTGTCCTGCAGTGGACGTAGTCAAGCTGATGATGATGATGATGATGATGATGATGATGATGATGATACCCACACCAAACGAACGAGAAGTAAATATCTTATGAGAGTAAAATACTTCAAGGTATTCGACAAATTAGGGGTATACATAGTGAATTAAGAACAGGCAGCCGTTCAGAATGACTCTTTCTGTTATGGATAGGGGCACTTTGCGTAAAGCTAAGAGGATTGCAAGTTTCTTCACTTGATAAATAGGCATGCAGGCTAAGAAGACATGAGACAAATGTGTGTTTTCTTTCTTCAACAAGCACCTTCGTGCGAGCTGCAAGCGCCGGAAGATGCCTGATGCCGAAGCTTACGGGATTCTAAATGCATATGTGCGCCAACGTCCACCGTCTCGATGGCTATAGATTCGGTACACCGCCTTCTCACACCTATGTTGACCGACGATATTGGAACAAAGGCGAGGCTCGTGCGTTTTTTGCGGCTGTAATGTATATTCTCCCTTGAACGGCTTGAAGGCCCGCCCTTGACCGTTGCTACCACGCACGTGCCGGACATCTGGCCAGCTTGTGTGCTGCTTTGGCGCCGCAAGATGGGCGTGCTGTGCAACTGTTCGTGGTGAGGTCAGTGCAGCAGCCGGGAGTCTTGGTGTGACAGCAGGGGGCGACGGCTCAGCTTGCGACGTCCGTGCGGCCGGCGAAGGTGCTTCTTGATGATCTGGTGGTTCGGGGCCTTCCGGTTGAGTTTTGTTAAGTGACAGCGCATTATCATTCAAGAACAATTGTTATTATCATTATTATTAAAGAACAAGTTGTGAGTATGCCTTGTTCCGAGAATTTCCGCATTTCATTCCGATTACCCAGCCTATATTTTATATGTCTGTGTGTCGTCTCAATAGGTGACGGTGTTATCCCACTGGGTTTCAGCTTAGAAGCAGTGCAGTCAGGCCAGTATAATAATTTCATGCAAGTTATTAGGGGCGTCTTCTCCACCAGAATGCTCAAAGATTCAGATTAGGAGATGACAATAGCAGGTTCATAAAACTACATTAGAGTCTTATATATGAATAACGTTTTTCTTATTACTGAGAAGCTTTTCAAATGACGCAGCACCAGTAGAACAAAACATTAACAAATCAACGGAATGGCACGTGCTGACTAACAACTGCCTTTGTTTCTACCCAGCCATGTCTACTTGTGCGTAAATGTTAGCGCTATCGCAGCACGACAGCATAGAGATGTTCACACATCGGAACGCAATAAACAGATGCAACCATTGTGCATGAGCATTTTGGGCGCATCACGAGCAGTTCGAAGGCGATTGTTGATGAAACCGACAGGGCCAGCTGAGCTTGTGTTAAGTATTCGACACTGCTGTGTTCATATTGGTGTAGTAAACTGAGAACCTTGTTATAAACAGGGTTTCATTATCATGCTTTTGAACATTTTCCCTATAAGAGAACTCGCTGTGGTGGGCATTCCAAAAGACAGTTGCGAAAATGTGGGAATACACTTGAGTTTGTGTTGGTCGTTTACGGCCCGTATTCACAAACCAACCTCAACCTTTCCTCGAGTTTTCCTTATCGGTTTTAAACTTTTATTGCGCACGATAAACAAATTGGACCAGTATTCATAAACCAGTATTGTCCTTATCTTTCGCCCTGTTACCTTTTTGTGCCTTTCTAACGCATGTAGAGAGCACAGGAAGTTGAGGAAAACGTGAGGTAAGGCCGAGGTTGGTTTGTGAATACGGGCCCATGTGTATACGAGCAAATGACAGGGGGATGAGGGATCATGTATCCATGCACCATTTTATCATCTAATCTATCTGGTTCGTTTGTCCCGGTCTCGAGATCGAAGCCCGACTGCGGCAGCCGGACTTTCGGTGGAGGCGAAAAGTTTTGAGACTCGTGTGCTTACATTTAGGTGCCCATTCGCTTATTTCCTCTATTTTATCTCTCGCTTTGTTGTTCTTTTTTCTTTATTTTCTTTAATGTTGCCTCGACGCGGTGCTTGTGGCACTCGACTGCTAACCTTATAAGGTCGCGAGATCGAATCCCGGCTGCGGCGGCTGCATTTTCGATGGAGCTGCAAATGCTGTAGGCCCGTGTGCCCAGGTCTGTGCGCACGTTAAAGAACCCCAGTTGGACGATATTTCCGGAGCCCTCCATGATGGCATCTCATGATCATATCGAGGTTTTGAATTATTATTTCTGAAATGTTTCATTTTTTCTTCTCTTTTGGATATTTTTTGTTGCTAAGCCATAGTGCAGCTACCATTCACAGTATTATTCATACCATTCATAGTATATTATACATTTTCTTGCCTGCCCCATAGTGGGGCCGACCAGCAATGAGCCATCCAGCAGGCCCACGAAGCGGCCGCCTGGTACTCCCTGTCGGTCCCTATACGTGGGGAACGCCCGGTATACGCGCTAAACGTGTCCTGCAGGACAAAAAAAAATGGGAGCATATCCACGGAGTGAATGATGGAGAGTGGGGCGAAGCATTCGTCCGTCCATTCGTTCTTGCTTCCGTCCGTCCATGCGTCCGTCTGTGTGACCGTCCATGCGTCCATCCACCCGTCCGTGCGTGCGTCTGTTCGTGCGCCCGTCCCTGCGTTCGTCCATGCATTCGCCCCTGCGTCCGTACATGCGTCCATCCGTGCATCTGTCTGTGTGTCCGTTGGTCCATCTATTCAACACTCCAAGTACCACCATCTCGCATCTTTTCATCATATATTCCCCATATAGAAGCACCGCCATCCAGCGGACATTCCAAGGACTAAAAGAGAGGTGGCATACGCACACTTTCTTAAGGCTTGCGCTTCGGGCCTACTTCCCACTTTCAACCACCTTGAGTTCATGGTATATACTAGTTCACTGCATTCATGGCACTGCGGCCCAACGCTCGCTAAACCTTTCTAAAACCTAGGAGGTTACGCCCAGCGAGTATAACGTAGCAACCCTTTCTTGTGTTCTGTGCGTTGTTGAACAATAAAAAATTCGCAGCGTGCGCGTTAACTAAAAGCCGAATTCTCCCGTCTCTCATTCCCCCTTATCAGCCATTGGCATGTACATTGAGCACTATCTTTTATTGTTCAACAACGCACAGAAGAAATCTCTCACCGGCACCACTTTGGGGGTCAAAATTTTATATTTGTACACTACTACAACGGCTACGAGGGACGAATTGGCCCCGCTATAAGAGCTTCGCCCCTGAATAACTCATCTAAACAAATGAAGTTTTCCCATTCCATTCCATCACTCACAGTGGGCATGTGCCACAATCTCCAAGCTACAAACAAAGCTCGTGCATGTTGCTCGCGCGACGCGCGTTCTCTTCTTCGGGTAGCGACAGGGCGGGCCTTCAATTCGTCTCCGCCGGTGTCCCGAGCTGACCCGTGGGAGGCGGCGGCCGCAGCTGTCGCCCCTGGACCCGGACGCCGAGAAGGGCCTCCACAAATCGCCGGACGCCTGAGTGAGTCGTCTTCCCTTCATCATGGTCTCGCGTCTGACCCTAAGAGTTTAACGCAGACTTGTGTGGACGGAACAAAGCGACGGGGCCGCACACAGACGCTCGATTGGGTCCCCTTTCATCTATTTCCGCCTCCATATGCTTCGGACTACTTTAGAATGTGTTATCTTTCTCGACTTGATTTAAAGGGCCTTGATCCGATTCATTAAATTTATGTGAGCAGCCAATCTTTGAAGGGGGCCTGCAACACTTTTTGAGCATGGTCAGAAAACGGTGCCGATCGGTAGTAGAGGCTCCCGACAGCACGCGGGCAAAGTATTATAGTGCAGCACGCGGCCTGGAATTCACAATAAATTATCAAAGTCAACTAAAAATAGCTTTATCTTCTCTAAACAAATCGCGGAATAAACCCGAAAATCACTCGTAATAAGCCCATCTATCAGCCATTGGCTGATTTGAACAAGGCGCGCTCAGTTGTTACAGAAGTCACCGCGAGAGGCCGTCACTTGTCCACGCGTGCACGCGCGATTGCACAGAAAAAGCCGCGTATTCAAAGAAAAAAAGTGCTCAAAGTCACGAGGCGCGAGTGACGTTTTTGTTGTTGTTGTTGTTGTTGTTGTTGTTGTTGTTGTTGTTGTTGTTGTTGTTGTTGTTGTTGTTGTTGTTCGTCTCTCCCATCCCTCCCTGCTTGGCTTCTAGCGCTTTCGTCGGGACGAGAGAAGAGAGAATGCGATTGCAGCGTGTGACAAATCTTTGTAACTCCGCTCGTACTGAACGGATTCATAAAATTTTTGCGGCGTTGAATTCGTGAAATGATAGGCTTTTCCAGTGACAGAGAGAATAACAATATCAAAGGTCCTGAAGGAGACTGGGCACCCCTTACGGGGTCCAGCCCGGTGGCTCCGCCCATGTGGGGACTGGGAGTCGGAACTCGCCAGCCACCTTTTGGGCCTTCTGGACGTCCTGGTGTTGAAGGGCCCTGTCGGGGCTCCTGAGGTGGTTGATCCAGTCGTCCTCGGTGGCAGGGGACCCGAAGCTAACGTTTAGCGCGGGACACTGCCACAGCATGTGACTTAAATCGCACCTTGTGAATTAATTCTATGGTTACTTAAAAAAGTGTTTCAGAGTCCCATTTGTGAAATGATACGCTTTTTCAGTGAATTAATTCTATGGTTACTCAGAAAAGTGTTTCAGAGTCCCTTTAAAGGGCCAGTCAACAGGTTGCGACTTTTTTTTTTTTTGCAACAGGCGGCGGCTTAAGAGCAAAAAAAAAAAATACAGCAAGGCACTAACAAGTCGCTGGTTTCTGGTGTATTATGCCAGCTATCGGCACTGCACATGCAGTCCATATTCTGTCGGCACATGTATCGCCGGCGCGACAGACCCACCAGAAATTGGCGGCAGATAAGTCGCATGGTCATGGGCAGCCAATAGGGGAAAACTGCCGGCAACTTTTTCCCGAGATAATATGCCGGCTGCCGGCACTATAGGCGCGGCTTTTCGAAAAACAATTCCCGTGCTCCTTTCCTGGGCCTGAGCGATCCCCCTTTCACGCGTAGTGACGCAAAGTCGCCGATTGGTGACTTGACGTGGCACGCGGTTAGTCGATTGGTCTAAACCGGTCACGGCGACGGGCTACACCTTCCCCTCCCTGTGAGGGAGAATGGTGGTGATGCCACGCGAAAATTTGAAAGCAGCTGAAACCAATGTTCTAACCCTTGCAACACCCTTAATATAGCACATATTCGCGAAATTCTTGTGGCAGCATGTTCTCAAAGCAAAAGTGCACATATTTCTGTTTATAACTATTTTTGGACCTAGAGGTTATTTATTGGCCTTTAGTGCGTAACATGTGCGAAAACTAAAATGGCGCATTTGTATCGGCAAACCTGTGGGTGGTTATAGGCTACCCTCTGCCTAAGCCACGCGTTTCCTAAACTTCGGCGAGTGGGCAGGGCTAAGTTCCACGGGTGCTTTCGCCACCGTTTGGAAGATTGTCGATGATTGCAGAGCACACTGAGTTTTATTTGGTTGATCTCATGGAAATCAACCAAACACGCTACACGCAGCTCTAGATAATCTCCCGTAACGTCAATAGCCTTAATATGGATCTCCAAAGATGAAGAGAGCTACGTAGTTGTAACCCAGAGATCACAGACGCGTTCCTAATGATACTACCACTTGTATATTCCCGGCTTTTATTTCTCTACTAAACTTCTCCGTTGAATCGATCTCAAATTCGATATTCTAGCTGTGCCGGTGCAACAATCCTTAGGTTCCACGAAGGAGTAGCAGAAACGACTTGAGCTCGTCACAAGCCCTGTTATCATAAACCCACAAAACCAACCTCCTCTCTTCCGACCAGGCCGCATCAATCGAGATGGCCGCCCCGCCACCTCCCTTCGCTGGACTACAACCCGGAGCAGCTCCCTCCACTGGCGAGCACCCTGGAGTCGCTCCCGCTGAAGGCGCGAGTTCTAGCCAAGCGCTTCCTCACGCCACTGGCACCGTGCCTCCTGTTCCATCCGCAGGGCACCCAGGAGCGCCTGCTGCTCCTTTGCCGCGAGGATACCCAGATGCGCCTACAGTTGCTTTACCACCACCAGGTAGGTGCACCTCCTGCTCCTTTACCACGTGGTCACCCAGGTGGACATCTTGCTCCTTTACCACATGGTCACATAGTTGCACCTCCTGCTCCTCAATCACCAGGTCACCCACGAGCGCCTCCGGCTGCACCACCAGGTCACCCAGGTGCGCCTTCGCATACCGAAACTCCGTCGAACTATCCCGCACCACCAGGCTATCAAGAAGCACCATCACGTGCCGCATCAACGCCGCTAGGTGAACCATCGCCGTTCCCTGCCGCACCACAACCACAGGCAGCAGCGCCATCACTTCCAGCTGTTGCACAACCGGCAGCCGCCATTTCATCACCTCCCGCACCTCAAATTCCTGCGGCGCCAGGGCAGTACACCGAGAAGACAGCTGGGCAGATGCCCGGCGCGGTAGCCGTCCCACCACCTCCTCCCGCGGGCGTACATCCTGGAGCCGCTCCCTACGAAGGCGCGAGTGCTAGCCATACGCTTCCTCATGGCGCTGGCGCCGCGCCTCCTGCGTCGCCACCAAGTCACCCAGGAGCGCCTCCTGCTCCTCTGCCACCCCGTCACCCAAGTGTACCTGCCGTTCCTTCACCAGCAGGTCACCCAGGTGCACCGAGGATGGCCGAGATCGGGCCCGAACTTCGGAAGCTACTCGACATGGAAAGCCAGATAGATCAAATAAGCGAGCAGATTGAGCAAATAACCAGCTTCATCGCGGGACCGGATTCCACCGGAGGGTACGGCGGCACCGCCACGGGCTTCGGGGGGCCACCATCAATGATGACGGCGTTTGGTTTCGACATGCCGATGCCAGGCGCCTACGGCGGATTCGGGATGCCACCTAGCGTGGCGCCAATGCCTGGCATGACCAGCGCTTTTAACGCGGAACGTTTTTCGGAGACGTACGGAAGGCCTGATACGGAGCCCCGAATGTCCGGTTCCACCGGCTGGCCGAGGGCCGGTCCGAGGGAACACGGAAGGCCAACAATGTCGAGAGAGAACGCCAGGCCTCCGCGGGAAGACAACTTCGAGTACGACCAGGACAACGAGCAGAGGCGGTTTCCGAGCATGCCGAGCAATCCGGGACATCAACCACTGCGGCAAAGTCAACCCCAAGAGGAAGCGTTCGGCTCAAACATGTGGGCAGCGTTCTTTCGAAAATGATTACTAAGCAACGCTTCATTTTTTTTTGGAAATTGTACACTTAGTTTTAATTTACCGGATGGATTTTTTTCCCGAGACACTCTTGTGCATTCAATGAAAAGGCATGGAGTGATCTTCGAAAAAAATTATCGTAGCAAAACCATCATTATTTCACTAATCTCAATCTAGTGCCATGTACAGTAAGACGACCATTCTATTCGGCTGTGATTTGGTTTCATTACGCCTCCTGGACTCGTTTTTTTCTTTTTCTTTTTTTTTTTTTTTTTGCTTGAAGAGATTGTCTTGACCTGCGAAAGCAGTCCTACAGGGTTGGGAAATATCACCCGTCACCAAGTTGACGAGGAAAGACATGTCTATCGCGTTAAAGTTCTCAAAATGTCTGCTATCTTGTTATGTGCCGTTTTCTGTTGTCTTCACGCAATTAGAACTGACACTGATTAAGCGCAATGGTTACCCACCCTCACAAAAATGAGGAAAAGACACTGGTAGATACCGGTCGATATCACAAACACGTTGCTGTTGTAAAGTACTGGAACACATAATTAACAAAGAAATCATAACACACTTAAAACAATAATCTACCGAGTTAATTTCGGAATGCTTTAGAAAAAACTCATAGAAATTAGTGCACTAAAGACTTTAAACAAAGCATATAACTGCTTAATACATTTTAAACTAAGCGAATTAGGTCTACTAGTATTGAACAAAAATTAATAGCCTGTGTCACAGCCTACCATCGGCGTCGCCAGGGGGGTTCACACGCGCTTATATACAAACGCACACACGAGCACGCAAAGTAGCATTGACCCCCGCCCCCCGAAAAAAAGTCTGGCTACACTGCATTCTGCCTTCCTTATATACTCCCTTTACCGTATAATTCATACAGCTATAGTATCTAGCATGGCTTCCTATGCTAAGCGCAAATGCCTTTGCTGGTACGTCACATATCGTTCAATAGTACAGGAATGGCACCGTGGCTGAGTTGCAGTTCCCATCTCGCCATAAAAGGCACCAATCACGATGTTATTTGGTGCTCTTCGCAAACGGAAGCCCGTCAACGTTACTATTTAAAGCAAAACCTTCGGGTACACAAGTGACTATTTTCACAGAGCAGAGAACGCCTGTTAAGATGCCTCCATGGCAATACTTTCCAGCACCAATGCGCCCGATTCTCTGTGAGTACATCGGAGGCTTCAGCAATATGCTTTCGTTGAACGAGGAAGAGAATCAAAACATACGTGACCGCTTAACACACTCAACTTATTATTGCGACTGCAACTGGTTGCTCTTACATTACGACATCCTCGTCACCCCACCTCTCCTGCAATTCATTCTCGTTTCTGTCGCGATCAAATGAAATGCTGCATTCTTCCGACCCGCAATTCGGGCGAAGTGCAGACACCCCTTCTTCTGAGGCCGCTCCTCCGACGTCGTCATTCCTACATTTTCGTCAATGCAGCTATAGTGAATGTGCCACTAACTCTTGAGGCTGGCAGCCTTCTGAAGACATGCTCGAATCCTTTTCTTGAAAGCCTGACAGCGCAGCTAGCATTTCTTCCGTGCACCGTTTACTTATCCGCCAAATTTGTTGCTTGATCTTCCCGCCATAATCGCACCGACCATTGCATGAAAGAAACGACTACATCTAAGGACAGAAGGACACTTACCGGAGTCTCTTCACATCTCTCGGCTATCCCAGACCAGGAGACCACCGCAGAGCAGGCATTTCGACAGTGAGAAACGTAGTAAAAACAGGGAACACCTATGGAAAAGCGCGAGAACGGAAAGTGTGGAGAGCCCGAAACAGCAAACTACTAATGGATGGATGGATGGATGGATGTATCCAACTGTGAAACAGAACACCTACTGAGCCCTTTAGATTGGGCGGCGGCTCATGCCACCTAGATATAGAGTTAAGTACTACAAAGTTGCACAGAAACGCCACCATGCGTCGCTTAGAAGTGTGGCAGCTGTGGCCAGTTGGTATGGCATGACGATAGTTATAGCGCGAGAGCAAAATGACGACACAGAGACAAGTTCGTGTCCTTCTTGTCTCTGTGTCGTCGTCTTGTTCTCGCGCTATAACTATCGGCAACCGTGCGGCTGCGCTTCGTCCTTTCTCAGTACTGCCATGACCTCCGAGATGGTAGACGCGCAATGTGCTTACCACTTCGGAGGCCATGCCCCCGCTTGTTTCTCTGCGCGCGCGCCACCCGAGAAGGACACCGTCGCGTCGGCCCATGCTACACCCATGCGTCTGCCACTCCGCTGACGCCCTGACTCAGTCAGCAGCTCAGCCTTGGTGGCGTAAACAAGGAACGTTTTCGCGTGGTGGTTGGTCGGCGTGACATGTCTCGGTGGCCTTCGCTCGCTATGTGCGCTTTGTCTAGCTCGCATGTTTTGTGCATCGTGCACAAAAGAAGCGAGTTAACGCAGTCAACCCCCCCTCCCAAAAAAAAAAAAAAAAACTGAATGAAGTCGGAATATCAGATGATTCGATTTACATTTTTTTTTTTCATACGCGCAAGTTGGCTTTATTGAAAGGGAAGAAACGAGTAAGCCTTATTTACGGCAAAACGTGGACCATTTTTTTTTTTTTTTGTAGTTTATCGTGCTATGTAAGTCCGTGTTTATAAGCAGGATCGGGTTAGGCGCGAGAAAATATGGTATAGATGTAAATAGCACCTAAAATATTCACACGCCGCTGTGCTTACTCGTCGGGCGCCGGAAGCATGTTACATTAATGCTCTACTATTACTTGCTCAAAAAAAGTTCTTTTGCAAAGGAAGAAACAGGGAGCTGCGCCTGTCCTCGACTATTTCGTGCCAGAAATATGTCACGCAAGAAGTAGCCCGACATACGAGCAAGCCTTAATTGGATCTAAACAGTTATTTGTATTTGTTGACTGGAGGTGAGTCGAGTTTGTCCACTTTCTGTGGCTCATAACTGCGAACAACCCCTACAACTGTGAACCCCTATATCGACGTCGACTAAAACAAGCCATTCTCTATATCGAAATATTTTCGAAAATAGCTATTTTTTAACGTCGATGCGTAGGAAAATCTAACGTTATATCGAACAAAAATAGCCGTAACACATGGTACAGGACAACACAAAACGCCCCAAGAAGGTGGCTTTCACTCCCAAATTCGTGGCTTTTCGTAAAGGAGGGGGAGTTTTCCGCAGTATTTTCTATAGCGAGTGGCGTGATTTTAAGAGCACACCACCCGGAACGAGTACAACGTTACCTTAGGAACTACCGCGTGCCATCACATGCTTTACACCATGACATGGCGGCAGGTGGCAGAGATGGGAATTTCTTTCCTTGCTTGAGAGTGATCGCATAAACGCGGATAAACACGAGCACTTGAAACCACCGCATCGCCATTCTCGTATGTAGTGTCATGATAAACACATCAGGCAGTACATCACACGCTGCAGCACGTTCGAATTTTCATTTTTTTTTTTCGGCTTCCAATGAAATATGGAACGCGTTGCTCCAGGAAACAGTTGTCGTAGATAGCGTAGAGAGTTTCGTGGAAATGGTACAAAAGTACTCCCGTATACTGTAGCGTATAGCGACTTCTTTTTTTCTTTTTCTCCCTTCATTACGAGGCATACGCATTGTTGTTGCTGTCTTCAGTAATCTCTAGTTTGATTTAATGTACATTGTATTCCTATTATCTTTTGATCACGAGGCTTACACATATTGTTCGTTGTTTTGGTTGTCATTAATACTGTCTGGTTTAATTTACTGTGTTACTACAGCGCGTACCCTTCGACCCACTCCCTATAATGGCCTGAAAAAACTCCCTCTTTTCCTTCACGTCACTCATCACTTTCGCAAAATAATTTCAGGGCTCCCTGGCATAATCGTTTGTTGCGTTTATTGGGTTTTCCCTGAAAAAGAAAAATCACAACATATCCACGGTGTGAATGATGATGAGTGGGGTGAAGCGTCCGTCAGTCCGTCCGTACTGCCGTCCGTCCGTCCTTGCTTCCATCCATCCACGCGACAATTCATGCATCAGTCCGTGAGTCCATCCATCCGTTCGTCCGTGTGCTTGTCCATCCGTCCGCCCGTGCGTCCGTCTAGTGAACACTCCAAGTAGCACCATCTCGCGTCTCCTGCGGCACATACCCGCTCTAGAGCGGGTATGTGCCACCGGTGGCTACCTACTACTACTACATACATCGGAGGATGTACAGACTCGCGCCTTAAGGAGCTTCGTCGCTTTAAAAAATCCCCTTTCATTCTTACAGGGCTTACGTAACTTTTTTTTCTGCTATAACTGGTCCATTTCTTATGTCATCGAACTAGAACAGTAATGCTGGTGGGAATTTTGACACGGACACGACACACACTCGATTCCGATATGTGGGAGAAAGCAGGGAATGAGAACATTTGCCTCAGGGTGAGCAATCTGCCTCACAAAACATGCTTTTTTTTTTTTATAAACCCGCTTTGAAAGCTGTTCTCAGTGGAATCTGGCCAATGGCAGCGCAGCAAGAGAGCATGAGAGAGCTGCACCAGTTGCAGTGAGTACGATTAGTCGCAACAAAGAAATGTAGACTAGGAAGATTGTCATACTCGAGCAAGTGACAGTCACTCAATGCACATAAAATGAACTGTTGAGATTACATTATTCATATGTGTAGCCACGAAAAACCATCCCTAACTAGGACCCTCTACACACTAGGCAGAAAACAGAAATGCCAAGTTGTTGAACATCACAAAAATAGTGAAACAAAAAAGTAACACATGAAACTGCATTGTGACACATTTTATTTGAAAGCAATCATTTCGGAATGAAGTAGTTTTTTGAAATCACACAGTAGAAAAATCTTACCTTGATACCCTTCATCAAGAATCACAAAAGGAGCATGAGCTAAGGAACTCCTCGTCATCATAAGGCTATACATTTTTAATCAGATCATGAAATAATAAAATGATGCATAACGACATGATCAACTTACTGATGTTTTATCCTGCCTGTACTCAAGTAATATCGCGAAGTCCAATGTATGTCCACGTTTTCACCGCCGTTCTCTTTACATTGCATGCTCACGATCACACAGAGATCACTTCCAAAGAAAATGTTCAAAGGCATAAGGAACCAGCCCTGCCAACTACAAGGTTCTCAGTTTACTACACCGATATGAACACTGTAGGGCCAAAAAGAGAACACAAGTCGGTGATATCTGTTACATTAACGTTTTCTTATGGAACACCTATTGATAAGCACGAAATGTTCATACACACTTGTTCTTGCATCTGTTTATCACTTTGTGACGTGAGACCATTCATGCCTTCTTAATCTGTGTTGCGATAGGGCGAACATTTACACATAGATAGGCACGGTTTGGCACAGATAAAACCAGTTGCTCGTCATCACTTGCGATTTCGTGTTTCGTATTGTCCCGTTCTGTTTTCACTGCACGGTTACAAGAGATTCTCAATATTAGCAGCAAATTTATTCACAGGATAATGTAATGCAGCTTTATGAACTGGCCGTTGTGATTACTCCCAAATTATTGATTGCAAACAAGCTTGCTCAATCTTCAAAATTACGCACACTGGTGACGAAGATGCTTTTTACAAATTGTGTGATAGAATAATGCAAGCCTGACGGCTCCCGAGTAGAAACTCAGTGGAATAACCCTTGGCTACTGATGTAACAGACATCAAAAATAAGCTCAAACCTCGGAATAATAATAATAATACAGCCTGACCCGTTTAGAACAAAGTCGAAAGCGCCACAAAAAGTGGTCGTTATAGCAGTCCTTAAGAAAGAGCACTTAACCAGAGGGCCGCTATTTTATTATTATTATTTTCTGCACATTTTTGTTCAAAAGAGCTAACTGCTCCAGTGATAAGTTATGCCTTTTCACGAGATGAAGCGATACCCACTGAATGCTCCCGAGTGAATCAAACCACTTTTGAAATGAAGTGACACTGCGATAGTGAAGCGCGATACGCTACGTATCCACGCACCCTCTCTCTATGGAGAGTAGGTGCGCAGCTTCGCGTAGCAACGCGTCAAGAATGCCACGCGCTGCAACGAGCACGTGTGGTCTGGTCTTTAGGTTGTCCCTCAATGTTCCTCCGGGCCCGCAACGCTTAACACTAGCGAAAACTTCGGAAAGGTTAGACCTTTTTCCGAAGTTTTTTTTTTTTTTCCATTTTGCTTGCGTATATATACAAGTAATACACACGCAAACGCATGCACGATGTACATGAAGTATGGTTGGACCCCCCTTTTCTCCCCCTTCTCCCCCCAAAAGTTCTGGCACAACCCTGGTCAGAATCGTCCCTCGTTCTTGGCCATCACCGAAAAGAGAGAACACCTTTTGAGGCGCATTGTGGCGCCGACGAGGTGACGAGCACAGTGAACCTTCATGCGACGGAAAGTTGTCACAGTTATCGCTTTTTGCGTTCAAGGTATAGATTGGGTCATCCTAGGCGGTCACGGTTACACAGAACGGCGTCAGAGTTCTATTGGCGCGCGAAAGCAGCATACTGCCACCTTTATTTTTAAGACGATAGTCTTTCTTGGTGTACTTCGACGCAAACATTTTGGTCTGTCTGTCTGTCTGTACATTTGTCCGCCGTAACGATACCCTGCACGCTAATCCCGTCCGCAGCGCTCACCAATATTGCTCAAGTTTCAGCGTTAACACTTGTGCAATTGTCAATTAAAAAGCAATATTGCACATATATGAGGCACCATAACAACATGTGAATATTTTGTATGTGTGTCTTTATACTAGAGAAGGCACACATAAGTAATTATAAGGATTGTAGCATTTATCCCGCTGCGCTGACCATGCAACGGGATGCTCGAAAAGGCAAGTGGCTTCAACGCTTTGCAAGGACGACACAGTGGTGACACCTGCCCGTCGCTTTGCGTTCTACACCTTATCGCCACCGAGACAGGCGTGCATCTTTCTCCGTGGGCGCGCACGCCTTCCTTCGTTTTCGAAGATAACTACCAGACGACGCTCGTGACTAACGTGCCTCGATGCGCTCGTTCGCCTCCGCTGCACGAATCTAGACTAACGCAGCGCTTCCAGAATACAATTCCCCAATTTTATCGCCCAGAACATCAAATAAACGTTTTGTTCACTCTCTCCACACGCAAGACTACCGTCTTTCGACGACACTTGCTGTGAAACGGGCAGATACGCGGACAATTTTCTTTCTTCCTCATGATCATTCTGCCACATGTAATAAAAAAAATGCCTGAAAGTGGGCGACCTCACCCACAGCACCAGGAATCTTTGAGTTGTGCGCACTGATCTAATATATCTTCGTCGCGAGTAAACTACAGCAGGGCATGTAGATGCGATCACCTCTCTCATGCTTCAAAAGGCCTGTTCTAGCTCTTTTCTTGCTTCTTTTGTGACATTTTTACTGCGACTGCGCCTGAAACACTCATGGTCAAAGTAAGTGGCTTTGGAAAAATGTGTGGATGAAGTTTCAACAGTAGCGTGGGAAATTCATTGGTGGAACGAAATGTGATCGTTATAACCGACAGATCGTTATATCAGAAACTTTCGTAAGTAAGTATAAATGTAATCATTGTTGAGATTTATCATCACCGGATCACAATATGTTTATGAGTGATGCCGCAGTACAGCACTCCAGAAATTTCGACCACCTGGGGTTTCTCAACATGCACCTAAATCTAAGCGTGAGGGCCTCAAACATTTTCGCCCACAGTAAAAATGTCAGCGTTCGGACTGAAATGGACAAGATCTTGGAGCAAGGCATACTAACAATTTCTTCATGAATAATAATAAATAACCTAAGCGACAAACAAAGTACACTACAAAGCGATGGAAGACTTGATACCATGCTGCAAGCAATGTGGAGATAAAATGGGCTACTACTGTGAGAGACATATATTATTACATCACAAGTCTATACGAAAATAAGATGACCTAGACATATGTGGCACCTGCATGTTTATGTCCCAGCAAGAAATCTTAGTTGCAATTGTTTCTTCCTTTGGCTGTACACTACATGCAATGCTGCGAGTCGGACTAATGATTTACGATGAGATTTGCGACACAAAGATGGCAAACAAACCCATAATGAGTGAGGTAGCGTGTCCAGCATGTGAACACAGCATGCATAGTGCACTATAAAATAGAGTTATTGAATGCTTCCTACTGTCAACACTAAGCCCTTCAGTGGAGGTCACACAGTTCAATGGCTGGCTAACATCACCCTAACACCATTTCTAAGCTATGAGGATGTGTAAAAAAAATATCAACAGGCACAATCTGGAGAGGGGGGGGAGGGGGCGGTGCAAAAAAGGCGCTTGCCCACCACACAAGTGCTCCCCTTCCCCCATCACAATTCCACACAGATTTTCACCACCGAAGACAAAAGCCCGCCACCACCCATGTCAGCAAGCCCCAAGCTCTCGGTAGAAGGAAAGCACACGAGGATCAGCTCGGACACAGTCTTTTCTGAAATCTAGAACCCTCAGCCCTTCAAGCGTGGCCACCCTCGAAAGAGCGACGTACGCTTGACCCGCCTCAAAGACGCGACCCAGCGTCAGCTCGGCAAAGTCAAGCGTCAAACCCTGAGACTTGTGAATGGACATGGCCCAAGCATGCCTCAATGGGAGTTGCCGCCGCACGTGGCACCTACCCTCTGGGCCTGTGCGAATGGCCCAGCGCTCCTTGGTGATGATTTGCTTGCACGAGTTCATAAACTGGACAATGGGGTCTCCTGCATATGGTATATCATAGCTCCATCAATCCATTTGTCGATATAAACTTGAGTAGACATATACATGTGGTCATCCTCAATGCATCAATGAGGCGTCCACTTAGGTGGCCCAATAATTATGGCACCTTGCTGCCAAACACAATTTCGTTAATTCAGTTCGTTGCTGTCACTGCCGCTTTTGAATGTAAGCATAACAGATTAAAAAAGCACTTATATACCAAGCACTGTGCGTATGTTAATAAATGCCGGTTGTCAAAACTAAAATGCCTTGTGTACTAAAGTACTGCTTATATAGTCGCTGTGTTAATTTCAATGCCAGCACCATAAATGATTCATCCATGAAAAACTTATACTGTGAATTAAATTAATTGATTGATATGTGGGGTTTAACGTCCCAAAGCCACCTCTGTGAATCGAATAAAGTGACTCTACTGAGTAGTAGGAAGATTGATGATGGCTTTACACTGGCTCTGCCACAAATCATACATTCGATTGCCTTTTAGCCTCAAGGGAAGATCAATAGTGGATTCACCTTCCAAATGATTACTAACGCCACTAAGCCAGAGTTTTATACAGGCTACAGGTAGATAAAATATTGGTATTGATAGGCTCTTGGGCATGTTGGCAATACATCAAGAGCAAAACTAGCCCAATGGAAAAGAATGTTGAGACAGACACAAAATGCTGTGTGCTTCTTTCTATCTGAGTTGCTATAAAATTTCCAAGGGCTGTCCCTGTCTTTTCCACTGTGCTAGTTTTGCCATATAGTATGCTCGCTTGCTATCAGCATGGGCGATAGTATTAAATCTACTAATGACATACACTATGGCACTAAATGGCACAAGTCAAGCTTCCAATGTGTGTCTATAGTAATCAAGCATTCTGTGAAAGGTACCATAGACTCTCAGTAAACGTAAATCTGTTAAACGAAACTACATACTGCTTAGACGGAACTATTGCTTCTGCAATGCTAGGTTTTGGGCTTGTATTCCGCACCCATGTTCACCTCTCAGTAAACGGAACCTTTGTTAAATGGAACATATTTTTTCCCGGTCCCTTCAGGTTCTGCTTACTGAGAGTGTACTGTAGTTACGTATAGAGCTGAGCTAGTTGATACGCATTCATGTTCAAAGCCTGCACATGCAAAGACGAAAGCAAGAGAGAAGTTGTTTGTGGGGTCATGACTTCTCTCTCTCTCTAGAGTCTGTGTTAGCACGCCCAGTCTTTTAACAATATTATGTACGCAATCAAGCTAGGACTATTTTGCACTGAGCTTACCGGATGCAGAATCGAATCCCACCACGACCCCACGTGAGCCATTGGCAAGGCCAGCTTTCACTTGAGTGTTCTTGGTCAGCATAACCTGTGTGCCCACTTTGAGGCTCAGCGTGGCGGGTGCACACACTTCAAGCAAGTCTGCTGACGCACCTTCCGAGTCAATGGCTTTGAATATGCGCGGTGCGCTTGGCAGCTGGTCAAAGCACCTTTGGTTCATGAATTCCACATCGTCCGTGTGTGTGCTTAGTCGAGTTGCCACTATGTCACCTAAAATGGAAGCATAATACTATAAAGTTGCACCAGAAAGATAAAGGAATGAGTGTGAGCACAGGCTGTAATGCTGATCTCATGTAACTGAAAAAAACACTGCATTAAGAGAATATTGCCACCCCAGGGAGCAAAGAGTCGTTTTCATACTGTTGGTCGTGCGAACGCAAAGTGGGCCGTTTGCTCATGTCTGCTAAGATAGTGCGCACACCAGCAGTAGCAACTGCACTGTTATGAGCAAAGCTTGCCGTTGCTGCTCAAGCGACACAGCCCTCCCTGTCTACCGGCTCCTTTTATACTCCTTTGCCCAATGGAAGATGGGCAAATCTTTTCCTTTCCGCTTGAAAAGCAATCGATGGCAGGCTTCGCACACAAAGTGAGGTTATATTGCATGCACCCTCCTTGCAACGGAGATGGCTGGCTCGTTTCATCTCCGTTTAAACCGCGTTCATCAACAATGCTTGCCTGCAACAACATACGATTCCCCCAGAGATGTTATTGATTTGAACTTCATATAAACAATGACAGCAAGATTGACAGCAAAAAACTCAACATGTTGTTGGTGGGTAGCATCAAGCTACCCACCACCCCCTATTCTTGAGGACAACTTTTTTCTTTAGGACCAGCAACAGGATGGAGGGCAACAGCATATATCATTCGGCACAAACAAGTAGTCCGGAAAGAATTGACATCACTGCTGATTTTGAGAATGACAATACTCGGTTTCTTCTAAGGACTCTCTCTTTGAGGGCATGCTGAAAATTTACGGGCATGCTGTAAACTCGACGTCATATGTACAAGACTGCCTGTGGTTCGCACCAACACAGGGAGATGAGATTTGCTGTGACTACTGTGTGCCAGTTGCATAACTTGGCCAGTTTGTGCAAATGCCTTGAGCTTCCTGCTGGCTTGTTCCTGACTGCCCAAACATAGTAAAGTAGCCCCACATTGCAGCAATTTATCAAAATGTGCATGACAATTATGTGAAATACACCCCAAAAGTTTGTTTTGGAGCTTGACGGAAAGCATTTTCATACTAAAAAAACATGATGC
This sequence comes from Rhipicephalus microplus, assembly GCF_043290135.1. Lineage (NCBI taxonomy): Eukaryota > Metazoa > Arthropoda > Arachnida > Ixodida > Ixodidae > Rhipicephalus > Rhipicephalus microplus. The sequence goes on along the minus strand of NC_134709.1, from coordinate 12,914,387 downwards.
GGCATCATCGATCGTAAATACTGTATTCTATTATTGCATTTCTTTAGACAAATGGTCGCGGTTTAAATTTATACCAATATATACTAGTCATATCGTGACACATGTTCTGTATTGTATCTGCACAGCCATGGTAAATTTTTCCCGCCTCGGTTTCCATTACCTTTGCTACTTACTGTGCAGCAGTGATGCATACGTAGCAGGAAACGACAGATAAGCGCACCTGTGTCAAGAGAGCGACTGGCCGTCCTCTTGAGCGCTTCCTCGACCCAATCGGGGCAGGAGCCTACCCTCACTTGCTGCAGCAGAGAGATGAACCTAGGATCACTCTGCCTGTGCACCTGCTTAAGCTCCAGGGTGATGTTGATGCACTGGCGCCAAGCGGACGTCTGCAGGGTTTTGCATGATAAAATGTTGGTGTTTCACATCCCAAAAATGATGTCATTATAAGGGATGCCGTAGTGGAGTGTTCCAGTAAATTTGGGTACCTTGGGTTCTTTGAAGTGCACCCGAGTTTAAGTTAGTGGGCCTCTAGCACTTCGTCGCCACAAAAATGCAGCCACCGTGACCGAAATTCAATCTCTCGACCTTTGGGTTGGCTTTCGATAACCATAACCACTACAGCACTGCGACAGGTCAGGTTTTAGAATCCACAAATTGCATCGTCGCTCAAAGGATGGTGCCAGAGGCAGCTAACTTGACACAAAATGCGCACATTGGAATGCACACTGAAAAACCAAGTGAAGCACTCAGTTTCTTCGTTGTTTCAAAGTTTCAATGCATAAGTAGTTTCAAGAAAGCAATGCACTTCAAAATAATCGCCACAGTGGCACAGTGGTTATAGTGCTCAGCTGCTGATCTGAAAGTTAAGGGTTTGATCTCGACCATAGATGTTGTATTTCAATGGAGGTAAAATGCGAGAAGCCAGTGAAATTAAATTTAGGTAGGCTTTAAAAACACCCAAGTGATCGAAATTTCTAGAGCTCTCCACTATGGCGCCCCGCCGCAGTGGTCTAGTGGCTAAGGTACTCGGCTGCTGACCCGCAGGGCGCGGGTTCGCATCCCGGCTGCGGCGGCTGCATTTCCGATGGAGGCGGAAATGTTGTAGGCCCGTGTGCTCAGATTTGGGTGCACGTTAAAGAACCCCAGGTGGTCTAAATTTCCGGAGCCCTCCACTACGGCGTCTCTCATAATCATGTAGTGGTTTTGGGACGTTAAACCCCACATATCAATCATCAATCTCCACTATGGCACGCCTCATAATCATGTTGTGGCTTTGGCACACAAAATTCCCGATATTATTATTAATGCACTTCAACATGAATATATACGGTGAAATGTTAAGCAGACCACTAATGTGTGAAACTTGTTAAATATGCAGCGTTTGTTACCCTTTGCAGTCTGAAACCTTTACCTTGCCCCCGCTTCTTGCTGTCTGAAAAGAGAGTTCAAGTGAAGGAAGCTTACATATTCTTTCAAATGATGGGGCCTAATGGAGTAAGAAAAGAGATTCATGAATCAACCACAAAAGAGGTTTTCCAGCATTGCCCAAGGCTGCGTCAACAAGATTGCATTATCAGGAAAGGCCGTCAACAGACTGCATGCAAAGACTTTAAATTGACATGTCATCGTACGTCGCATCATCTTATAAGTATCCATCCATGCCATGCATGCATACTGCAGGGAAACAGTGCAAAGCCACACCTGAAAACAATAGACCGGTGCGGGATCCTCTTTCCGAGAGACTGGCGGGAGCTGCAGAAAGTCGCCGCAGAGAACCAGCTGGATGCCACCAAAAGGACGGTCATTGCGGCGCACTAGCCGGGCCACCCGCTCCAACTTGTGGAAGAAGCGGCCGTCCAGCATAGACACCTCGTCTACCACCAGCACTTTGCAGCGCCGCCAGTAATTCACCCAGGGTGGCCGCATCGCTCGCTGCATCATCACTTCCACTGTGGCCGTGCCTGTTCCTACACCTGTTGGGAAGGGCACATGTTATAAAGAATGGGACACTGGCGTAAATCACCAGAGGGTTAGGGGTGCTGACAATCCTTGTGGTCAGGCTAGAAGTGTCACCCCTTGCAAGTGTACACCCTTTATATTTGTTTTTTAAACGTGATACCTGAACTGCATGACATTTAAGCATAGGCCATTCAACATTTTAACACGAAAGTGTTTTATGCCTGGGTCCACCATGACTCCACTGACGTATTCCCATCACGGATATGACATTATAGATATGCACTAACAAGATTGCAAAGAAAAAGTTAGCAGAAAGAGTTCCATCGCTGGGCGTCCAACCTACGACATCTCGCTTCACAACGCACGGCACAAAGTCACTAGGCCACAAAGCGTACACTGTTCAGCTTAATAAAGGCAAGCAATTTATATACACCACATACTGCTGGTTGCTCTCCGAACTTGCCAATTTTGGCGCACTTTCGTCATCGCTCGCGAGATGATGAAATGAGGTTCGTGCTTATCTCTTAATGGGGGGGAGAGGGGGCAGGGTGGTTTTTAGATCTTGTGCTTCCCTCTAAGTTTGCACTAAGTTATAGTGAGCACGACGGTCCCTTTGCTTGCTGCAGTGGCCGCGTTTGCCATGAAATGTGCTGCTCACACACAAAGAGGTACCAACTGCAGCAGTCAGTTCGCGCTCGTCCTGCATATACTTTTGTGTTTGTTTCATGCGTCCTTCATTGTGCTGAAACAGTGCGTCTTAAACGTCGAGTTGTGCCACATTTTCACTAAATGACAACAACTTATGGGGCATGTTTATAAAATTCAAGCATTAATACGACGGAGACAAGAGAGGGCACAGCATGAGCGCTTACAACTAAGGTCTTTATTGCTTCAAAAGAAAATTGTGGTGTTTTGGTAGGGCTCCGGAAATTTTGACCACCTGGGGTTTTTTAATGTGCCCCTAAACCTGAGCACACGGGCCTACAACATTTCCGCCTCCACCGGAAAACCCTTGTAAAGAAAGCATCAGAAATTTCAGCTAAAAAAAAATGCCTAATGTACTTGGTAAAGGTTAAGACCTTTGAAGCCCGCAAAGAGCTTTGGCTGAGAATGTTTGTGACGGTAAAGAGTGAGTTACTCAAATCATGACCACTGCAGTCCTAAGTGCACAGGCACACCCCCCCCCCCCCCCCCAGAAAGGATTTATAAATATTTCAAAATATGCTAAATAAGCAGACATTGATGTTCAAATAAGTAGAATTGCAAACGAAATTGCACTTCAACAACTGATGTTTTATTTAGCTCCTGATAACAAGCTGCAACGTAGCTATTTCAGTTCACTTTCTTTCTGGGGTCGCTTGAAGTTCCTTCAAGTGAAGTTTCGCTGTACATCCCATTCAGGTAATACGCTGCACAAGCATCATTGAAAATTAAAGTGCCAATGAATACCGAGACAGGAAAACAAGATGATACCACACAACCGCAGATAAATTTTCAGTTAAAGTCATAACAAAGTAGCTGCTCTTCTGATCTCAGCAACTATATGTGGTGCAATTTACGTAAATGATAGCTATCACAACTGGTTCTGTCCAAGAAAATCGGTGCACATTGCTACCTCTATTCAAAGGTTTAACATTGGCACACAATATGTGCACTGCTTAAATTATGCATTGAATAGCATTCTAGAAAAGCATTATTAAAACTCTGCTTAAACATGCCACATGCAGTTTCAGCAATACAGAAGTGTAACTGAAAAACGAACAGTTACCAGCAAATGAATGCAGCGTGGTGCCACCAATCTGGGCAGCTGCAATACCGGTCGTAGCCGTGGCAAATGCATCCTGTGGTGGTAGTGACGACAAAATGTGCTTCAAAAGGTACGACTTTCCCGTGCCTGCACCACCGGTGAAGAACACGCTGCGGCCAGCCAGGACTGCACTGAGAACCGTTTTCTGCTCCAAGGTAAGCTGCACGGTATTCAAGCTCCTCCCAGGCTGAAGGCAAGCGAATGTGAAGTACAAGACTGATTTTAAGAAAGCTATGCTTTTTTTAAATGACAGAACATCTCGTTTAACATTCCGAGTACAACAATCTTGCTCTGTGAAAAAATAAAGCCATGAACTTGCTTTAGTAGCAGAAAGGAACCGCAGCAAAACTCAGTCGAAGACATGTGGTAAAGTCAGTGTAACGTACAACAATTTTCACGAGTGGTTTCGCTAGAAAGAAATTCTTCACTGCACAACCTTTTTCATTTCACATCTACACTAGCTATGTTATTCTGTACATGTCCTTACACTCTCTTATTTTGTGTCTGCTTCCCCTACTTTCGGCAAAAAGTTGTGTTTTATTCTTGGTACCCCCGACATCTTGCAGATGCATGCCTCATTGATGTACCTCGTTCTTAATTAACGACACTAAAAAAAAAAGAGCACACACATCTGTACCTCTTCTCAGAGATTGTAGCTGTGTAACATGTTTTCTCATGCACTGAGAACGAGCATTTAAACTGATTTTTTTTCTGCGTTACCTTTACCAGGTGTCTACCATGTAAATGAAAAAAAGAAAGTTAGATGGGAGGGAGGGTTTGTCACGGTTTACCTGTTTGGGGTAGGTAAAGTAGGTTGTTACATGGTGACCACAATTTCTCAGCACCATATTTTTAAAACTTGAATACGAAGCAGTGAAAAAGGAATGCCAGGTCAGCAAGAATGCTGCATTTTTACAGTCAAACTGTGTTATTTACGTTCCAACATTGTTACTGCCCTGTTCGCATTTACACCTAGCCAAACTATCCCCTTTAAATAGTGCAAAAGAGAGCGCGGTATAAAACGCTGACCTTCACAGTGCTAGGTCCCATCGGTCGGCTCTTCTTTCCCGTCGGCGTAGTTTGGTCGTCCTTCGAAAGAGGTCTCTTCAGACCCTGCGACTGGGTCGCATTGGCGTCGCGCAGCATCAACGGACTGATCTCTTCGATAACTCTCGGCTTGCCCGACTTCAAGCGTTCGCGAGCAGACACGGCGGGCTCTTGAGTCGCCTTCTTGGCGTGCAGAAACTTGACGAACGTGCCGAGCTTGCTGGGCGGACAGTTGGAGAAGTAGAGGTGCACTTTTTCGTCCTTGAGGGCGACGGACATCTTACCTTCCCGCACGAACTTCTTGTGCACGACGGCGTTTTGCAGCGAGTACACGACCGAACGCGGTCCCAAGCTCACCCTGAGTAAAATGTCCCGAAATTCGTTCCTGTACAGAGATGCCTCGGCATTCTGGTGCGTCACCTTGCGAGCCGGTGCGCCGTTGCTCTGTAGATGCTCGACTACCACGGTTCCCGTGATGGCGACGGGCGATATTTGGACGCACGGGTTTTCCATGGGACGCACGGCACTCGAACCAGCGAGGAAAACGGGGAGTTGTGGTGGACGAGTAGGAAGTTCACTTGCGGAGGCGACGGCTGTCACAAAACACCGGCCCGCCGGATATTTCGAAAACTTGCTCTCGGGCTCTGCTGGGCTTGGCTGGGCTCGCCTCGCTTAGAAAGCCCCGTCAGTCTCGGAGGCCAGTGAGTTAGTAAAGCGCACGAAATGAAAGCATGTCACTTTACACCAACGTTTAAAAACGTTGCTTTACACGTGGTGCCACGGTGCAATTTCAGTTAACTAAGCTGTTGTCTCTACATTTTGTTAGCTATTTGTTTTTTGCGTCGTTATTTGTGTTTTAGAGGTTCGAAACGCATCTTTAGAACATGTTTCAGCACTTATTTTTGTATTCGCCACAATTTAAATTATTATTAAACAATAGTTTTTATTAGTAAACCTACTTTTATATGGTATGATATTTGTTATCTGAACATTTAGTGTTTCAAACTTTTTTCAACGTCTTGTGGCGCCACCTATATGAACCAGGGTGTTTTGTGGGAAATTGACTTGCTGCAATCGCATAGGCGCTTGTAACAGCGCTACAATGTGCCCTGCAACCACGCTTAAACTAGCCAGGATCAGACGCGATGAGACAATCCACATTTTGCCAAATCCTGTGATACAGCTGCCCTGTAGCTGCAATGAGACGACGCACTCGTACAGCGTGTGCTCAGATTTGGGTGCACCCAGGTGGTTGAAATTCCAGGTGGTTGAAATTTCCGGAGCACTCCACTAAGGCGTCTCTCATAATCTAATGGTGGTTTTGGGACGTAAAACCCCACATATCAATCACTCGTACAGTAACATACCTCGTTGTATACTGCGTAGCAACACAACCATTGCTGATGATTTTATTTGCTTTTTCCTCTAAATCATATTGGTGCTGACAAGTTATCAGCTGATGATCAATGTAACAGCATTGCTGCCTGCTCGTTATATGTTAACGATCCACTGACAATGCATGTTGACAAGTACCTTATCAGATACAATCACTGCTCCAAGGTCAGTTTAACTTTGTCCTTACTAGATAGCAGTTGGCAATTGTTCAAGGAAGAAACAAGTATGGCACGTACACATAGATATAATGCTCAACAGAGCGACAGTCTGCAAATTACCAGCACAGAACTACCAACCTTAGGACCTGTCCTGGTCTACAGCAGAAAACGACACAAAGTATGCTACCAGAAAACTTGCTTGCTGAACTTCAAAACTGGCTACGTCCTTAAAATAACCCTGACATTTCAAAAATGTTCTTTGAAAATGTGCTTCTACACATAAATAATATATGGCTCACAAACTTCACCCCCCCCCCCCCCCCCCAATTATTACAAGCGGTTACCCTAGCCTCTCGGCTATATGGTCGGCACAAAGAGATGATTGTTACTAAACAAATAAGCAACATAGCACAATTCACATTCATAGCATTACTACTGGATGTTAAGTTAACTAGGAAGTTAACTGAACAAACTGGAGGCACTACAGATAAGAAACTCCAAGTTTTATATATAGCTGGCATTATAAAAATGACGTTAGTGAACAAAACTCAATGAAGCAAGGAATCGGCTTAAAGGAGCCATGCAACACTTTTTTCGGTAATGGTTGATGGCTTCAATAAAAGTGCTTACTGCCTCATGAATCGAGTGCCGCAAAAATGTTTAGAGTCTTTCAAGTACGTGCGGAGTTACAGAGATTTGCCACATGCTTCAAGCGGTTTCTCTCCTCTTTTGTACTAGAAAGCACGCTGATAGCTACGCAGGGAGGAGAATGACAGTGAGGTAAGGAGACGTCACCCTTCATCAGTGCGTGCCACGAGATGGAGCACTTTCTTGTCATTTTTTTCTTTGAACGTGCGGCTTACTTTCAGGGTGAGCGCACCAGCACGAGGCAGCATCTTGCAGTGGCCACAGTGCAGCTCATGGCACTCAAAACAGCCAAAGACCGTAGACGTTGGGTATATGACGCAGTAATTTGGGTATATGGCATCATTTGTAGAGAGAAGAGGGCGCGATTTTGAGGCGACATTGAAAATTAATTGCGAAGTCCAGGCTGCGTGCTGCACTATAACGCTTCGTTCATGTGTTATAATGAGCCTCTGCTACTGATATCATGCTAAAAAAGATGTTGCAGGGACTTTTTAAAAGCTCAAGTCCAACAACACTGTATATGAAAGTAATACCATAATGAACAGCTGTCAGTGTTTTTACTCCAGAACCATTATACTGTTAAAAGTGCTAAAATAGGCTGACCAAGCGGCAGTCGTACAGGTCATACTTTGAAGCTTATCATAAGGCGATCTCTGGAACTGACACAAAGCATATACCAATATATCGACTTTAATAGATGTGTATATTCATCCAATTACATAAAAATATTTCATTCTAAAAGAAACAGGGCAACCCAGCATGCAAACACTCTCAGTGGTGTTTGCACACCTGTTTGTGTTGTCCTGACTTCCCTCATGTGTCTGTCCAGTGTTTGCACGTCCAGTCTTTTTTCAGAATGAATATGTATCAACTAGCTGTGCTCTCTATAATCAAAAAATATTTTATTTATCTTAACTCTCACATTCCTGAAATTGTTCACAGGCTATAGCCATAGTCTTTAATCCACGAAATTCCATCGCCACTTTGCCCTGAAAAGTAAGACAGCATATGTCAAAGACAATAATACATCATGCCAGAATTCTAAGAGATACCAGAGGTTAGGAATCAAAATCTGACACAAGTTAAAAGGATACCGACATCAATTTCTGAAGATGAGTTTACTGAACCACGCAAATCTGCTGTACACAGACACATCTGGGAAAGTGTCAAGGTCGGTAAATGCTCATAAGATATAATACTCCAGTTTAGGTTTCGCAAGCTGCACCTACTGACATCAACACTATTACAACGTCAAGGTACAGTGTCAATTCTCGCAACTTTACGCTTTAGTGTACCTAGTTGTGACATCAGCTACCAAAACATTCAGAGCTACAAAGTGTACTAACCACGATATGTTGCACGAGCACGTGACAAAAAACTCATGTTGCGTTGTGACGTCCGGATACGCTAGAAACTGAAACTAGCTGTTAAAAACATGTTGTATAGTTATTTTCAATGTGCACTCGCACTGAACACTACATTTTATAGACTATTCAGGGCTTGGCCTTTCATTTGACGAACAGAAGAAAGAGGCAACAGAAAGTTTTCGTGTCAGTGCCTTTTAAGGTTATTTCAAGTTGAACAGGCAATGTCGCCAGAGACATTTCTGCAGGAAGACTTCATCACAAAAGACTTGGCCCTTAACAAGGTAAATCCTTGTTGGAACGCTGCTCATGCAACATTCCATACTAAGCAATTTCTCATCACAGAGGTTAAGAAGGAACACAAATTTCTCACCAGATGGCGTGTACTCGAGGCCTATCCAGTCATCGTAGCTGAGCTCTTCAAGTAGGTGGAGGATATATTTATAATTTATTTCACCCGGCGCATTAAGCTCATCCCTGCGTGGAGCCTGGGAAACTTGTATGTGACCTGTGGCAAAACACGAAACAAAATTTTGTCACTTCAACCAAGACGAAGAACTCGCGGGCGTTTCATTTCACGTACCTACAAGTGGGTACACACTCGCAATAGTGTTGGTCAGATCGCCCGAGCTCATTTGAAGGTGGAATACATCCTGAAACAAAAGTTCATTTGCTTAGAATGCCACACGACCAATGAGGTAGAGATGTCAAATATACCAGGAGTAGCCGCAAGTTCTTGTGGTTCAGCTGTGTGACATAACGTGCAGCTGAAACAAACGTGCAGTTGCATGGAGATAAAGCGCACGAACAAAGCATGCAACGTTAAGCATATACCTTGTTCATAGCTGTTGAGAAAATATCCCGGTTTAACCTGCTTGCACAGGGGCTCTATGACGCCTACAATTCCTTCCTGGAAAGCAACGAACACAATTCCATCGGTAATACCAAACTATTATCATCAAATCAATGCATTACCTTTTCAAGCAGACCGGCTGCTTTGGTCAAGTTTGCGAGGTATGTTTCCTCCATAACGCTGCTGCGCTCTGTGCCAGTGATTCCTGCCATAATATGTATCCTTAAGAAAAAGAAACAGGCATATGTCAACAAGTGGTGATGACGGATATAGGACTGATATTAAAACAGGCACTCCAAGACCACTGCAGCACTCATAAGGCTTTCGTCTCACACAGCCTTGAAGGCCAAGCCGATCTCTATTGAAACTAAGGCTTTGTTTTACAATAATTCGTTTTGAAAGTTTGTGTACACCTGGTGACATGAGCACTTTTCAGGATACAGAACATAAATCGGGTGCCCCTACATGAAGAGGTCAATGGAAAATGAGTTATCTAAATTGAATGTTCCTTGATGCTGGCTGCACAGAGCTTTGTTCAAGCCTAAAAAAAGCTGCACTTTATAAAAAAAACCACAACATCAGGTGGCAGCTCACGTTGTGGAGTGTAAACGTCCGATGTGCCGTCTACAGTTGAGACAAGCAAACTGCTTTGTCAGCCTGCAGCTACGCTGTTTTATTTATGAGCTGTGGGTTTAGGTTGTAAACAATGAAATACCAGTCGGCTGCCTGCTCCTATAAGTTCACATTATAGTATTCAATACATCGTGCAAAAAAATTTCTATATTAATTGCTATGGCATAGTGTGGCTTTGAGTTACGCATACTTATATCTATCCAACATAGCCGTTTTTTTGTTACTACCTGTAGCAAATTGTTTTCTTTGGGGGGGGGAAGGGGGCTACCCTTATTTTTTTTCACTTTGTAGTTACTACACCTCAATATAGAAATGGCAAATGTTCTCTACGGTTTCCATGGCTTCATTATCTGCTACATTCATACAGTTGTGTCGATTTCTAATCAGTGTTAAAACACATGGTGCCATGAACGGCTTGGTACACAGTGAGAACCAAATGTAAAAGCCATACTTCTTGCAGTCCAAGGCCTTGGCATACTTTATCGAAGTCTCCAAGCTGCTGAGAAATTCTGATTCAAGACCTGGCCTTGCAGCGAAGCCCAACTCGCCTTTAGGCAAGTCACCTGGAAGCCACAAGAATGTGAGAAAGGCCATTTCCCTTTGCGAGGTTGCAGCAGGTTTCTGGTGCAACAAGCATACGAAGTTGAATTCACACTAGGCAACACACAAGCTGTACTCGTAACCTAAAGGACTGGGCACGACAGCAGAAAGATGCAGAAGAGTTGCTGAAAGCTTCATTGTATGCTATGGACTAACTGTCCACATGTAACACAAACACAAATATTTTTGGTTTAAACCACGATAAACTCTAACGGCATGTTTTCTGAAGAAAATCACAGCTGCAAGGAAAAATGACATTGGCAGGTGTGAGTTCTCAAGTAAATATCCTGCTGAAGAACATTCAAAGCAGCTGATGGCAAGTCTTTTTCTTTATGGCATGAACATGCATGTGACTTCAAGGGCATATCAGTAAGCCAAACTCTTGAAAGAACACACATATTCAAAGGATAATTTCAACTCATGCCACACAAAACTTTTTCACTTGGTAAACTATCAGTAACATAGTGTCCACACAACAGTCTAAGTGATGCATGGTGAAAATGAAAAGGTCATATGGCTTTTTATTGAGAGAACAGCCTCACAGAGAAGTCAACAAACCTGTAAGTGCACACAAGGCTTTCATATCCTTTGCAGCACAATCCAACCGACCAATGGTGGAGCACTGGTCAATGGGCTCGACTAGACCCACTGTGGTGTTCTGGTGATCGTGGTGCTTGAATGGTGACCTGTAGGTCGCGGGATTGAATCTTGGCTGCATTTCGATGGAGGTGATATGGTTGAGGCACATGTACTTAGATATAGGTGAACATTAAGGTGGTCGATACTCACGGATCCCTTCATTACGGCTCCCTCATAATCATGTCATGGTTTTAGGATGTAAAACACCAACAGTTGTTATTATCACGGGCTCATAATTGTTATTATCAGTGGCCTGACGGCTTTTTCACACCAGTGGCTAGCACCAGCCGCCCCACCAAGTCGGACTACGAGGCTCATCGATGCTTAGTTGGGTATATAGCAGGCTGTGAAAGTGAGAACTGTTGGACAAGTTTGCGTTTTCATATTTGGTTATATAAGCACGTCCTTTTATATTTGATTGTTGGTTATCACGATTTTCTCAAAAGGCATACTGGTTGTGGCACATGCACAGCTGTCACCTTGTTTCTTGCACATGTGCGATTATTGTTTACGGGATTACTGCCTGCCAGTCTGACTCGGTTGCAAGTTGAGCGTCCGTCTGTACTCCCTTTCGTCGATGTAGTTTCATCGTCAAGTTCGCGCCCTTCAAACTACACTAAACAAGCCACCAAGCAAAAAGTACGTAGGGTAGACTACCTGGATAAGAGTTGATAAGCACCTGCTCCATTCCGCAGGTCTCCTTCTCACTGCGGATGTTGTCGATGCCCACATCGTAGGGAAACTGGCATTCGACGGCTCTGAATCCATGCGACTGCGCTACGCGGTAGCGCGTCAGCAGCGGAGTCTGTGTGAACATTGTCGAGATGTTGGCGGCGAACTTGAGAGGCATCTTCGATGACGGACTGTGCGAGTAACACCTGCGTTTCGAGAAATCCGAAAGCGCTGTCACTCGTGCCAACGGGCGGTGAAACAACCGGTTCATACCTGGTAGCATTCGCTGCGATGTTGAAAGCAGCTAGAAGAGTTCGTTTCCACCTGAAAATACAGCCTAAGCGCATAACATGATCCGGTTAAGCTCGGGATATATCGCTACTTATCGGCGAAGAGCGGCAGATAAAACACGCGTCGTTGCCGCTTACACATGTTTGGAACAGCTTCCACAGACAGAGCAGCGACAACTTCTCGGGCTTCGTCGTTTCCTTCTCTGATCTTCGGCAATCCGCGATTGGGCGAAGAGAAGTTATTGTGGTCACGTGAGTTAAACTGCGATATTTAAAACGGGAATAAGTGTTCGAGCAGTGATCGTATCTCCCTGCTCTCGCTCCAAACCTTATATATTCATGTTCATAATGGTTCATGTTGAGAAATGCTGCTTGGAAGAGAGAAATTTGTCGTGTGTTTTCTAATACGTAAGCTTGCTGTTTGGCTGATCTCTCCCGACGAGGCCAAGGCTGATAAGCGTTTAGTCTATTGGGTCGGCGAGCCAGGCGCCCAGAGGAAGGGGCGTAGCCAAGGGATGGAATACCGGGCCCGTCCCCGTCCCCCCTCAATTTTTTTTCGTCGTGGTGTAAAGAGCGAGAAACGACCATTTCAAGGGCGTGCCCCTGCCGAAATCAAGGAGGTGCCACCCCCGAAAAAAAATTCTGGCTACACCCCTGCCCAGTGGGTCCAAACTACGCATGCGCAGAGGATGACTCAAAACGAAAAATTAAGGCAGCTTGGCATTAGTGGTGCCAAGCCTGTAGTAGTTGTTGTTTTCCTCTGCACATGGCTCGCACCCAAAGGAGGGGATTGACCGATTATAAGGTGAATTTGCCTGATACTTTCTGCATTGCTTCATTCCTAAAAAAACGTTAGTTACTTAATTATTATTTGAATTGCCAATTGCGAATTTGAAGGAAAAAAGAAAAGTAGTGAGACCATAATTTAGCAAGAAAATCGTTTAGTCTCAGTGATGTATTCCTGAATGGCGAATAAAACATCCCTGTGGCTGTAACCTAGTGAAGAGGCTCCAAATGAAAGGAAAGCAGGTTCTGATAACTGCTAGCCCAGTTTTTAAAGAGGTGGTGCTAGTGTGCTAGTGCTATTAACCTGGCAGTATTCTTTGTTTCTCCATGGTATCCCTTTTATTTTTCATTTTTCCGCTTCTTCTGTCTTTTCTCCCTCTATTTCTATTCCCCTTCCCTTTTGTTCCCTTTCCTTCTCTCTCTCTCTCTCTGTTTCTCACTTGCTTCCTCTTTTATTCTTATACATGCTTTCACCTGCGTTACACCAAGCGACGACAGCATACGACAGCACGGAGCCCTAAAATGCTTCGCACTGATATCATCATCAAGGCGCTCGAATAACAAGAGGAGAAAGAGTTCTCCTCGGCGTGAGCGGGCACTCTATAGGAGGTACTAGCGTGACGTCATCCGCAAGGGGCGCTAGTGCGGCAGTCGCCATACTTGAGGTCTCGCTGGCGATCATCACCGTCGTACGACCACAACCGAAGTTCCCGGAAGCACGTATTGTGCCGACATTTTTCTAGCCTTTTCGGCTTTGGTGTCCTACAAAAAGGACACCAAGAAATACTGCTGCCAATTGTGGCACAATCAACGCAGAGATTTGAAAGAGGTATTTCAGGCATCCACAATATATCTGCAAAACATAGGCAGTAGTTTTTTTCGTAATCGTCTTCTGAAATCTGCAAGATGGCGGAAGGTGAAAAATACGACACTCGGCGCTACCTAATAAATTATGTCTTGCGCATTAGCTGTTGCATCGGTAGCACTCATATTTTATTTTTCGTGTTATTGCTAATATGTTTAACTTTCTACTTGCAAAATGAGTCTTCTCTAAGACTAGCACGTTGCCAGCAGGAATGGACAATCTTTCAGTGGTTGTCAGAGGTCTGAATGCATTCACGTAAATACGGAGATGTAACTCTTGCGATAGCTCTTGATTTCTCGTTACTTCAGTCGGGAAACCTGCCCATATCTCTTAGTGTAGTGTCTCCAATAGTGAGACAGTACGTAATCAATTTCGATTCGGCTTTTTTTTTTTCACTCTAATAATGGTGCGTGAGGAACCTAGAAGATGGAGACGATGAAGTGCAGTTCGTCCAGCTTGCCCTTGCAGTCATGGGTGAAAACAATTTGGCGCTGTAAAGCATAACTCGGCAATCTTTTTTTACGTTCGATCTTGAAAGCGTCCAGTAATTAGACGATGGCCATTCGCGTGCAATGAGAAGTTGCGCATCATGAACGCAAAAACCTGCTTTTGGACTTTTTTAGGCACTGTAACTATGCATGGTTCCTACCTACGTGCTATAGTTACAGAACGATTACGCGGGCTTAACAGGGTAAAAAAATAGGCACACCTAAGTTCAGCAAATTTCACTTTACAACCAAGAAATTCAGAGCTGAGAGGTTTGGTGATACGTCAAGTATCAAGCTGTCATATGGCGGATCGCCGACGGACCACAATTATGGCGGCGCACACTGGCGCCTCCTTCCGGGAAGAGCTCAGTTAATACCTCCTACACCGTTCTACACGTGGTTTTGCGCGCATAACACCAATGATGACAGCATAAAAAAGCCCGGGCGGCCTCTAATATGTTCATTATATATATATATATATATATATATATATATATATATATATATATATATATATATATATATATATATATATATATATATTGTAGCGATGCTGAAGCCGATCCAGCCGGGTCTTGCTTGTGCTCTTGCCACGATGATTGCGGCGGGCTACTTGAACGTGGCCAACCTGTCGCGGCATTATATATATATATATATATATATATATATATATATATATATATATATATATATATATATATATATATATATATTCAGCACGTATGGCTCGCTATCACTCTGCCCTTCGCGGCACAGAACGTTATAGCACAGCAGATAGCGTATACTGTTGGCCAACAGCCGACCTAAGTAGTGTGGCATTTGAATCGGATACACTTCTCGACACCGGTGCAACGGTCCATTGTCGGATCACATCACACAGTAGCAACACCAGCGTGAGCAGGAATGACAATTACGGGAGAGCGCGATTCTGTTTCCTCACGCGCGCTCAAGGTCATGAGGCGCGTTGACGTCACCTTTCTCCCCTTAATTGTGTCATGCCCCCCCCCCCCTGTGAAAATGAACTTAGCCATAAAAAAACAACTCTCAGAATTATCGAGCAACTCTTCATACAAGTTAAATAAAACAAGTCCTTTTTTAATCGCTATTTTCTCCAGCATCACGCGTGCGTGCGCAGCGGCTCTTCCAAGTGCGGCCTGTTGTCCAGCGGCACGGTCGTGTGGCGGGACACTTCACGCAGAACGTTGTCCACCACATCGGTCGTGGTCGCCATGCCACCCAGGTCCTGGGTGTGGATCCGGTCCTCGTTGAGCGTCTTCTCCACGGCGTCCTTGATGAGGTAGGCGTGGTCTCGCAGCCCCAGGTGCTTCAGCATGTCCACCGCGGCGAACAGGCTGGCGGCCGGGTTGGCCAGGTTCTTGCCCACCAGGTAGCTTCCGGTATTCCTGGTGGCCGTCTCGAACACGGCGAACTCGCGGCCGTAGTTGCGACCGGACGTGATGCCGGGTCCGCCCGTCAGGCCACACGCCATGTTGACCAGGATGTTGCCGTACAAGTTGGGAACCAGCATGACATCGAACTGCGAAGTACCAGAGCAGTAGGAACATTAGGGGGATACCCGAGGAAAGTACAAACTTTATTAAATGGGGGAATAAAATGCAGTTACGTACAGGTGCTGCGAATACTGCTGGCCTTGCCCTCATCATCTTTACTTTCGTTTCTTCCTTCTTCCTTTCTATATCTATTTGTCTCTCACTTTGTCCCTCCATCTCTATTTCTCTTTCTGTCTTTTATTCTTTCTATATGCCTTTCTCTCGTTCTCTCAACCACAGAAACGCAGCCATGTAGTTCCCATAAATGCTTGTTATGCATGATACCGTGCCTGGATAGCCGACTGGTTACGACGCTCGCCCACGGACCATGGGTCATCATCATCATCAGCCTGACTACGTCCCCTGCAGGACAAAGACCTCTCCCATGTTCTGCCAGTCAACTCTGTCCTGTACTTGCTGCTGCCACTTTATACCCGCAAACTTCCCAAACTTATCTGCCCACCTGACTTTCTGTCTCCCCCTAACTCGCTTGTCTTCTCTGGGAATCCAGTCAGTTACCCTTAATGACCAGCGGTTATCCTGCCTACACGCGCTACATGCCCGGCCTATGTCCATTTTCTTCTTATTCATTTCAACTATGATATCCTTAACCCCGGTTTGTTCCCCAATCCACTCAGACCTCTTCTTGTCTCTTAAGGTTACACCTATCATTTTCCTTTCCATCGCTCACTGCGTCGTCCTCAATTCAAGTTCAACCCCCTTTGTAAGCTTCTAGGTTTCTGTTCCGTTGGTAAGTACCGGCGAGATGCAGCTGTTATATACCTTCCTCTTGAGGGATAGTGGTAATCTACCAGTAATTATTTGAGAGTGCTGCCGAATGTGCTCCACCCCATTCTTTTTCTTCTAGTTACTTCGATCTCGTGATTCGGACCGTGGTATACCGAGTATCAAATGTAGCTTCCGCAAGAAACCTCATTTCGTTTTATTTATTTGTTCTCCTCCTCAATGCCGCTCCTACTCCTTTAAAGCTCCTGTCTCTACTTGGCAAATCAATTAACACCGCCTCCCATTCCCTTCCAGTTCGTCGCCCTAGCACTCCTCGCTTATCAAGACTTCACTCTCTCCATCCTAGGCTACAAACGTGTTTCTCTTCTCCGTCACTCCGCTCTTTCGCGCAGTGAAGTTCTTTCGATTTGAGTCAGCCAGGACATTCCCGGTTACATGCCGAAGCGAAATTTTCGTTGCAGATAGCAAACTTAGCAGCCGTCCACATTGTTCACTGTGTCGATGGCGCAACTTCGGGGGTGTAACATACTGTACCTGCGAGGGCCTCCGCACCAGTTGCATGCAGCAGTTGTCGATGATCATGTCCTCGACGGCGATGTCCGGGTACTCGCGCGCCACGTCCAGGCACGACTTGAGGAAGAGGCCGTCCGAGAGCTTCATGATGTTCGCCTTGTGCACCACGGTCACCTTCTTGCGCTTGTGCGTGCGCGCGTAGTTGAAGGCGTAGCGGGCGATCTCCGTGGACTTCTGGCGCGTGATGATCTTCAGACTCTCCACCACGCCGGGGGCGCTGGCGTGCTCCAGCCGGCTGTACTCGCCTGCAGGGTCCCAAAACCACGATATGAGAGATGTCGTGCAGGACTGGTTCTTCAACGTGCATTTATACCACGTTCCATGCATCAGGTGCAACCCTGCAGAAGCTATGCAAGAAGTTCGGCCAGCAAGACGTGCGAGTTACGCGTGGCTTTCGTCGTTGTCATGTGAGCCAAACACTGATAGCTCGTGTGTGATGCGTCGAAATCGATCGTCAAAAAGCGAAAACAAGGAGACGCCAAGCAGTCCAGAACAACTTATTGGCAACAGTATGATAGGGTTCGTTTATATCCGAAGCGCCTTCACTTATTACTGCGCCTAATGAAATGAAATATGGTTGCTAACATGGGTACGCGCGGGGTGTCAGCAAAGAAAGTCGCTGCAATAAACCTTAGACCCCTGAAGCGGAACCCTGCCAGAGGCGTAGCCAGGGAGTGGCACCTCGGGCACGTGCGCCCCACCCCCTTTTTTTTAGCCATGACAGAGAGCGAAAAATGACCATTTCAAGGGGGTTCTCCCCTCGAAATCAAGGGGGTGCTCCCCACCCCCCGAAAAAGTGCCGCCATATCCACGAAGTGAATGAAGATGAGTGGGCGAAGCTCCTGAGGTAAACCTGGTAAACCATGAATCCTCCGTACATTTTGCCCACTAGATTTTATCACAACGCTCCCCCTAGCGTACGTCACCGCACGAAATCGAACGATTGCCTTCCACCAATGACACGTGCCATATGTGACATCATTCCTACTTTATAACATCTCGCATCTTTCATCATCAACTACAAGTACCGCCGTCTAGTTTATAACATCTACTATACCTACTATTCTACTATTCCTACTATTTATTTTACTATACCTACTATTCTTCGACAGTTTCCGCGTCTGTATAGGGGAAGTATGTATAGGGGAAGTTATTAGAACCAATATAAAGTAAATAAGAAGACAGAAAAGTGGGTGAAAAAATTTATTTTTTCCGATTCATGGTTTAACTTTAGCTTTATTTTAAGGACATGGTGTGGTTATGAATAATAATAATATGCGTAGGAGAGAACGCGCTTTGTAGGCGCTACGTGGACGAAATTTTGCATGCCCTGGAGTATACGTTAACAGTGCTACGACGTCATGTGTACACTATCAGTACTTTATCTGTTTTTTTTTTCACGAAATGAAAGAATTATCAGTACCCTGCATGCACTTGACCAAGCTGGAACCCCCCCCCCCCCCCCCGTAGCACACTGACACCACTTCCTCTTTATGCACGCCCCAACGGCACTTGTACCGTCGCAAAAGATAAATGCGAAGATTGCACAAAAGGGTCAAATACAGGCGATGTCCGCGTTGATAAGCGTTATCTGCTTTACGCTTCGTTCTCTTTAAGACGGCTGCGTTGCTGGATGCCTGCCGCAATTATCGGCGTTCATAAAACAGCCCGCTGCAAAAGGGAAATTCTGGCCTAGCAATATTCCGTAAGCATCAACAAATGTTGATGTGCAAGCTATATATTAGAAACGGTGATAATTTGACGCTCTAAGCAGCTAGTGCTCTACACTGAATTGTAGAGGTTTTACGTTCCGAAACTGAAACAATTATAAGGTACGCCGTGCTGGGCGCTTAGTTGCGGAAATTTTCGACAGCCTGGGGTTCATTTTGCTTCCACTGAAATGCGACCTCAACGTCCGCAATCGACCCCGTGTCCTTCGGGTCAGCAACCGAGCGCGCTGTAACTGCGCAGCTCACTCCCCCGATTCGAAACCTCTGTGTCATTCATTCGCGGTGTTTGTTTCTATATCTTTTGCATGTGTGACCTTGCACTTTTTTTTTTTCGTCCCACATATTTCATAATTACTTGAAGTTGCGTCACGCGCGTTCATAAATTACGTCACACACTCAAGAACAATACGTACTTACAATTCAAAGCGTCTTCATTCGAACAACGCAGCGTGTAAAGGTCAAAAGAAGCGTAAGTACGTCATTGTTGTGTCGGCAAGATGGATATTGAAATGACTGACCTTCTTTCCTATTATTCAATACCACCGATGAATAATTTTGTAGTTTGTGCTTATCAGTGAAAGGGCGTTCAGGCAGGAGTCTGTAACAATCAATAATATATCAGCACCAACAGTAGCTGTTCCAAGCCATAACTAAAATAATAAGATCTATATAGCTGTCTACCTATAAACACTTGTCCAACCGCGATTACCAGGCCTCGAGTAAGTTCAAGACAGCAAGCAACATTGTTGCATTTTTTTTATCATTTGTCTAAGCATTTGGGGATGGGGGGAGGGTATTGTGGCATGATATTTACAATATATAATGCATTCGTACACTGGAATAAAACTTCAACCTCTCTCCTGGATATAATCCTGGCTGGACAGTGAACTACGCACTCAAGTTAGCAATATGTGGCCCAGCGCTTCCATGAGAGGGGTAGACAGAATTATTTTTTAGAGGGGAGGGGGGTACACCTTTATGAAATGGTCATTTTTCGCTCAGTGTGTCTCGGCGAAAAATTAATATCAGTGGGGGTCTCACGGGCCCGGTCAGCTGCCTTCAGGCTAATCCACAGGTTCCCATGGTACTCTCAATATGGAATATGGACATATCTTTGTAATTTACCGATTGCAGAACACGGGAACTGTCGGTTTGAGTAATTTCTGAGCAACTCGGTTAATGTAAAAAAACGAACAATTAGTCCCAGCATGCTCCACCGATACCGGACCACCGCGCAAAAACGCACGCACCTTCGGTGTTCTGGCGAATGACCACAATGTCAATGTCATTGTGCCTGGTGCGGATGCCCGGATGGTTGCGACAGTGCACCACGTTCACGTCCAGCTGGAGTCCGTTGCGGAGCGCCAGGTTGCGCGGTTCCACGTTCAGCGGGTTCTCCGTCTCCACGTTGCCCTTAAGGGCGACGCCGTTGCGACGTATCGAGAGCAGGGCGCTTTCGAGGGACCCCGGCGTGTCGTCGACCTCGACTCGCTCGAAGTCGACCGGAACGTTGGCCCGCGCGAACACGCTCTCCACGTGCGACATCATCTCGGGTCCGATGCCGTGACCCGGCAGCATGGTGACCAGGTACCGGCCGCCGTACATGGACTTGAGACCGCGCCGGCTGGTTTGGGAGACCGGCTTCGATGTGGACCTGGAGTTCGAGCCGGCCTGGACGCCTCCGAGCAGTAAGCGGCGGCAGACGTAGGAGGGCGGGAGCAGACGACAGCCGGCCATGTTCGAAGCCACGCGCGTAGTATGAGAAGGGCACAGCCCGCGCAGCCGAAGAACCGACACTATTGGCTACTGCTACGCCACTCTGCGGCGCATCTGAATATGTTCTTTGTTTTGCGTTTCCTGTCTGTTACGGCGTAGATGTACAGAGGAGGAGGAGGAGCGAGCGGCTGTTGGCATCGTTTTACGAGACTACGCGGCAAGCGGACGAAATAACCTTTTTACGGGCGGACGAACGGATCAAAGTTGGTTGCCCAAAAAACGAGTGGAAAACCTGTCTCGGGCGAACGAACGCGCCGCGCATTGTGATAGCGGCCGTGCGGAGAAGCCACCTTTCCTTCTCTCACTCGCTTCCACATCACTTTTGTTTCTTTATAGTTTATTGCACCCGTTCAGCTCGTTCCGGCCGGCTTTCGCTACGCGTGCTTCTACGTAACATGACTCATGTGGAAACGACGCGCCGCCGCTCCAGACGTCTGGGAACAAGTGGACGCTGCAAGTGACCGCGGTCGCTGCTGCAGGTGCGAGAAATGTGAAGCTGCGGCATTGTCCATTCCTTTCAAGCAGGTCACTGTCGCGACGTAGTATGTGCACTTTTTCGGCGACGAAATATTGTGCACAGCTGCGCTACCTGCGTGACTGATCGCGTATTTTAATCTATAGAGTAGCCGAAAACCTAATTATCGGTAGCGGGTGAAAGGCACATAATACGATAGCGTTCTACGTCGGACGACATTTTCGATGGAAAACTGCTGACCCGTTTGACATATCAATTCGCTCCTCGTTCATTGCAATGCTTGATGTGCACCGAAGTGGTGATGATCGTAGTGGCAGAGAGCATGCTTTCAATGCGGGAGGTACCAGCGGGTTCGATTCCCTGTGCCACCATGCACCTGTCAATTTTTCTAATGGATAGAGACCTACTCCGATATGGCACGTGTGGTGTAGGACACTCATCTGTTTTTTTTTTTCATCTTCTTTCTATTTTATTTCCGCTTGCCCCCCCCCCCCCCCCCCCCCATCAAGAGCAAGGCAAAAGAACTCAACCAGGAGGGCCGTACACACGATTTTTTTTTTCTCCGGGGTTTGGTCACATGTAGAACGGCTAAATTTGACAACTGCAGGTCGATGTGAAGGAGTGTAAATAGTTTAGTATCACCCGAAAAGTTAAAGCGTGCGAAAATTTTGAGGATGTCAGAACCCCTGAACTCCCCCCTAGTTACGGCCCTGAACCAAACGCGTAAGTTCCCTGCTCCCCATACGGGACTCGCTCGTGGTCGCCAGCCAAGTTGCTTCTCACGAGCTATAGTACTCAGATTCAACAGCATGCGTCATAAAACGAAATTTACAAAAAATTTGGCCACCATACCACTCTGAGATTGTGAATGTCTAGCGATGACCAAGGATCCGGATGCTGATGGGGTATGTTTTTATTGTTACTTTAGAGTGACGTAGTAGTGATAAGCACTCTGTGGTCGCTGAGGTAGACTATAAATGATTCCGCGACCATTTTCAG
This sequence comes from Rhipicephalus microplus, assembly GCF_043290135.1. Taxonomy (NCBI): domain Eukaryota; kingdom Metazoa; phylum Arthropoda; class Arachnida; order Ixodida; family Ixodidae; genus Rhipicephalus; species Rhipicephalus microplus. The sequence continues at coordinate 12,892,333 of NC_134709.1, read as the reverse complement.
CATCATGTCGTCGAGCACGGTATTCATGCTCTTATTACGGCGTCTTTAATTTCCGTAGTCTCCCCATAGGAGTCTTACAATGAACTGAACGAGCTCGCTTAGACGAGTGTTGCTTTTATATACGAAAGCGGGAAACATCCGTTGGGGTGGGGGGGGGGGGGGGGGTAGTGACGTCATTTAATGAACTATTGTGAAGTGCTATGCAGCTGCAGCCTAATATCTTTCCAAGAAACCCGTGGGAAAATGTTCCTATTGTTCACAGGCGCTTTATAATCCAGCATGCGGGTTTGATTCTCGTTTTGTCGTCTTATTTATTGAAACGAATGCATAGTTATATGATGCATGACTGATTGCATAGAAAGATACGACACTCGCCTTCAGTTGTCAAAGGGCCCCTAACTACCCAGATGTCGAAATTCAGTTGTGGCGTTCAGATAATTGTGCAACACGAGTGCACACTACACAGTTTTTGCCGTGCCCATAACTAGACACCCGAGGAAAAGGGCGTTCTCGCGTATCAAAACACCCATGCAGTCAAAACACCATTGCCACTGGCGTCACGCCCTTATAATGCAATGCCTGAACACTCTTATTACTTAAAAAAAAAACGTGAGAAATAAAATCTAGCAGTCAAGAAACATGCAATGACAGACAACATCAGCATAAGAGGGGCACGCACGAGTCAAATCGTACACACAAAAAGAGCGCATAGTAAAGAAAAAAAATTCCCCACGAACTGAGCGTTTGCGTCATAGAGTCTTACGCTGATATATATACTGTTCCGCATAAATTAACATAATAAATTAACATAATGGACATAAGTTTGTGGTGTGTTGGGATTAGCCAGGCGGCGCGGAGTCTCCTCTGCGTCTTCTCTGGACCAAAACAAAGCTTTCATCACCACCATCATTACCATAATCATAATCATGCTTGTAGATAACACTGATATATATATATATATATATATATATATATATATATATATATATATATATATATATATATATATATATATATATATATATATATATATATATATATATATTCATATAGACTCGCCTAAGACCATATTTTTCAATTAGCGAGTCCTATTTATCGTCTCACGCAATGTGGCGTTGGTCATGAGCATTTTGATAACCTATAACACCTCTTAACTCCTAAGGGACGCTTTAACATTACCCCTTGAGGGCTATTTGTGAAAAGAAAACATGTTTGTATTCTAATTTTTGAAAAAGTTTGGTTAGGCAAGAAGATATTTTGCTCGCTTAATAGAAGACACCTTAAGTGCGCCAATCGGTACACAGTGTATGCTGGATGACAATTTTTCCTCACGACTAGACCCCCCCCCCCCCCCCCCCCCTTAGCCGGCTTTGCCCGCCCCGATAGCAAACAGTGTGAAAAAAAAAAACATTTCATTGCGCATAGCAAAAACACTATGCATAAGTTAAGGTTTTAGCCGTCCCCCTCCTCTTTCCTATCTGTGGTACATCGCACGTCGTCGGTGTTTCACCCCCCTTCAGCAAGAAAATCCTGCTGCCACCCCTGGGTACGCACTGCGCCGCGACAGCTATGGCATGTGCTTGCTTCGGGGGTACGTTGACGGAAGTTTCCAGCGTGGCACACAACTGTTATCTCGGAAGGTGATAAGAGGGCTTACCGCCGCCACGATATCATCCACGTAACGAGGAAGACGACGCTGCTCCCGCGGCGAGGCTCGGCGCTATCGCTTATCGTCAGCCGTGTGTCGAGAGAGGAGAATGTGAGTCAGGTTTCCAGCGATATGCGGCAGGTGCCACTGACGAGAGTAAGGTCTGAAGGCGCCCGTATCTCGGGGCACCTGGGATTCGTTTTCGTCAACTAAGTAATAATAATTGTTGGGTTTAACGTCCCAAAACCATGGTGCACCATACGATTATGAGATACTCCGTAGTGGAGGGCTCCGGAAATGTCGATTACCTGGGTTTCAACGTGCACCTAGTTCTAAGTACACTGGTCGGCCTCAAGAACTTTCGCCACCACCGAAAATGCAGCCGCCGCGGCTGGGATTCGATCCCGCAACCTGCGGATCAGCAGCCGACTGCCTTAGCCACTAGACCACCGCGGCGGGTCATTTTCGTCAGCTAAAGAGCTTTCTTTTGAGTAAATCTGAATGGATTTCCTTGCGTCTTTGGGCTACCGAATTGATATCCTTGTTGCCAACCGTTCCGCTTTGCTTGTAAGTGGTCAGTGATGGCGACGAGCAATAAATTTTTCCCAGTGGTGGCGACGTGGCTAGAATGGGTCTTCACTTCAAGCCAGTACTTGCTACGTCATTCATTTTTTACGCCTTTCGACTCTTTACAGAGTGCCCCGTAATCGTACCTACATAAAAAAACCTACGTCGGTCATATCAAACTATGAAACATATATTTTTAACTCTATCAGGGGGCGCCCTCAGAAAAAAAAAATAAGGAAAGATGATAAGCGGGCACAATTAGTTAAGCATGTCCCCTCACCCGACCAACCAAGCACGCTACAACGCGCGGCTGCAAGGCGTGAAATCGGAAGACAAAGATTTGAGGTCGCAGCAAAAGCTACACATCTTGGCTAGGTTTGGAAGCATTCTTTATTCAAATAAACTTATTTTAGAGCTTTAACGGTTGTCTTAAAGAGCGCTCTACTTCCCTACTAAAATTCCGTATAATGGACGTCCGGCAAACAAAACAGTAAATGTTTACGCCCGTAGACGGCAAAATAATATTTTTGCACGAAATGATAGACGCCTAACACATTAGCAAGACGTTCTTTCGAAAAAGCTTTAATTGATCAAATATTTAGACCGGGATATTTACAAGTATTTACGTGTCTGTACTCGTGTAGCTGATGCAAGTAAAGCTGGCTTCCCCACACTAAAAACCTTTGAAAGGAGAAGCCCGCTTTTGAAACTATACACTCGTTTTTTGCAGTAAGTCATGACGATAGTGATAGCGCGAGAACAAAACGACGACACAGAGACAAGGACACTCTGTGTCGTCGTTTTGTTCTCGCGCTATAACTATCGTCATGCCATACCAACTAGCCCAAGCTGCCACACTTGCAGTAAGTGTTTCAGTTGCTTTTCAAAACGTATAAGCATGAAGGTGGAAAAGTGTATTTAAGCAGAATTCCTACCGCGGCAACACCAGGCGTCATTTTCAGTGAATTATTCTCAAAGGCGCGTCAACGAAAATGGCGAAACATCATCATTGGTCCTGGCTTGGACCAGGTCGAAACGAAAAATAAAAAAAAAAGCATCAAAAGCGTTTGATGCGTCAGGTGATGAGTGAATAAGAACGTCCTGGGACTTCGTTAAGATTACGAGTTACAGGCAAGTACGGCAAGATAATACAACCTTTCACGCGCAGATGCGACACCTGATGTCACATGAAACAGGCCGCTGAAATGTGGATCGATGCCCAGTTGGCTGTGTAGGGATTCGGGAGTCACTTTAACGTAAAGCTCTAAAATTTTATTATAATGATTAGTTAATGTATGCTAAAACAACAAAAAAAGTCGCAACAACTTCGGGAGGATCGAGCCCGTTCTGAAGGTGGGCTCAGAAAGGTTCGACCACCTGACTTTACCGTACACGGACATGTTTCACCTAGGTGGACTGTTGCAAGAACAATAATACTGAGCCATTAAATGAAATGGTTCGGGCATAGATGCATTTTTTCTTTAATCAATACAACGACCTGTAAGAAAGAAAAATTCGGGCGACGCGCGCAAAAGCGATATTGTAGCTGACAGCTGGCGCCGCTTTTGCTCATAGCGGCAAAACAGCCGCACTCATTTTTCACTGTGCAATTCTAATGTCCCAGGTGGGATTTATGGGTTTCGGCGTGTTTCGCGCGTGTGTGAGCGACCGTGCGACTTTTCTCATCGGTTTACGTTATTGCCGCCGACGATATGCCACCGGCACGCAGCTTCGCAATGCTTCGCGAAGTGCACTACTGCGTTCGAATATTTCCGTCCACATCGAACAGGGCGATAGCCCGCAGGATGTCTTCATTCTCCTCCAATGAAAACGGTTCGGACGCGACGGAGTTTGATGAAGGTGATCCGACTTGAGAATGTCTGATGCGCTTGCTTTTGCTGGCTTTCGATGCACTAACACGATAGGTAATTGTTTCAATAAAACAAATGACTAGTGGTGCCTGAGAAAACTGTTTGTGACTGCGATGTGCATCAAGCCGGAGTGAACCTCCGAAATTATCGCTTTCGCTCGCGTTTGTTGCGCGAACATGGGTAGAACCTCTGGATTGTGTAAATCGTGAAGTTTTTTTTTAGCAGATGTCACTTGTAAGTGAGCACACTGTCCCGTGTTGTTTTCTGTATTTGTTATCTTGTACTTGTTTTAGTTACGAACACGCACAAGCTCTCACAGCGTACCTTGCCAAACACATACAAGCAGTAACGAAAAAAGTGATGCAGTTGTGCTTTTGTTCCAGAAATATTATAGTGACTGCAACTGGGGTGAAAAAAAGGCAGGAATATGATCTTTGCTATAAAAAAAGAAACAGTGCTTGAGAATTTTGTCAAACGATGCACTAGGCTTTTTGCTGCTTGCAGTATTCTTGGCGTAAAAGCTTATTCAATAAAGGTAATCAGAACGACTGCATCGGTGCGCACATGATGGTTTGCTTGCCCGTCATGGCTGATAACTTTACTCGCGAGTCATATCCAGCTGTAACATAACTGCGCTGCCGTTTAAGCTCTGCAGTTACTGGTAAAGAAACCATGTGATCAGCTGAGTTAGTACTCTACATTTGTTATTATGCTGTTCTTCGCAGATCGGAAGTTTCGAAAGCTGGATCTCTACAAGCCAAAAGAAGCACCGAGGCAAAAGAGGGCAGAAATCAAGTTTGATGTGAGCTCTTACCTGTGTCATTAGCAGTTGCTTGTTCATAACTGCATCTTCACAAAAACACTCACAAACTGCTTTTAAGACAAGGGGAGCGGATAATGACAATAATTTTTTGCTGTTCATTGTGTTGAGGAGTGAACGACCGTGTGTTTAAAAAAAGGTTCGCACCAGTAAGCTTGTTTTTGTTTTGCATCCACTGAATGTAGCAGCATTGCGGCACATCTTTGTGATGTGTTCTGTGTTTTGTTTGCATTGGTTCATGTGTTTCAGCTAAGTAGTCACATTCGTATAGAAATGTATTGGACTGCACATTTAAAATGGCATGTTTAATTTTTGTGAGTATTTGTAAAGGCTGAGTTTCCTTGATGTGCCATGCTTTTGTAACTTTTCAAACGTTTAATTTGTCATTCACAAAATAAACTGAAACAGGCAGAAGTTGCTAGCCGTTCAGTATAAAGGAAAAAAAAAGCTGTTTCAAATAATAAATGTGCAATTAATGAGATACTAGTCTAAAATTTTCCTGTGCAAGTCAGTGCAAAAGCATGGAAACATTTAGAATGAGAATGTTCGTTCCAGATGAAGCTAACCCATCATTGCCAGTAAATTTTCTATTACCTGCCTTTGGTAGTCATGAGTTTCTAATAACCGACATGGTTCGGTGTTTGTAATGCTATTGTGCCACAAACCAGCTTCCAGAAGAGCAACGGCATAGGCCTTTTAGGCAATTTAGAAAGATAAATTGCACATATAAGGCATGGACTGTACCGATAGGTTGAAACATAATTTAAGGCTAAGTAGTGCATATACTTTTGTTTCTGCTGCCTTTAGTTGGTGTCATATTGGCACAGTTTCCACTTGAATACTTATATCATAGCGAGGATTACCTTTAATGGCTAGGTTCATAGCAACATGACATGGTTATGACACATAGCAACGTGACATTGCAAATCAGTTCTGCGATATTCAGCAAGGTGGCAGAGTAGTTAATAAAGGGAACTTAGCGACCACCAATATGTAGTAGGAAGAAGACTAAAAAAAATTCTTAGATTTTTCAGAAAATTTCTTAGTTGCCAAAAAATTTGTCCTGGTCTGGTGATAAAACCAGGGACCAATGCCTCTTTGGAGTGGTTGCTCTACCAGTGTGACTAGTCTGAGACACTGCCCATCATACCAGTTATTGTACCAAAAAGTTTGGTGTGGCATTTGAGTCCATGAGGCTAAAAAAATTCTGCATGCAGGAACGTGACAAGGATGGGCTAGTTGGCAGGGGTTCATGGTAAAAGACGGTAGGCACACTAGTACACACAAAAGAGAGAAGTTTAGACTACACAAACTTTGTGTTGTCCCTTATATCTACGGTTGCACGCGTACCATCTTTTACCATGGACATGCCTGCTGTTTGTGCATGCAGTTCATTATTTTTGTAACACACTCCTGGAACAGGTTCCGCAACCACGAAGCGAGCGCATGCCAGTGGACCAAGACTGGACCAGCGTATGGCCCACGGCACAGTCCTTTCGGCCCTCAGTGGTGCCACTTCCGCTGCGCCAAGGCTATCGCGAGAAGGGGGCACCACCGGGCAAGTATGCCAATCTGGAGTTAATGAAGGTGCCCAACTTCCTCCACCTGACACCCGCTCACCTCGCCAAGCACGCCAAGGTTCTCCGGCGTGAGTAGGCTCCACCTCAAATCTTGAGCTTAGTAAGGTGACACTTTTTTGTATATCTGAACAAAAGAGGGTAATTGATTGAAGGCTCATTTCTTTTTGTTTGACACAGGCTAATGAAACCAACAAACGGTGAAGCTGAGTAAAGTATAGGGGACACTACTTGTACATTTCAGCTGTAGTAGTAATTATAACATAAAAAATAGAAAGCAATTAGAGTGGATAAAGAATTCATGCACACTCTAGCACACTGTCCATGAATTTGTGAATTAATGTTACTACACGTTTTTCTCTTCCTTAACCACAGCTTTGGAAAAATGGGGGCCAGTTATAGTGTACTCATTTACGAAACAAAGGTGTTTATTGTGCCTGGACTCTACTGCTACGATGTACTGTTTTCGAATTTGTATTATATCCAATGTGTATTTCATTATGTATCATGGTGTGCATAGGCAGAGAGTACAAGGTAAGGGGGGGGGGGGGGGGCTGGGTGGCTCAGGCCTCCTCCGGGCTGCTTCATGGGTGCACAAGCCCCCCTCCTCCTGCCCCCCCTGGCACTGGCCCGGGATACTTTTTCAAGAGTTTGGCTTAGGCTCTCGTCCATTGCCAACAGACTGTTGGCCAACCTGTCCAGCAGCAGCTCTTTCACAGGGGACTGCTTTTGCCCTCTCCTTTTCCTTTCAGGCTTTTAAAATTTGGATCATGAGTTAGTGGCAAGTAGGGGGTCTGGTGCCATGGTCACATTGAGAACAAAGTAGCAGGAAGGCGAAAATTGCGGAATTTGCATAGCTCTTGTGCTAAATAGGTAAGGGATGTACGCATCCAGAAAATGAAACTTTTGTTTTACGAAGCAGACACCTTTTTTTATTCTCTTAATACTTTTAATAGGTATTTCTTAATATATATAACCCCTTCCGAGAATACGAAAAGTCTGCACCTATGATGGTGTGACTGTACTTCTTTTGGTATACTATTGATAAAGACTTCTTCATTTGGCCACAAAAGGTACACAGTCTTGGTCAAGAGTTTCCAGGCCACACTTTCATAGAAGTACATGGGATAAACTTTTGACCACCCTGTACATATGTTGCCATGGTCAGTTTGCCGCTACACTCAAGCCTCAATACTATATTTAACAAACATAGATATGATAGATTATAGGCTATGGAAGTACAGTCACGTCATATGTACATACAGTGTTATGTAATGGCATTTGTAACGAATGTTTTGATAAAACAAGGTTATGTTTATCTGATATGCAACTGTTATAAGGAGTGCATGTCACACGTAGTATTTGTGCAAAACCACTTGCGACAGGTGTGACAGAGCAAATTCGTATTTCAGTGTCATGAAGAGATCTTGCACTGCAGCTCATTATGCTCTCATTTCACAGCATTCTGCACCCCATGGCCAGCTGGCCTGGAGACGGATGAAAAATGTGAGGAGCACTTTCCCGTGGAAGTCATCGACAGTGACTACTGCCATGCTGGCCCATCGATCAGGGACCCCAGATCCAGGATTGTCACACTGAGGGTATGATGCAGCACTTGTCTGTTATGCCACCACTCTCTTTCACTCGCTTGCGTTTCTTTATTTTCTTTTTTCTTTAAGCATTATACTAATTTTGGCTTTTAGTGTGCTGTTATGAACTTGTATGGGATATTTCCAGTGACATAAAACCACGGGAAAGTTGCAGTGATATTTATGCATAGAATGTAAGTAGCCATGTATCATGGTTCAGTTGGCTGCAGGCAATGATGCTGGTGTTCCATTCATATCCAGGTGGCAATGAAATGCGGCAGCGCAAAATTACGGGTGACCTCCATCAGAGATCAGATTGCTGTGTCAGAAGATGCTGATATCCAACAAGGTTCAATATGCATGTGAACGGCACCCCTTTGAGAGCCACATTTCGAGGGCCAGTGCCAGGTTTTTCACATCATATAACGAAATCTGTTAGCTGTAAAAACTGCTTTAAAAAAAGATATATTTCCACTTAGTACACATCTCAAATCGGACATCCTGACAGGAACACATCTTTAACTCACCAACTAGTGCAATTTCAAAAATTACACACCCATGTATTTGTATTTCAGTTTATAAAACAGCATAATCAACATGACGTGTGTATGTTCACTGAAATAAGACATTATCATACGCGTTTTAAAAATATGCATGCTTGTGCAAATGATACACTTATGTACATTCCTTGAGGAGTTTCTTTATAGCTGCTTATAAATTTTCAGGTGAAACTGTCCGACTTGGAACTAGACTATCATGCGAGGGATAAGCTCCTTCGGTTGGTTCGTGACCGCTACGATCCTGCTACCGACGTTCTCACCATTGTCACTGACAGGTAGGTCATACCGATGACAGTTCGCTTTTGTTTCTTTCTTCGCTCTTTAATTATAAACTAGTAGTCAGTAAGTAAAATATTATTGCGTCTGTTCACTTTTACAGCCGTCATAGTAATAAACTGTGTTGCTCTGCCATTTTTCACATTCACACACCTGCCAACCTTTTTAAAAACCAGCTGCTGTGGCATAGGATACATGTGCGCTTCATTTACACTGATCCTCGGATAACTGCAGTGCAGAAGTGGCAACAATAGCGATTGACAAGCAGTGAATTGTTTTTAGGTCACTATATTGTCACAGGAGTGGGATTATTCAAAATAAGAGAATGTATTTACAAAATATACAGACAGAGAGAGAGAGAAAAGCAGGTGCAGCCTAAATGGAAGAACAGCAGCAACACAGGCTTTGCTGCCACTGATCTGACTTGTTTCAGTAACTTGCTTCAACAAGGTTGAGGAGCATACTCTACTGCCATAGGCGAAATCGCTATTGCTTCTCATGCACTTTTTCTCCTTTTCTTGCAATATCGCCCTGCCGAATCTTCGATACTTAAAAACGTTCTTGTAGCCAGAACATATTTTTCGCAGAATGTGATGAAACATTCATAAAGCTAGCCCAAGTTTGTAAACTTGGAATATTCGAAATGGCAACATAATCCACATCCAATAAACAACTTGGTTTTTTTCTTACTATTGAAACAAAAACAAATGAAGGAGTTGTCGCCATTTCTTCTTTTTCCCCCACGGCAGCTGCTTTTTTTCACTTAGTTGTTGGGATAAAAATAAAATTTAAGAACAATCTCTCTCTTTGCTCGCACGCACACACTCACACACATCACGACATACATGCCTGCAGTCTTGCATTTGGAGAGTTCGGAAGTCCTCATTTTAGCATATGCACAAGAGTCATGTGACTTGCTTATTGTGATAAATTCTTAAAGTAGCCTTGCACACTGCCCAAGTAGATAGGCCTAAATAAACATTCTAAAATGACCAGTCAAGGTTGACATAAGCTACATTTCACTTAGCCATAATCCTAAGTATTGCTGACTTTGTGAAGGCACCTAGGTGTCTCCATGCGCAGAGTTTAAGAACTGGCATGCTTGTGCAGATTACGCATGAACATACACACATGCGCACAGAGACAGACTGTCTCCAAGTTTGAAGTGCGTTGCGAGTATGTACTAGGTTCACAAGTAAAGACATGCTGCTGCCTACATCTTCACATTTGCTATGCTCTAATGTCATAACTGGGATTGTCATGGCTGAATGAATTGTGGTACATAATATTGCATGTTGTACAGTCGCTTTTGACAGTGTGTATACTATGTAGTACATGTGAACGCAACTGTTTCCATTGTGCCTTGTGTTCTAGGTGTCCACTAAAGAAGCAGAACTACGATTACGCCCATTACCTTCTCACTGCTGTGTACCACGAATCTTGGGTGAGTGTGTATGTCTTGTGGTCAGTCATGTCCGTAGTACCGTAAATAGATTGCTGGCTTGTCTGTAAAGTACTATGAAAGTGAAAATCGACAGCCACCTTTATGTAGCACTAAGCTACAGTGAAATCCGTATAGATTCCTCAAAAACAAAGCTTCTTAGCTGACGAAAAATCCATCTGGGTCCAATTATTGAACCCAGGACCAATGCCATTCTGGGACGGTCACTTGCCGATTGAGCTACACTGGACGCTAGCAAGTGAGAGTGCGAGGGCGAATTAGTCAAAAACTCAAAGCACATGGGAACAGAATATTGTATTGTATATCACAGAATTGTTTAGTAATTTTAAGCTTATAACTGTTTATAAATTTTTCAGATTAGCCTTGAAAGCTGTAGCAACATCTTCAAATGTTTTGTTCAAATATGAAACAATAAAAAATTTTTTGTGTGGTGTGAGTACTATTTTCTAGTACCATAATCGAGTTCAAATCATAAAAAAAAACTGCATCTTAACAGTTATGTGACTACTAAACAACAATTAAGTCCAATATGGTAGATCACTGTAGTGCCCTCTAGTTAAATAAAACTTTTATCACAAGATGTTGTTACTACACATTTTTCTAATAAATTCGCTATTTCTTAAACAGCAATACACTTTCAAACAAGCTAAAACTGCAGTGTTATAAACGCTTTGTAGACATTGACGACCCTTTTTTTTGCATTTAGTCATCATGCCTACCGACAGCATCACTGCTGCATATATTAAGGAAGTCACATTTGTGTGCAAGCAGGTGTGCATACAGAAGAATGGCCCTTATTTCCATGAGTGCATACAGAAGTCTTTCCTTAGCTCATGTTTCTACTCATTTGTGTAATGCCAGTTGACATTTTAATTAAAGGACAAATGCTTTGCTTTTGTAACTGCCAAAAATGGAGGCATGGCTTTCTTTTAATTTGCATGGGTATAGAATTCGCAGCAGCATAAGGTATCATGGTATTGAAGCACATCCTTGGTGAAGCTTCGTGTGAAATTTATCTCTACAGTGACGTTTCTGTATGTTTTTGTGCAAAATAAGTTACAATGCAGCAGAGTCTTCTACCTTCAGATGCCTACTAGCTGCTTTGCATGTCACTTCTTTGTAATTTTCTAAATTCCGAGAGGAAGAAACCTTAATCAGATCTAACATAAATTCAAAGTCCCAGCTGTGAACCTGTTCGAGCATTATGCAATGTTCACGAGCTGTGAAGTGTGAAAGGCCGAACAAGGGCCCTCACGGTTGCGCAGAGTCTGTGTTCATCGTGTGTGCGAGACTAGCACAGAAGTTCTGTCTCTTGCAAACACAGAAAACAGAGCCATGGGAAGCAGACAAGGCCGAGTCTGACATGGAGTGCTACTTGTGGGAAAAGAGCCGGTCGGAAGCCAATGCAGTTGGCTTTTTCAAACGTATGCAGCAGTCACTGGCCGGTCAGGTAAGGCTGTCACTACACCAAATTATCCAGAGCATGCAACCATAATGTGTCACTAGTCATGTAGAGCAGCAAAACAGTAGTAGGGACCAATTTTAATACATCCGTGCTCCTTACTTCATTAAAAATGTACCTACAAGAAAATTTTCAGTTGTCTTTCTTCTGTTTTTTCATCAGATGAAAAACCAAACCATCAGGAGCCTAGAAAATGTACTAAGCTTGAGTGCACCCCAATAAAGTAAATACAAAATGTTTTTAAGGCTCGTTTGGGTTCCTACTGTACCCTGGTGTCACAAGATGGTATGAATTTTTGTCACGTGCTTGCACGAGATATCGTGACATTTCCACAGCCGCTCCCCTCCGTGGCTCTGTTGGTGATGCACAAAAGATAAATTTTGAAAGTTTTGGTACCTGATGTCATCGCAACTTGCCATGCTGGTTACGTGAAGTCGCCAGAATGGACGCTGCAGCCGGAAGTCAGAACAGTGTCAATGTCATTAGGTGCGCCATGCGAAAATCAACTTTATTGTCAATATAAGATATCTTATAGACCTTTACTGGGATTCATGTTTGCTTAGAGCGGTCTCTATATAGTACTGGATATTGGCATGGCAGAGTGAACTTGCCTTCTAAAATTGGCATCAGTACCCCTTTAATTTGCACTCAATGCAACCTAATCCTTATGTACCTTTCCATGGCCACTTGTTTAGTACAAAGATTTAACAAACTCATACTGTGTTTCTCCCTTGTAGGAAGAAATCACCCACCCCCACATACAGCATCTGCCACGAGATTGCACAGATGACGACGTCAAGGGTGTCGTTCAAGTGAAGGACTATGCCGAGGCCGTGTGCGGGATTCACAATGAGGGAGAAAGCCTGCAGTCGTGGGACAAGTACAAGCGCTCAGTATGCTCGCTGTTAGGCCTAAAACACAGTGAGCTCAGTTCGCTGGCTGGAGAAGTGCACGCATCGTGAGCAATTCACGAGTTGGACATCGCAGTTAGATATGGCTGCAAGGTTCTTCAAATGGCATAGTAAAGGAACTGCACTGTAAAAGAGACTGTGCGTGGTATCTTAAGCCTGCTCGCAAAACAATATTAACAGTGCCATCACTGTTGCTTGTCGCTGTAGAATAATAAAATATCTTGAGTTGTTGCACAACATGTTGTGGATGGATGACTGGTTTTCTTTTAAACACTTGCTCAAAGGTGTACCGACAAGCCATTTCTAACTTTTAATTTTGTGTTAGATTCAGTTCTTGAGGCTTGCTAGATACTCTACTATAGTACTAACTTAAATTGCACAATGCCAGCTTCGATGCATGTGTGTGAAAGTTATGTCAGAGCAGAACAATGTGATGTTCTGACACTTGCTGCAGCTCGCTCAGTAGTCTGTTATGTTGCTGCTCACTGCATGGATAGGTGTGGCAGCAAAGCTTGAAAGTGATTAAAAACTTAAAGCAAAACCTATTGATGCATAGCAATAATGCAATGTACAATGATATTCCTTCAAAAAATATATACAAACTTGAGTACCATGCGAGTTACAGAGTTTGTTTGAAGGAAACTAAACAAGAGGCAAGAAATGACCTTTTACAAGCATATTCTGATTTCGCAAAACCGGAAAGCACAGTTCTTGCCGCGAAATAATACCTGGAAAGCTAGGAGATGTGTAGAAAGGTGTGTTTTCTCAAAATCAAAAAAGAACAATTGAAAAAGATATCGCTATTGGGAACAACTAAAAAGAATGGCATTTTTGTCTAGTGATTGGTGTAGATATAAATGCTGCGCTAAATGTAGCTCCACTACTATGTTGCACGGGAGCCCAGCGATTCCCGTCTGTAGAGTTCCCACTTCTCTGTTTACTAAACCGCCGATGAAGCTAATGTTTAAGGTAAGTACGTATGGTTTGCCCGGTATGAAAAGAATTTTGTTTGGGACATTTGTAAACTTCATATTCAACATGCGCGCTACTTTTTGGAGCACTTTATCAACTTTCTGCTTGTTACAGTTGTTGAGATATGTGCTGTCTGCAGCGGGTGCTGCGAGGTTGTGTCCCCCTTCAAATGTAGCAACCAAGCTCTGGCGAAGCGCCCGTGGGAGCTAGGAGCGATCGTGCGCTTTGCCTAATGGCAGCACCCTCTCTTCCGCAGCGCAGGAGTAAACTGCACGAGTCTGTACCATTCTTAGCGATTTTAAATTAATTATCGCAATCACCTGTTTATTGTTGTTAATTACATTATTTTAGACATTCTGTTTTGTCCTAGTTTGTAGCGTTGCAAACCTTGTAAGCTTGTAATGATCATTGAGTGTGGTCATGCCACACGTGATCTACAGATTACAAGCTGGGCCCGTAGGGGTACTACACAGATGAAAGCGACACTGTTTCGTGGTTTCCGCCCTAACTCGCTGTGACGTCATAAATTCTCATGGCGTATGATGGGGCCCACACATGGAGGAAGGAAACAACTTCCTTCCCTCGTGGTCCCACATGATTTTCTGTCGCTCATAATTGGCAACATTGTGCTGCAATACATCCAGAGACTCACGGAGGAAGGAAAGATGTGCAGAGACTTGACTTGGCAAGTTTCACGCAATTACAATGTTACCAAAATACAAAGACAAAATGCGTGACGTCACGTTGACATCCAGGTGACGTATTACAGCGCAAAATTTAAAAATAACATTTTGATTTTTTTTTGAAAAAACGAATTAGTGGTGACGTGAAAGAATAATTCATAATTTCACATTGATCTGGATAAATTTGAGCTTCTCTTGAAATAAAGAAAGTAGAAAAATCGCGTTCGATCGTGCGCCGCCGATGATGCGACTAGTAAGCTCTAGACCAGCGACGCAACGTTGGGAAGCATATAAATAAAGCGCGCGCAAAAAAAATGGATAGTTCCGTTGTTCTTTACGTAAGTACCAGTGGTGCGAGAGAAACGCTTCAAATTGGCGTGGAATAAAACTTGTTCAGGCAACAGGGGCGGCCGTCATGGCCGCGCCCTGCTAAAGTAAAAAAAAAATTCTTGTCTGACCGTGTGCCTGACAATCCTACACGGTTTTCATGGTCAGCAGCCCTGCACCAAGTACTGGCAGGCGTGATGTGAATTTCATCGAGTAGCACCGGCATGAAATGCAGTAAACGAAGCTTGATGGAACCGAGATGAGGTTAGTATTAAGCCACCGATCACGATTGTAGCGTGCAGCATTCGGCGAATCTTCGGAATCCAGCAGAGTCTGTTCAGGCTTTACATTTCACGCGCTTCCTGTACGATAGTTTCTAGCAACTAACAAACTCACTCGCTCGAGCAAAAACTGGAGCGCGAAATGATTGGTCAGATGTTTCGGACATGAAGCAGGTTTTCGTAAGCATGCACCATCGAGTCCTGGCTAAAAACGAACACCAAAAAAAGAGCACCTACTTGATGCATTCATAATCCAAACGGTGAAATGCGGATATGTCCCGAACGAGGCGCTAGTATCATGCGCGAAAGTACAAAGACGAAATGCGTCACGGAGGACGGAAAGTGAAATGCGTAATAAACATCACTGCAGTTGCATTTTGGGAACCACTCCCAATGCGCCCCTCCTCGAGAAATCGCTAAACGACTGGGTCCGTGCATTTGTCTTGCTCGCGCATGATGCGACTGACGAATCGAAAGCTTTTAGTTAACGGTTCTCGTTTCGGTCAATGCGAGTTTCAACTCGTTTATGATAATCTGAAACACCTGGATCATAACAGGGAAATTGTATAAATCAACTTTGTATCAGAAATGGCTTGGCGTACTTCATGCCACAAGCTAGCTACAAAACACAAACGTATGTTTCAGAGATGCATGCCAATCTGCCTACTAACAAATTGCAGAGGAAGAAGCTACGTACAAATAAGTTTACGGGTGATTTGCGTGCTATTGGCCGAATCGGTAGGCTCTACAGTGTGTAAGAGCTTTCACAAATTCATAAATTTCAGGAGTCGCTTTATCATTTAAACATTTGCGGAATACATGTAAAAAAAAAAACGCACCATGCTTGAGCTACTCCAAAAGGTCTCGCACAGGTAATACATCTAGCCAATAGCCATTTTTTGCTGTGTTCTCTATTGATTTGTACCACTGAATCACTCCATAGTTCTGACAGCTATCTTTAATGGAATAGCAAAATATTTGTCCCGTCATCAATGTGGGGCACATCCACCATGAAAACACTGAAGTTCAACAATGATGAACGTTACTCTAGTTGGCAGAGTAGGTGAACACGATACACCAATAGTACTGGTGGGGAAAGAAATGCAGAGGAGAAATAGAGGGTGAAATTGGCATAGGCATAAGGAACTTTACAAAGCACAGATGAAAAATCTATTGACATGGGACGTCAATGGACAAACAGTCCCGCCTTCCCCAAGGCTGCAAATACAGCCCTTCTAACCTTTCGTCACGAATCCCCCACCCAACCCACTCATTTTTTTTTTTAGCTGACTGTTTTCTTTTTCTTTTTGACTTGTCTAATTCAGCACACCGGTTCCTTCTTTTTCTCAGTTTCAGCCAGCCTTGAAAAAGACAAGACTGCTCGATGAAACATCGGCTCCAGCAACACTTCGCACTCACTAATGTTTTCTTCTCTTTAAGCTTCATCTTCCGCTTATGCCTTTTTTTTAATTTACAAAGTGAGGCAATACGGTACTATAACTAGGCGCGACTATTTACTGACGTTTTGCCCCAAGAGAGATGCCATTAACCACCACTGATCAGCTGCATTGTATCCTCTCACAATATCTCGCAGTTGCAGCTGGCGGAGGGTTGTGCCAACACCGCGCACCCTCACCCTCTTTCTGGTACTGTTTGGCTTTGGGCTGGTGCTGTTCATCTACCTGCCGCGATCGTTCGAGGAACGCCTGGTCCGATCGCCGCGCCGAAGAATTCCAGTGCTGCTAGCATACGAAGGCGAAGCAGAGGTGCACACATTCTTCTGCGACACCCACACGACGCAGTGCCCACGCATCGAATTCACACCGGCATCCGGATGGCAAGGAGGGATACCGGGTGTACCTGACCTGCACCTGCTCTCCGCCCACTACGACACCCGTGTATGGGTGCACGGTGGAAAGAATCGGCATTATGTCAGGCTACTTGGTGTCATCAAATCAGAAGATGCAGACTCCCTCCGCTTCTTCTGCCAGATGTGGTGAGCACGGTGAAGCTGTTCGTGGTTGAGTCTTTCATGTTCATGCACCATTATAGATTGTAGGGAGACTTACCCACAGAAAATGGGTTGAAGTTCTATTTATATTATGAATTAGCTCATGCTGCATTAAACATTTGATGCAAGTCCTACTGTAATGTTCTGCATGCTTTGTTTATTACTTGATATGACCCCTACTGAAACTCTTACAATATTCCTCATGAATGTTTTGATTATAATGTAATATGCATGTTTATTTGAACGTTGTATGTTGTCGTGCCAATGTAAGGGTCTTCAGGGATTAAGTTAAGCTGCCTAGAGCAGCTTTTTGTCCTGAAGACCATTCTGAAGTTTCTGGAAAAATGAACTGTTGATTGATTGACTGAAACGGCGAGATTTGCCTGGTAGCTATGGAGATTTTTTCAAGTGAGTGCCATATTCATGCCGGTTATTAATATGCAGGTACCAGGAGCTGCCACATCCCATAGTTGTGGAATCCGATCGCACCGAAATATGGCTTCCAGCGTGGGATGGGCGTGCCCCGCCTGGCCGCTATTACCGGCCTTTCGTCTTCTCCTGCCCTGTGCCATTTAACGTCTCTAGTCCTCTCAGCACTGGTCCTGCCAATGTTTCGCTCGTTGCCGAGCCGTGTGCCTGCCCTCCCAATTCTCTAGCTCTCTCGAAGACTCCTGAGAAGGACCCGAAACGTGGGATTGCAGTGTGTGTTAAGGGGCTAGACTTCTCTGAAGACATCTCTGCCCGCCTGGTGGAATGGCTAGAGCTCCAGTTTCTTCTAGGTGCCGACACGGTGTTCTTCTACATCTTCCAGGTAATGCTTAGGGCAGTCTTAAAGGACCAGTAAATAGGCTCCAACTTTTTTTTACACCCCTCAAACGTGCTCGCCAATTAGTACAATAGACCGCAGCGATCAAATTTTCTGAATGTTACAGTGCTGCGCGCAGCACAAAACCTTCATTTCGAAAAAACAATTCCTGCGCCCCTTTCCTTTGGCTGTCACAAAAGTGTCACCGTGCACCTTACGAGTTTACTGGTGTCTTAGGACTGCCTGATTCAAGCAAGTAGTGTCAAAACTATTGGTCATGCTGACTGTTTTTGGCTTTCCATTTGTGGAGGATATTGCGTTTTGAGTCGTGTGCCATGATTTTGTAAAAGTGCAGCATCTTCACAAAAGGTTTCCTCGATAAACGTTGGAAGTTTATAATCCATAACTTTTGTGTAATGGAAAAGGAGAAAGTAAGCATGATGACATATACACAGAAAAAGATCCACAAAAGCTTTGGGTGGAAAGAGTGCCTTGTTCAAGTTTACAACAAATCAGGTTTATGCAAATGCAGCTAATAAGTGAAGTTGTTACCATGTACACGCACAACAAAAATGAGAACTTAAACACTGTATAACTTGGATATAATTATTGACAAATAAACTCTACAAAACACAATAAATGAAATCACACATTGTAAGTTGAATAACTATAAAAATAAATTCCTTTTTTAAACTGCCGATAATATGAGAGAGCTCGTTGTTTACAATTGACATTTAGTTCTCCAATATTGTGCACGTGTTTTTCAGAATGAAAAAATGCAACTTTGCAGCTGCCAATATCTAACGTATCACAGCTACAGTGCACGTAGCTGGAAATCTGCCTCTATAGTATAAGCTTTTGAATTAACACTCACTCAAGCATACAACTTCTCGCAAAGTTTATAATTGCAAGCATGACGGTTCCACATAGAGTCTGTCCATGTAAGCTTTTGTGTTTGTTTTGAGTGCTTGGATTTTTTTTAAAGTACAATTGGTACAATTCTCAGTACAGAATTCGAAAGCTGTAAAATTGCAATTTTGAAGCCATAGTATGATGCGATGATTAAGTAAATACCTACAAAACACTATTGTAATCACTGTTGAGTATTTTATGAGGTTCCTGCGGCTGCTTTGTGATGTACACAAGTAAATAAATGCACAATCCAAGTTTTCATTTATATAAGGGCTCGGTTACACCTGCAGCTACCACTGTTTATGTGACCATTTTTGACTGGCCTTCAAGAAGTAACTCTGCCCATCTTACTGTTCACACCTCGTGCGGACCATACCGATTGTCGCACACAATTCAGAACTGCTCACATTGCCATGGCCCCATAAAATAAGGCGGCATCCTGTTTCTGCATATCCAATTGGTTCAGAAATTTGTGGCTGCAGTTGTGTCACGGAAAAATTTAGCAGCTAGTGACTGATCT
Organism: Rhipicephalus microplus; assembly: GCF_043290135.1. Lineage (NCBI taxonomy): Eukaryota > Metazoa > Arthropoda > Arachnida > Ixodida > Ixodidae > Rhipicephalus > Rhipicephalus microplus. The sequence goes on along the minus strand of NC_134709.1, from coordinate 12,873,079 downwards.
AAAGTAGTCACTTTGCGACCTCAGTGGCCATTTGCAACCGTTTGTGACAAAATGCTCTGTGACTAACTTGGTGGTGCGACCAGTGCTAGTTGCAGGTGTGTACTAGCCTTTAGCATTTGGTAGGTAACGGCGAATTTGGCTTGCAGGTGCATCCAAAGGTGGACCTCATCTTGCGCTACTACCGCCGGTTTCGTCGTGTCCAATTCGAAAGAATCCAACTGCCGGGTTCGGACGAGCCGCACATTCCAGCCAAGCGGAGGCAGTACCTCGCTAACAACACGTGGCAGAAGCGCCGGCACGAACTGGTCCCTTACAACGACTGCTATTACCGACACATCCCGACCCACGAGTTTGTCCTTCTCATCGACATCGACGAAGTTGTTCTGCCGCGCCGGCACTCAACGTGGCAGGAGCTGCTCGACGACATCGTCTCCGCCAAGCCTAAAATGCTGGCGACGTATGCCTCCCTGGCCGTGCCCAACACCTACTTTTTCGACCACTTTGAGCGCGAGAAGAGCTGGTCCTGGTTTCTCAGTCGTGTTACGAGATCAGCCAACTTCACCCGGCCCGGGTTTGCGGTGAAGAGTTTCTTTACCACAAATTCCTCCCTGGCCGTGTTTAACCATTACACTCTTGTCCCACTCTATGGGAAGCTCCAGCGAACCGTCCTGTTAAGCAAGAAAGACGTGCAGCTAAACCACTACAGAGCGAAATGTCCTGCTGAAATGGAAGCCCTCTGTAAGGATGACTACTTCCGCTTTACTGTGAAGGATAAGACGTTATGGAAGCTCGAGAGCAAGTTTCTGAGTAAAGTTAAAGAAACAAAGGAAGGTCTGAGAACAAAGTTTCTTGTTCATGTTGGAAAAGAGGGCACCAGTTAATGCCGTCACAAAGTACCAGTTGACTCAATTTCTGTAGTGCAAAGTGTCATAATTAAGAATTCTGCGCTGAAGCCAAATGAGGCCAAGTTAGATTATACTTTAACATAGAAAACTTTTGCTCTTAAGACTGCTAGAAAAGGTTGCGAACGAAATCTAAGAGCGAAAAAGGCCGTTCATGAGTTAAGTTTCCGTATTGTACCCACATTAGCAATATCGTAAACAAAGGTCATGTGAGGAATCTGAAATACTTGGTATAACTTTACTTTAGCAATAATGAATTTTTAAATATTATTCAAAGACCAACAGCAACAAAATTTGGGTAAAGCTTAAGGGCTGGACAGTGTCCTCTCTTCCTTGTGGTCAGCGGATGTGACACAAATCTCAGACCACGCCACGAAGATGTTTAGCGCAGTGCAATTCCTTGCGATCTCCGAGGTAATTTCCAAGAGTCGACCACACTGGTTCTTCTTGCAGGGCGGACTGTATTTTTACAACTTTGCTTTTAAAATTGTAAATATTTGGTAGCGTTTCGTTATCCATCCACTCAAACTTCAAACTGTACAACTGAACACGGGGGGCCGTTTTGAACCTACAAGTCACAAACCGAGCTTTTATGCATTTTTGAATTTGCTTGCGGTGGGCCTTTATAAGGCAACAGATGTCTTGCTTTTGTTATGCTCACTGCACCTTATCATGAGTGCAGCATTTAAAGAACAGTGTGCAAAAGTACCTTTTCACCTCACCCAATCCGGCCATGCCATCTCTTATCAAAAATGTGATAAGAGTCACCAGGTACATAGTGTAGGCTTTCTGTGATAGTGAATAGCAAACATGATAGTTTTGGTGCTGCTAAAAACTCGAACTAGTGAAGAGACAACAGAAGTCTGCATTTCTCAAGCTTTTACATCCACTTATCATACTTATGTTGCTTATGATATTTTAGTCATGACAATGAGCTTAGTCCATAGATCAATTTCCATAAGTGCCGATTTTGGCACTACGTGCATGTTAGAATGCAAGTTTGTGAGAAAAAATTCGCAATTACTATAAAACACTGGCATGCAGACTGTCAGAATAGCTAAGGCTGTACTACTGATACTTTCCTTCAACATACAGAGAGAAATGCAGGAAGAGCCCTTCATAATGTAGACATCACTCAGATTATAAGAACAATATTTACGATTCTAAAACTCGCAAAGGTAAAATTCCAAGTTCTCAATATTTTTTTTACTTATAGCCAGCTGCAGAGATGGAGTTGCGCTCTCCCCACATGTTCGATCAGGAAAACCACCGGTGGACTCGAGGCACCACTTTAGTTTCGTGCCACAGAGATGGGTCCAGCCCTTAGCCAAGAGACTGGATTTTATCCGCCATTGCAGTGTCTAACACCATGTGCCCATTTTTGTGCAGCATTACTCACTGTCAAATCACGGGCCATTACACCCACCTGTCTGGCCTAGAGCAGGATTTATTTATTTAGATATTGTGTTTCTCTATGACAAGATCACAGTAATTGGAAGGGATGTCTTTGCAGCGAATGCTTTGACAGGGGGACTTGGGCAATGTTACAGGGTTACTGAAAAACCTTTCCAACTAATCCAATGACCTCAATATCAGAGTCAGTACCTCACAAATTGGTTGCCATGCAAACTTCTTGAATCCGCCAAGAACGAACAGAGGTATAGGGATGTCTCGCAGCACTTGAGCGCTCCTTCTTTTGTCTCGTTCAGACCAGCATGCTTGAAGCTACACGGGAAAGAATGGCACGAGCCAAAAGACGAGGCAGGCCTCATCATCACAGTATGGTGGTTTTGGCCTCTCTAAATGCCCATTATACTCTCTTGCTCGAGTGTGTGCGTGTGTGTATTCTTTATATTTTTAACCCTCTTGTTCTTCCTTCTTTAAGCTTTTGTTCTCCCTTTCTCAGTGCAGGATAGGAAGCACAAATAATTTTCCCTGGTTAACCTCTATGGCTTTCACTTAAGCTCTCTCTCTTGGCATGCTGGACACCAGAATTGTTATCACCCTCAACTGGGTAGAAGAATTAGCATCGGCACCAGTCAGAGTGTATACCAGTCGCATGGAGAATTTTATAGATTGTAATCAAGTCTAATTGGGATAAGTTTTCTAGATTGTGACATACCCTCTTATACAGCTTACATAAACAAGCCCATTGCGATCAAGAAGTTTCATCATGATTAAACATGGCCTGTGGTTCAAAAAGAGGAGGGCTGTACTGCAGATTCACCCAAGTAATGCTAAAAAAAAATTATCACTCTCTAAGTCTGTTTTGGCAACCCAATGAGCTCGTTTGCACTTGACATCTAAAGGGTCCTTCATCCACGTCTGTTTAGGCTTCTAGCATCGACAAGTAGTAGCCTTGACAAAGTAATGACTAGACATCCATATGCCTTTTTTCCCTTCATCCTACATCATTTTAAGAATGCAAAGTTACTTGCGGACATCAGCAGAGCCATTTTGGTGACTTAATGCAATCTCAAATGTTTTTCAGCATGTAAATTGAAACTGTGGTTTATTTTTTTAACTACATCCATTGAAGTGATATGATGAACAAAGTCAATTTTGATGTGTGCCATTATCTACTTGTGCTAGTAGACATGATTTTTTTATAATGAACTTTTTCATTACTTGTTCATAATTTAGTGGATACCATGGGCAGCTGTTTTAACTCTCCCCTGCAATGAAAATGTTTTTACCGGTGGCCATGGAGCCCTGAACAGTGCCTTACCAGCATGGACAAGCTGTGTTGATACCAGTGTTTTTGTAGGGAATGAGTGTAGATGTGTAACCACATGTCATGATGCCAGCTGTATCCATTTACTTGGCCATGTTTGACCTTTTGTTACTTTTTTAATGGCATGCCTTTTCATGCTTGTGTGTATCTCGTCTTTAAAGAATCTCACATACGTAGTTGCCTTTTTGTGCACTTTTAGCAAGAAAGATTAGCATTGCCTTTCTTGGTTCTTGTTCAGACAACCACTGTGTGAAAATTGATGCAGCTTTTGAAATATATCTACATATTTACACTTTGGTCATTGCTGTGTCATTTTAATGCTCACTTCAAACCAATTTCGAGTGTTACTGCAGTAACGACAATCCACTTGTTGACGTAAACATCAGTTAGCGTTGCTGTAAAACGTAGTCGACGAGAGTTGCGATGTGGGCTTGTTGGCGACGCATTTGATAGAAATTTATGTAGCGCGAAGCAAAATATGGAAACAGGAAGGCACAGATGAACCTGTCCATCTTTGCCTTCCTGTTAAAGTCAACAAATGGTGACTTTTACGATGTAAGCATGAAAAGTGACTATCAACAGCGAGTGATGCGAAAAATCGTCATCATGTGACGATGTCATCCTATACTGTCACAGCACGCAGAAATTTCTTGGTCAAAGCTGAGAGAACCCCAAAAGCACTCTGTAAAATCATGTTAGGTGCAGAAAACATCTAAGTGGGGCAATCGGTACAGTCAACTTGGAAGAAAGAGAAGGTGCTTTTCTCTTTAAAGTAATCACAGGCAAATGGGACCATGTGTGTTTTTTTTTATGTTTAAAACCATGCTCTACACTACAGAAATAGCATGCTTTCAACATCAAATAACGTACATTTTTTTCATGTTCCTTTAAATGAGACAGAAGTTAAAGGTTGAGGACAAGAAGTCATGAAAGGGGACCTGCAACACTTTTTCGAAGTAAATAACCATTGAATGGCTTCATTACAGTTTATTACATCAAAATTGACTGTTTTCAAAATTTTCAGGATCTGTCAATCTCTTTCAGCAGATCTTTCAGGATCTGCTTTCTCTTGTTCTGACAAGTACGTTGAAAGCTGAGCTGAGAGGGATGACATTGGCAAAGAAGTCATGTGATATGTCATGACTTGGCCAATAGGATTTGAAGAGAAGACTTCCTTTACCATGGCCCTCATGAATACAAGCCCCATATTTTGAAACAGTGGCCCCCAACAGTTTCTCATTGAAGTTCCAGCTAGGCACTTCCCTCACATCTACATTTACCAGGACAGTATTCAAGGATTGAAATGCGACATTCTTTATCATTACAGCAACTACTATGAAAAATCGCTCACAACCGCACCATGTCAGTGCAAATCTGGCCGCTAAAGGTAATGCTTGCTATGATTTTTTTTTCTGTCAGAATTGGGCCAATATAAGACAAAGCATAGATTTTGACAATGAGAGTACGGGCATAACTATTCCTAAATTCTCACATTTCAATGTGCGATCACTGCACATACTGCGCTCCTCGTAGTGTAAATTTCTAATGACTAAAGAAAGGACGTCAAAATCAAACTGTAAAAGTGCACAGAGCAAATGTTAAAGGCCACCTGAAGAAAATTTTCGCTTTGACCAAGTTTGTTGCATACACACACCACATTCCATCAGTTTCAGTTTATTATCGTAGCATTTGAAAGCAATCAACTTTCTCTGTGTGTGAAAGAAAGTCCTGGTTAAAATCTTGAAAAAAAAAGAAAAAAGGATATTGGCAAGGTTCCAATTATCAAAGCTTCCGATGAATCGGATCAGTCTTGTTTGCCAGGAAGTGACATTGCTATTTGGAAGTTGGTCAACTGAGAAGAGGACATCACAACCTTCCAAACTCTCTATGCAGTCGGTTATTTCATTTCATCAGGTTCTAATATGCATAGGCAGATCAGACAATCAAGTGAGAGTGCGAAAATGAAGATATGAGATGTAAACTTCATAAGCAGCAAACAAAAAACACGAAAATCAGAACAATTATTACAGAAGCTGTAGAGCTAAACAAGGCACGTGATTTCTATTCAATATTAATGAAACATGGAGTGTTGCAAACATATGCAGGCTTGCTGCACAAGGTGGGTATGATGAGTTAGTTTGACAAGAAATGTTACATTAGTAAGGTACAACTTTTAAAAGAAGTGGCATTTCCACCTCACAGAATTTCTTAAATAAAAAAATTCGAAATTGCAATTTCCTAAATTGGGAAAAAATGTCTTAAAAGATTCACATCGATGGTGTTCGTATTGATGACAAGATGCCATTGCAGCACATGTTAATATCCATTCTTGCAGCGTGTTTTCTGTTCTTTTAAAAACAATGTTAATCCAGCTATTGTCGCTATGCTTCTTGACCAGAAGACAAAAGCAGCACGAGGCCCAGGTGACCTTTCAAATGTTCATCAATATTCTGAAGCAGTTGCCCCATTTCTTGCATACATTTTTGGCCGGATGACTAGTGAACAGCATGTGTAAAGTGCGCACTCAAGAAAGGGGACATTGCACTTACAAATTATTGTCCAACTTTCAGGCAATTTTTGGAGCAGCAAAATGTCACTTGTAAAGCACGAAAATCCAAATTTCGAGCAGGTTATGGGGAAAAAAATTATTTTTATCAAGAAATCACAAATTTGGAGCAGTATAATAAAGGAGGCTTACATTTAAAAGATATGCACAAGCAATTTATTGCCTAAAACATGAACATCATCACTGCTATTTTGATTCTAGTGTTACTTTCAACCATCATCACAGTGAGAAAAACAAAGAAATCCACATTAGTATTTGCAGTGCCTGTTATATCCTTTGATTACCTGCAAGCTCAAATCGATCTGCCAAGCAGGTGACCTTCAAATTCAAGATATTTGTAAAGCAGTAAGTGGAGGTGACAAAAAAACTATCAGTTGTGTGTACGAATATTTGTCATGACTGCTGAATGACTGCTCCAAATGACTGCCAGTAATATTTGTACCCATCAGCGATCATACTCACAATCACGTGGCGTGCACACACATAATTGATGAACAAAATGTGCTGCGACCCATGATTATTGCTAAAATATCCTTCTAAATCTTAAACAGCTTTTCCGCAGCTGCGGCAAAGGTAGTTTAAGAAGCATTCCACATGAAATGGAACAATCCCAAAAAATGTTGGAACCGCTACCTCTCCCCACAGCCATTTTTTTAATTTACAGTGGAATTAGGTTTAAGAAACAACTAGAGTTCAACGGCTCACCAGTTTAGGGTTCACTACGATCCGGTGGGCTCCAGGTGAACTGCAGCTTGCAACATTCATGGAGCGAGAGAAAATACCAAGAGGGAGAGGAGGCAGAAAGATGCCCTTTCCCTCCTTCCTCCTGGAGTTTTGAACACCGTTTCTTGTAGGCAGCTTGAAAGAAATGGTGCCTACGGTTGCTGCTGCCAGATACACCTCTCCCCGCCACCCTTCGCCTATACACCCCTCTGCAAAAACTTATGGACCCGAGATGATGGGATACGAAGCAGTAGTGATGGACCCGGCAGTAGTATGGACCCGGCTGAAACAGGCGTCGACGCAGGAGCTGGAACAACGGTGTGAAGTGAAACTTGGTGTAGCATTTACTCGTGCAAATGTTTATTTGAAACGCAAGGACACGGGAGACGTGTTAGGTCTTGTGTAAGTTTCATCGCAGATAAACGAGTTGAAAGGGTGCTTCCACTTGACGTGCGGTCAGTCGAGCATTGTGGGCAGTGGTGAGGGTGAAGCGAGATAGAAGTGTGTTGCGAGCGGGCGGAGGAGCAACACCACCTAGGTGTGTTGGGAGGATCCGGCAGCTGCCGCTGGTAAGGGATAGAGTGACGTCAACATGTAGCTGCAACCTGACCTACTTGGCATAATTCCAACAACTGCGGTGGGGGAACGCGGTGCAGCGCCTTGGCACGGAGACACGACAGACAGCATTACACAGGCTGGTCAAAGAGCTGCTTCGCATCTAAAAGTTCCACAGGCGCCCTTGAGCGCCACGTGCTTTCGCGAGCCTCGGCAGGCCAATCTGTCACACTACCACTCTCTCGTCGAATTTTAAAACTTGGACATGATATTGGCCGGACATGATACTGGTCAAGTCTGCGGAGGCTGTGCATGCTACCCATATAATGGATATTGCTGCTCTTAACTATCGTGACTGCAAAGGCAAAGGAAAGCTCCCTACCTAAACGCCAGGTGTTGGCAGGGCCCACACTAGTCACGTCAAAGCATGGCATCATCTGCTTATTAACGCTCCTCGTGGGCAATTAGCAGCTTTTTCTCTCTATTTGCTGTGCAGTGCTCATGTCTACAGACAGTGGCCACGTGCCTGAAATTAAGACTAGTAAGTCAGTGCTGTTGTCGTCCCCTTCATCCCTGTTGCAGCAGTAAACCCACTTTTTGTAACTTTGGAACCCTTCACCTTTTGAGAATTCATATTACTGCTACAAAGTAAATGATTACTAAGGTAAAAGAGGAAATACTAATGGGCACTGTTGCATTGTCCAAGATATTCTTTAACGAAAAAAAGAAGCACCTCTTTTTTGTGCTGCTGCACAGGAGTAGATCCAATGGCATCGTTACTGAAAAGAAAGGTCGCCTTTTCAGCATCAAGCATATTTACAACATCTCCACAAGCAATTACAGCAAGTGCACAAATGCACTGCAGCCGTAATTTTTAAACAGATGCACTGACGGTTGAATTGTCCACACTGAGCGCGAGAGAATGCCCTTTACAGTTGAAAAGTAGATGAGGGATCTACTTCCAAGCGAAGGAACCATCCGAAAAGCAGCACCTGTCGGCTGTGATCGCTGCCTAGTGCCGGTACTCGTATCAAATTTTGTCGTGCATCACTGTGAGTGGACTCCTTTTTGGAAGACTTCCTTCTACCCATTGAAAAGTGTGACGAAGCAGGGAAAGCGAGAGCAGACGACGGAGTGGCCGATCGCTGGAAGGCGAGAAAAACGAAGGAGCTCGGGCTGCAGAGAAGATTAAGAAGGGCGCGCGCAGGCGAGACAGTTTTTTTTTTTTTGGAACGCCGGCAGAACGGGCGGCAGGTTGTTGGAGAACCCGCATCTACGCGCGAGGTTCGCATACACAGGGCGCCTGTCTTCGGGACAGCGAGCGCCTCACGGTCCTCGCCTGGCAAGACCTGGGACGCGGCCTGCTGCTCTCGGAGAACCCGCACCTACGCGCGAGGTTCCAGATTGTCCACCGCCGTCGAGACGAGCGTCGCAAGGTCCTGGCCTGGCGCGGACGAGCCCTGTCTGGCTACCGGCTACCGAGCGACGGTTCGTTCACTCGGCCCTTAACCCCTGCTGCTGCTACGTCGTTTCCACACCGGACATCTACCCGACGACGATTACGTCATCACAGGGACGCAACCAGCCCACAGCCTCCTGGTCCCCAAGCACCGCCACGTGAGACAATTGACTAGTAGTGTACGCTGCCGCTTTATGCATTTCGTGTGTGTATGCTGTCAAATACAATTGTAGTGTGGTTTGTTAACGTCAGATACCGTCTCCTCCATCCGCAACGCGTCACACGCTCTGCGGCGCGACGAACCTCACCAACAAACATCACATCTGGCGTCGGCGCGACAGGACCGCTCTTATCCTATAAAAGAGCAGCGCGTCGCTTATGCGGGTCTGACGGTTGACGATGGAGACGGACAAGCTCACAGCAATTGGAAAGGAACTGGGGTTGAGCGGTCCAGGGCTAAAGCAGTGGATCGATGAGGAGCGCGTACGTGAACGAGAAGCGCGGGAAGTACGTTTAGCCGAACGCAATGCGGCAAAAGAAGCTGATGCCGAGGCACTGGCGAGGCTACAAGCAGAAAAGGAGGTTCTCGAACTAAGGTTGAAGCTCCGAGAGTTAGATGCGACAACGGGTAGCGTGACTACAGGTCAATCAGTAGAGGGTCCGCACATGGGTTCTCCTCAAAGCTACGAAAGTCCGCACAAACTCATACCGCCCTTCAACGAAGTTCGCGACGAGCTGGACGCGTACATCCAGCGCTTTGAACGCGTCGCCAGGAGCCAGGATTGGCCGCAAGACAAGTGGGCCCTTTCACTGAGCCTTTGTTTGACAGGTGAAGCGCTAAGTGTTGTTGGCAGGATGGCACCTGACCATGCCATGGATTACGCAACGTTAAAGAAAACGTTGTTGCAGCGCTTCCGGTTTACAGAGGAGGGCTACCGCACTAAGTTTCGGTCGGCGAAGCCTGAGGACTGCGAAACGGGTCGACAGTTCGCTGGGCGATTGCTAGGTTATTTCGACCATTGGCAAGAGATGGCCAAGACCGAACGGACGTACGAAGCTCTACGAGACGTTATTGTTTCAGAGCAATTCATCACGCAGTGCCACGAGAAGCTGGCAATCTTCCTGCGGGAAAGGGATTGCCGAGGAATTGAAAAGCTAGTAGAAGCTACTGATCATTATATGGAGGCGCAGGGTTTCGTCAACCTTGGTAAAGGTAAGGACGACAAGGACCATAAAAAGCCACCAGATCGAGCGCAGGCCGCACTACGGAAAGAGGAAAAGGACAAACCACATTGTTTGCTTTGTGGAAAGCGCGGTCATAAGGCCTCAGATTGCTGGGCAAATACTAAAGGGCCAAGGACAAAACCAGCCTTCTGCGGAAAATGTAGACGTAGTGGGCATAGCAAAGAGGACTGCCCTAACAAGGGAAGCGGTAAAGCCTCGTGCCTGAAAGAGCAAGCAGAAGGTCCGAAAGCATCAAACCAGGAGACACAGGCTTCCCGGCAAGGTACTGATTGCTCGAAACGTACGAGAATCAAGTGGGAGGACAAGTCTATGCCTACGGCCGAAGGCGTCCTTGAAAACCAGCCCGTTACGGTCTTACGGGATACAGGATGCGACTCGGTTATTGTGAGAAGGTCCCTTGTACCAGTCAGCAATCTGACGGGGAAAGTTTCCTCTGTGTGTCTTCTTGATCGAAGGGTACTGAAACTGCCGGAGGCAGACGTGCGAATTATTTCACCCTTTTTCTCAGGCAAGACTCGCGCGATCTGCATGGATGACCCACTGTATGACGTCGTTCTGGGAAACGTCCAAGGGGTCCGTGACGCCTCCGATCCTGATCAAGATTGGAAAAGACACCTACGTCCAGCTAGTCCGATGAAAATATCATCTAGGGTGGGAGCGGACGACGGATCGCTGACTGGATCTTATACTACAGATGCATTCACTTCGGTTGCGAGGCAATCAAAGGAAAACGAAGTCGCCGCGACAGTCGGACGGAGTTCTCGTCGCCTGCCGGTACCAACAATAAGTCCCCTAGATATGAGTGCACGTGACTTGCAGAAAAGTCAGAGGGATGACGCTAGCTTACAGAAATGCTTTGAGGCCGTCGATAAACCCATCCAGACCAGGTTTGCCGAGATTCTTTTCTTTACAAAAGAAGAAATTCTATACAGGAGGTACAAGCTCAGATCGAAGAGAGAAACTGAACAACTTGTTGTACCTACAGCCCTCCGCCATTGTGTAATGCAAATGGCTCATGAAGGAATTCTTGCGGGCCATCAGGGTATAAAACGCACAACAGACCGTATCCTCGAGGAGTTCTATTGGCCAGGGGTACTTTCTGACATCACACGATTTGTGAAATCGTGCGACACGTGCCAGAGAACTTTCCCAAAACACTTAGTTGGGCGAGTACCGTTGGGTAAAACCCCCGTCATTGATACACCGTTTAAGAGAGTGGCCATTGACATTGTGGGACCATTATCTCCCAAGTCAGAAAAAGGGAATAGATACGTTTTGACAATGGTGGACATGGCAACGCGGTATCCTGATGCGGTGGCGCTGCCAAGCATTGAAACAGAAAGGATCGCTGAAGCACTGTTGGAGATGTTCTCGCGAGTGGGGGTACCTCAGGAAATCATCAGCGACCGAGGCACGTCTTTTACGTCCCACCTAATGCGCGAATTCAGCAGGCTTCTATCCTTCACACAGTTGCCGACGACACCATATCATCCCATGGCAAATGGTCTTGTCGAGAGGTTCAATGGCACACTTAAACGAATGATAAGACGAATGTGTCAAGAGTGCCCGAAAAGTTGGGACCGGTACTTAGCGCCTTTACTTTTCGCATATAGAGAAGTTCCGCAGTCAAGTTTGGGCTTCGCCCCGTTTGACTTACTGTATGGCCGTTACGTCAGAGGGCCCATGTCAATATTGAAAGAGATGTGGACTGGTAATCATCTAGATGATGAGACGAAGACCTCGTACGGCTATGTAGTTGACCTGCGGAGACGTCTTGAAAACACTTGTCGTCTAGCCAAGGAGGAGCTGCAGAAAGCCAAACTTGTGCAGAAGAAGCACTATGACATGAAGACTAGACCACGGCGTTTAGCTGTTGGAGACAAGGTGCTGCTGCTACTCCCGTCGGACAACAACAAACTGATTCTAACATGGAAAGGGCCTTTCACAGTTCTAGAGAGGAAGAATGACGTGGATTACGTTATTGATTTAGGAACGCGAACATCTCTGTTTCACGTCAACCTCCTCAAAAAATATCAAGAACGACCATCGGTACCACAGCCAACAAAAGAAGCGTCAGTCGCGTGTCTGGCTGATGATACTGAGCACGACGATCTACCATGCGTACCTTTTCAGCAAAAAGAATCTGCTGCCGATGTGAACATATCGGAAGCACTCTCTACTAAACAGCGCACGCAGATCGCTAGAATACTGCATACCTACGAGAATGTATTCACCGACATTCCCGGCAGAACACATCTCACCCAGTGCAAGTTGAATGTCGCAACGGATACACCAGTGAACATACGGCCGTATCCACTACCGTTTGCTACCAAAGAGGCAGTTCAACAAGAAATTAGAGACATGCTGAAGCAAGGCATCATCGAGCCATCTGAGTCTCCCTACCAGTCGCCGATAGTAGTTGTCAAGAAAAAAAACGGGACAATACGTCTATGCATTGACTTCCGGCAACTCAACAAGATACTGCTGAACGACAATGAGCCCATACCTCGAGTTGATGTTATTTTTGGACAACTGGGGAAGGCACGATATTTTTCTAAGTTCGACTTTGCTAAAGGGTATTGGCAAGTCCCGATGCATGAAGAGTCCAAAGCAATGACAGCGTTTTCTACATCAGCAGGCCTTTATCAGTTTCGTTTCATGCCGTTTGGCATTAAAACCGCCCCAGCTGTCTTCAACCGTCTAATGAGGAAGGTGGTAGCAGATATACCCCATATTTACTTTTACTTCGACGATGTGCTCGTTGCAACCGAGACGTGGACAGAACACGTGGCCACACTTGAAGCCTTTCTTCAACGAGTTAGCGAATCCGGGTTGACGATTCGACCAACGAAAAGTGAGATTGGTCAGCGGTCAGTAAAGTTCCTCGGTCATCACGTCGAAAATGGCATCATCAAACCCCAGATCGAAACCCTTGATAAAATACGGGCAGCCAAGCGCCCACAGACGAAAAAAGAAGTACGCTCTTTCCTTGGACTTACGGGCTATTACAGAGATTTCGTCCACAAGTACTCCGAGATAGCAGGACCATTAACTGAACTGACTAAAAAGAGAGCCCCTAACAAAGTAATTTGGGGAGTGCAGGAACAGAAAGCCTTCGATGCACTCAAGACCATGCTGTCTACACAACCTGTCTTGAGAGCACCCGATTTCGCTCAGCCTTTTGTACTTCGCACCGACGCCTCGTCAACAAGCGTAGGTGCCATACTTATGCAGCGGCATGGTGTTATGCTACACCCAGTGTCGTACGCTAGCCGACGACTGCAACCACGAGAAACTGCCTATTCGACAATCGAGCGCGAAGCCCTGGCACTCACGTGGGCCATCCAGAAATTTCATATTTACTTGTTCGGGCGAACGTTCATACTACAAAGCGACCACAAGCCTCTCGTTTACATCAACTCCGCCAAACACATCAACAGCCGTGTTCTACGTTGGAGCCTCATACTCATGGAGTACGACTTCAGCGTTGAATATATAAAAGGCAGTGAGAATGTAGGAGCAGACTATATGAGCCGGTTGCCAAGCGCATGAACATCATCGCTACACGGCTTGAGGATTTCGCAGTGTCGGGTATAATTGATGGAATTTTTTTTTTCGGTGCACATTACTTACCGTGACGGACCAACTTTCATCTCGTCTTGCGAGTACCTTTGAGAGTGTCGGGTGTGCGGGGCCCTGAACACTGGTGACAACTTTTGTGTCTCTTATGTGTGCCGAGTGTGCGGGGCTCGGAAGTGTAGTGCAGTGCTCCGAGTGCGCGTGTACTACGGTGTCCCAAGGGATTCAGTGGCAGCTGCAAGTTCTTCACAGCGAAGAACCTTCTTAAGTGGGGGGGTAATGTGACGAAGCAGGGAAAGCGAGAGCAGACGACGGAGTGGCCGATCGCTGGAAGGCGAGAAAAACGAAGGAGCTCGGGCTGCAGAGAAGATTAAGAAGGGCGCGCGCAGGCGAGACAGTTTTTTTTTTTTTGGAACGCCGGCAGAACGGGCGGCAGGTTGTTGGAGAACCCGCATCTACGCGCGAGGTTCGCATACACAGGGCGCCTGTCTTCGGGACAGCGAGCGCCTCACGGTCCTCGCCTGGCAAGACCTGGGACGCGGCCTGCTGCTCTCGGAGAACCCGCACCTACGCGCGAGGTTCCAGATTGTCCACCGCCGTCGAGACGAGCGTCGCAAGGTCCTGGCCTGGCGCGGACGAGCCCTGTCTGGCTACCGGCTACCGAGCGACGGTTCGTTCACTCGGCCCTTAACCCCTGCTGCTGCTACGTCGTTTCCACACCGGACATCTACCCGACGACGATTACGTCATCACAGGGACGCAACCAGCCCACAGCCTCCTGGTCCCCAAGCACCGCCACGTGAGACAATTGACTAGTAGTGTACGCTGCCGCTTTATGCATTTCGTGTGTGTATGCTGTCAAATACAATTGTAGTGTGGTTTGTTAACGTCAGATACCGTCTCCTCCATCCGCAACGCGTCACACGCTCTGCGGCGCGACGAACCTCACCAACAAACTTCACAAAAAGAAAAACACTAAAAATATCCATGAAGTCCATTCAAACAGATAAGAACTAATGTTTGAGAGGCTGGGTGTACAAACACCAACCAAAAAGGTCACAAAGCAAATGCCCAACATTTGTGGTGTTTATACTTCTCTCTTGCGTCCATGCTTGCATATCCATTAATTCAACAAGAGTAACTACCAACTAGCTCTTCTCTGTTATTCCAAAACTGCTTTTTATAAAAATGCTAGAACTGTGTAACGAGAAAAATGTGCTCAATACTCAATCTGATTGGTTGTAAGAAAACAAATTAAACAATATATCACTTGGTTAAACAACTGCTACCATTTGTTATCACTCCATGGCTGGCCTGAAGTCAGTGTTTGTCATATGTATGCAGATACGTATATAAAAATACACAAAAGCACCACGCCACACATAGCAAAGTTAAAGGTCATTTATTTTTTGAAGTAAGGTAACGAAATGCAGAACAGTTTTGTGCTCGTGTCCCTCTCTAAAAACACTTTCCAAGCGGATCACTCGCAAGTATTGTTTACAAGTTGACAAGTAAGCTAATCAATGTACCCGGTAATGAGTGAGAATGTCTCGTGAAGAGGGGCAAAGCTGGCACGGAAAAAGTCTCTAGCACAGCAAGAGTGTGCTAAAATGCTTTCCTCAAAACACTACATGCAGTCCTGCCTACAGGGCTGGCAACAACACACATAGAACAACACACATGGAATAGAAGGCTAAAAACACAATAAAAAGACACTACCAGCTTGATGGCATTGTAAAAACACTAAAACAACTAGCAAAGCTTCCACAGAAATAGAAAGAGTACTACTGTTGAAAATTTTGCAGTGCATTAAATGAACACTCAATAAAAAGCCTGTGCACTTACATATAGTGTAAATATGATAAATATATAGCTTAAAAGCATTACTGCTTATCACACAATCAGAGATAAAGGATTAGCTTTCTGCAGCAACTTGAACACATGCTTTAGTAGCTAGAACCACATAAAAAAAAGAAAGTTATGAAAGAGCAGGCCAGTGGCTAAATGTCGCATAAGCTACGGTTGTGCAGAGCACCCGCTTCGAAAAGTAAAGTCTTGCGTGCATTCATGAAGAGATGGAATGCAAAAGAGCTTAGTTCAGTGTGGATAGATTGTATTGTCTAAACTCCACACAGATAACAGTGTGCCTCAAATATATTACTTATCCGGGATAAACACGACTTTTAAAAATATTTTTCAGCAGCGTAGACATCTGTAGCGTGCCAACTTGCACCTTTCTTTCCGGCAGGGAAATCACAACGAACGTCCAGAAAGAAAGTCAACGTCACACACAGACTGCTCCATTCGATAACCGCATTTTGATTAGAGCTTAATGATTAGAACAAAAAGGTGAAATTGTCAGCTGCTGAACAGATAAGTCATTATCACAATCTGCTGATCTCTATTAATGAGCATGAAGCTGCATCATTGACATTAAAGGACGACTTCAACAACGTTGTGGCCTGACCACAAACAGTAATACATTATAATTAGCATTGCCGCGAAGCCACATATGTCTCCGCACACCTCGATCAGCAACTGCGATCTCTGGTAACAAGCTTCTTTGATTGTTTTTTTTCTTGGACCCAGAATTTCTATGCTGCAATGCTCCGTTAACACAGTATGATTTCATATGTGGATCAGTCTTCCTGTGTGTAGACAACAAACACATGACATCACTGGACGCAATCACATGCCGGATTTCTTAAAACTTGTAATGCGTTGTAACATTCACCATGTAACAAACACATCTTTACTTTGTCAACTTGGACATTTTATGTTGATCGAAACAAACTTACACATGAAATAATTTTTTTTTTGAAAGAGTACTGACATGTTTTAAAAGTTTAGTACAAAATATACCATTCGTTTATAAACTGTAAAAAGACATAATTTAGCTAGCTTGAAAGTTGGAAAATGAGTAAAAGATATCTCCTCGACTTGGTACTAAAGGTGGACCCGAAACATCATACCTGCCGCAAGCAACGGCATCATGACACCGTGACATGAGCTAAATTAGTTCATGCCATGTAGCTGCACAGTTAGGTATTATGATATTACTCCTGACAAAAGTAATGAAAGTGATTTGCTCTGGTTAAACTTTCACCTAGTGCCCACAGCGACGGCAGGAATCGGGCAAGCTAATGTGTGAGAATTTCATGACACGTTAGCGTTCCCTGTACAGAGAGTGAAGCTGCTTCGTAGAAACTAATAATATGTATGTTATGATAAATAATTTAAAGGCGTTCTGATCCTTGCCAATATTCTCGTTCTAGAATCGACAGGGCTGGAACTTTCGTTTAGTTTAAAAAGCGAAGCCATAAAAGTCGCATCACTACTTTTTTAAAAACCATCCAACTACACACTTATTATACACATTTTCACAAAGCTTATGAACGAACAGGCAAATATCAAGTGCACAGATGCTGGACAACAATGACAGTCTTTGAAATGCAAAGCTGGCACAACGAACACTCTGTCAACAGGATACAAAAACCACAGTCACAACAAGTTCAAGAACAAAACACCATCAATGTCTCTATGCAACGCTGAAGACTGCAAGCAGAAAATTTGGTCGAAAACTGTTTAAGCAACTTTGAACACATTGCACTATGAAAATGGCAAGTGCAAGAGTAGGGAGAGTTTTGTGAGCTCTGTCTAACCTTTTAAATATATACCTCAAAATTTCGGTAGCGGAAATATACGACCTTGAAATATGGCTCTTGGGTTGTTAAGGCACATGTATCACAACCTGGTAAACAGCCAATCACATGCACAGGACGTTTACTCACTAGCCATAAAAAGCTGTCACATGAAAGGTCAACGAACATGTCTAGCATGTCATTCATGTTGCCTAGCTGCATGCTGGAATGTCTATATTAAAACATGTAATTATGCGCAAAATGATTAACATCACCAAGTTACTGTGCAACGTTCACTATGAAAACAGCGTGCCCTGCATTAACTCAAAGATAGACCTTCCATTAACTAGCAATGCACAGAGCATCAAATAGCTCAAGGAGACGCCAATTCAATGTGTTGACGAGCTAGTCTGTGTGAACCCATAGTGTTTTTATAGCACAAAACGACACCGCAAGACAGAATTAAGACAGGACAAAGTGCAACTTTTTTCCCGCATCAACCTACACTAGATCAACAAAGTGCATTCATGTTATCGCATTTGAAAAAGAAAATGCAGGGCTAAAGAAGGTTAAAGAAGAAACACTAATGCATAGCGCACCTAATGACTGTGTGAAAACAATCTCCCAATATTTCCCGGGCAGTGGTAACACGGATTTTTTTTTCTTTAAATAGTGAACTGTCTAAATAAAGTTTGACATTTGCACTTTTTGTAGTGCAGCACCAAGAGAGCCCACACCGGTTGACAGGGATCTCCCATGTTCTTGAAGATGCTTATTAAAACAGTGGCCTGATTGATTTGCACACACTTTTCCAAAAGAGTGGAATCTTGTAGACCACACCTACGCTGCATTCTACAAACTTCAGGTGGTTCTTTCCATGTTGCTGTTTTTTTATTTTCTTCACAATTATCCTTGCACAACAGTCAGCCTTCAGAAGGCAAAAAAATACTATTGGGTTTTGGTACCTAATGGCCTCATCAAGTTTGTGAGCCACGATTGATTGATATGTGGGGTTTAACGCTCCAAAACCACCATACGATTATGAGAGATGCCGTAGTGGGGGCTTCCAAAAATTTCGACCTCCTGGGGTTCTTTAAAGTGCACCCAACTCTGAGCACACAAGATTGTGAGCCACTATGTGACAATGGGACACTACCGGCCTGCTCTTCTGTGTATCACTGTTACTTTCCTAGTGCTTGCCTTTTAGGTTGACACGCGAGTTTAATGTCCCAAAACTACCATATGATTATGAGAGACACTGTAGTGGAGGGCTCCGGAAATTTCGATCACCCGGGGTTCTTCAGCGTGCACCCATATCTGAGTACATGGGCCTACAACATATCCGCCTCTGTCCGAAATGCAGCCGCCACAGCCGAGATTCAATTCCGCGACCTGCGGGTCAGCAGCCGAGTACCTTAGCCACTAGACCACCACGGCAGGACACTTGCCTTTTAGGTTCCGAAGCGAAACCTAAGACCGACATCACTACCACACTTCGGTAATGCGCATACTGCAACCTCTTCCACTGTTCACTAAAGCTCTTGTTCATAACAATGACATAAGAACGAGATGTTTCGCAATATTTGAGTGCGCAGACTCGCAAGACCCTTTCGTGCACAAGGAGAGTACATCCAGCAGGCCTGACCTGCTTGTAAGAACAATTGTAGATCTAGAAACTGCGGCTAATCGTCCCTTGTGAGCTCATCACGCCCATTTGTCTTCTCGCCTTTCGTTTTCTCGTCTATCGTATGCACACGGAAATGTTTACAAGAATGTCCCCAAACCAACTCGCCGAACCTTCCATACTATTACAATATACTTAATGTGTGAAAGCTAGACCTTTGCCACTGTCATTTAACAGTTATACTTTCTACTGTGACACAGCTTTTGTAGTTTGTTTTATTACAACAAAGAAATAATCAACATATGTAATGGTTCTGAACCAGGCCATTTTCTAAAGCACTTCAATAGCGTGGTAAACAAAAGATTGATAAAATATTAAAAAGCGCAGGCCCCACACGGGAACCGACAGAACGCTTCGTCTTGTCTCGTGTTTTGTGGCATCGTTTTGAGCTAAAAAAGCAGCAGCGAGTATAAATTAAAAAATTGCTTTCAAACACCTGGCTACCCTACAAGACCAGATGGGATGGCAGCAGTGTATAAAAAATGAGCAAATGATGGGGTTACGGCAGATGCACGTGTGCCTTCGAGTTACAGAGAGAACAAAAAAATAAAAAAAGAGAGGGTCACCTAATAAACGTAATAGCTGCAAAAGATCCAAGGTTTTCTTGTGCTTCTTTCAACATTTCTCAGGTTGTTCAGGCCTCCTTCCAAGTTTCTCAGGACATCTTCAAGGCGAGATTCATGCTGTGGTTCTGTCGGGAGCATTTATCATATTGTGCGCTGCAATGCGTGCGCTGTATCTGACGTCAACTAGAAACCGGTTTGATTGAAGATTCGCAATGTGAATGTCAGTTGACGGTAGAGGTAGACGTTCGCCTCGACCGTGCAGGGCTTCAAGAAGAGAGAAAAAAGAACGCAAGGAAAGTGCAGCACAGTAAGTTAATAAAGTTTCACAACTATATTTGAATTTAAAAATAGATGTTTTTGTTCCGAAAATTTCTTATTACTGCCTAGTTTTGCTTTCTTATTCTATCAACCAACCTGGAACTAATTTCTGACATATTGAATGAAAACTGCAAGCCAAAATACTTAATAAATATTGGCATACAGGATCTAAAGCATAAATCTTATATCTAAAATTTACCAGGTCAGTTTATTGGTTTTTTCCTAGAACCTATGTATAGGTGATAATCACAAATATTGCGAGAATAGGACAAAAAAAATTGCTTGATTGTTTTGAGCTATGGTACTCACGTAGAGTGTTGACAAACCCCATGACTGCAAAATGAACCAATTTTTTAGTCATGAAAAAGATTAACTTCCAATTTTCATTGAAACCATAGGTAATAAGACCAAGTATTTTTATTTCAGTCTCGGTGTGAGAATTGCCAGTTCAATGCAGCAAATATAAACGGTAGCCAACGTGGAAAATGAGAGAGAAGAATCACCCATATATTAGATAGACAGATGCAACGAAACGTCCTGATGAGCTTAAAAAAACTTGTCCTAAGTAGATGTCACTGGCACTCGTAAACAAACAGGGCTGCCAGAAGTTGTCAGCAAGAATAGTACTATGTAACAACAACAACACAGCTAACGCAACGAAAAAAGACTGGTTCTTAAAGCAGCGAATGATACATTGCTGAAATCAGACAATCTT
Organism: Rhipicephalus microplus; assembly: GCF_043290135.1. Classification (NCBI taxonomy): domain Eukaryota; kingdom Metazoa; phylum Arthropoda; class Arachnida; order Ixodida; family Ixodidae; genus Rhipicephalus; species Rhipicephalus microplus. The sequence goes on along the minus strand of NC_134709.1, from coordinate 12,852,392 downwards.
TCTAGTGCATTCAATAACTTAGAGCCACTTTAACATACTTAACACAGACCAGTTCCGCAAAAGTAGGACATGTCCTCACCTAGGAGGGGGAGGTGTCCTAGGTGGGCGGCTGGGGGGAGGTGTTGACCTTGGAGAAGGGCGCTTGCGCATTCTCAAAGATGAGTACTGTGAAATAAAAGCAAGAAAATAAAAAGAAGAAAAAACGAACAAGGCCATGAACATTGGTTGATGCCATGCTATCCAAGCGCCTGAAAGCTTATCTTCTGAAAGGATAAATGTACGACTGCTTTTTGTAAGCAGCCATGTGATATGATGACCAGGCTGGGTGGCCAGGTTGTGTTCTATACAGCGGCAAATTCAGTGACCCATTTTAGGGGGGGGGGGGGGGGTCCTGACTATTTTTAGTAGCACAAAAACCCTGTT